>NC_141534.1:71716071-72029642 GCF_021556685.1 Rattus norvegicus
AGCCCAGGTCCAGACGGGTTTAGTGCAGAATTCTATCAAACCTTCATAGAAGACCTCATACCAATACTATCCAAACTATTCCACAAAATTGAAACAGATGAAGCACTACCGAATTCCTTCTATGAAGCCACAATTACTCTTATACCTAAACCACACAAAGACCCAACAAAGAAAGAGAACTTCAGACCAATTTCCCTTATGAATATCGATGCAAAAATACTCAATAAAATTCTGGCAAACCAAATCCAAGAGCACATCAAAACAATCATACACCATGATCAAGTAGGCTTCATCCCAGGCATACAGGTATGGTTTAATATACAGAAAACCATCAACGTGATCCATTATATAAACAAACTGAAAGAACAGAACCACATGATCATTTCATTAGATGCTGAGAAAGCATTTGACAAAATTCAACACCCCTTCATGATAAAAGTCCTGGAAAGAATAGGAATTCAAGGCCCACACCTAAACATAGTAAAAGCTATATACAGCAAACAAGTTGCTAACATTAAATTAAACGGAGAGAAACTTGAAACAATCCCACTAAATCAGAGACTAAACAAGGTTGCCCACTCTCTCCCTATAAATTCAATATAGTTCTTGAAGTTCTAGCCAGAGCAAATGGACAACAAAAGGAAATCAAGGGGATACAGTTCAGAAAAGAAGAAGTCAAAATATCACTATTTGTAGATGATATGATAGTATATTTAAGTGATCCCAAAAGTTCCACCAGAGAACTACTAAAGCTGATAAACAACTTCAGCAAAGTGGCTGGGTATAAAATTAACACAAATAATCAGTAGCCTTCCTCTACACAAAAGAGAAACAAGCCGAGAAAGAAATTAGGGAAATGACACCCTTCATAATAGACCCAAACAATGTAAAGTACCTCGGTGTGACTTTAACCAAGCAAGTAAAAGATCTGTACAATAAGAACTTCAAGACTCTGAAGAAAGAAATTGAAGAAGACCTCAGAAGATGGAAAGATCTCCCATGCTCATGGATTGGCAGGATTAATATAGTAAAAATGGCCATTTTACCAAAAGCAATCTACAGATTCAATGCAATCCCCATCAAAATACCAATCCAATTCTTCAAAGAGTTAGACAGAACAATTTGCAAATTCATCTGGAATATCTTAAAACCCAGGATAGCTAAAACTATTCTCAACAATAAAAGGACTTCAGGGGGAATCACTATCCCTGAACTCAAGCAGTATTACAGAGCAATAGTGATAAAAACTGCATGGTATTTGTACAGAGACAGACAGATAGACCAATGGAACAGAATTGAAGACCCAGAAATGTAACCACACACCTATGGGCACTTGATTTTTGACAAAGGAGCCAAAACCATCAAATGGAAAAAAGATAGCATTTTCAGCAAATGGTGCTGGTTCAACTGGAGGTCAACATGTAGAAGAATGCAAATCGATCCATGCTTATCACCCTGTACAAAGCTTAAGTCCAAGTGGATCAAGGACCTCCACATCAAACCAGATACACTCAAACTAATAGAAGAAAAACTAGGGCAGCATCTGGAACATATGGGCACTGGAAAAAATTTCCTGAACAAAACACCAATGGCTTATGCTCTAAGATCAAGAATCGACAAATGGGATCTCATAAAACTGCAAAGCTTCTGTAAGGCAAAGGACACTGTGGTTAGGACAAAACGGCAACCAACAGATTGGGAAAAGATCTTTACCAATCCTACAACAGATAGAGGCCTTATATCCAAAATATACAAAGAACTCAAGAAGTTAGACTGCAGGGAGACAAATAACCCTATTAAAAATGGGGTTCAGAGCTAAACAAAGAATTCACAGCTGAGGAATGCCGAATGGCTGAGAAACACCTAAAGAAATGTTCAACATCTTTAGTCATAAGAGAAATGCAAATCAAAACAACCCTGAGATTTCACCTCACACCATTGAGAATGGCTAAGATCAAAATCTCAGGTGACAACAAATGCTGGCGACGATGTGGAGAAAGAGGAACACTCCTCCATTGTTGGTGGGATTGCAGACTGGTACAACCATTCTGGAAATCAGTCTGGAGGTTCCTCAGAAAATTGGACATTGAACTAGCTGAGGACCCAGCTACACCTCTCTTGGGCATATACCCAAAAGATGCCCCTACATATAACAAAGGCACGTGCTCCACTATGTCATAGCATCCTAGTTTTTAATAGCCGGAAGCTGGAATGAACCCAGATGCCCTTCAACTGAAGAATGGATACAGAAAATGTGGTATATCTTTTGAGATGGAACTTTCATAAAGTTTCTTGGCAGTAGTTTATTTTGCTTCAAATAAACTTATTTGAAAAGTTGTCTCAAGTCAAATTGATTCATCACCTGTGATGCATTGACACCTGATACCCAGACTTAATTGCTATTTGTTCTTGCATTGTCCAAAGTGAAAGTTTTTCTTTGGGTTATTCTGTTTTTAATCTAGTTTTTCTTAAGTCTGGGTGACTGCACCTAAAATGGTAAGCAGTTACCCTCCTGCTTGTTCTGAGTGCCTCTGTGCATTTACGTAGCTGTGGGAGTCCCCGCTGGGGAGTCTCACCTTCTAAAATACTATTTGGGAGAGAGGGCAAAACAGTTGACTGTTTTCAAATGCTGTGCCATAGAGCATGTCGATGGAAAAGAAGGGGATGATAAGCACCTTTCTGTTTGGGATTTGAAAAGTGAAATTAATTGCAAGAGGGATGAAGTAGAAGAAACCAAGAAACCATGTGCCTGAAATCCATTAAGAAGCCTGATAGCTTTAAGAACTAGTAGGGTGGTTTGTCTTAACTGTGGCAGTCTTAAGTGAGGTAGGCTCCTACCCTCCTGAATGTGGGGGTTATAGTGATGAATAAATATGCTCACAAAACCACATTAGACTGTCAATGCATTGTTAAGAATGTAAAAGCAATAATACATTGATTATTGTACTTTCCCTGTAACTACTGAGAACTGAGGGGCTCCTTTTCTAACTGGAAGAATGTGACAGTTTTGTGTTGGTAGTTTCCCTAATGCCCTTTCCTAAATAGACTATGATAAATAGGTTTGTCATTTTGCAAGTTGCGTGTTTGATAATTTTATATCCTTTAGAGACTTGTTATGAACACATTGTTTCATTATACAGTATCCTCTGTAAAAGGATCGTGAGTTATTGTAAATTTTTTTCTCTGCATCTAAACCTGCATGATTTCCAAACCCTGTACATCTGAATTTTGCATTTTAGCACTTGCACTATTACTCAGCAGCAGTAACATGGTAACATTGAAATGGTTTTCTGGGACCTCCAAAGACTAAAAACTGGCAAGCTGTCCAGGAGTCCTGGAGTAAGTTACTTGTCAATGGCATGGTTTTGATCCCTTTTTCGCACCTGTTAAAGACTTACTGGTCATAGAAGGTTTTCAGTGTTGAGTAGCCTTTTGTTTAACATGTTTATGGTATGACATAGCTGTAGATAGGTACTTGCCATAAATGAAGTTTTAGAAATAAACTATTTGGCAAAGATTTGTTTTCGAAAGTCTGGTCGTCAAAATGCGTTCATTCCTTAAAAATAATGAAAGAGAATTCTTTGAACCTCGGTTGAATAAAAGGTTTTCTTGCCACCAAAAGAAAAGAAGAAGAAGAAAGAAAGAAAATGTGGTATATCTACCCAATGGAGTACTACTCAGCTATCAAAAACAATGACTTTATGAAATTCATAGGCAAATGGATGGAACTGGAAAATATCATCCTGAGTGAGGTAAACCAATCAAGAAAAACACACATGGTATGCACTCACTGATAAGTGGCTATTAGCCCAAATGCTTGAATTGTCCTAGATGCACAGAACACATGAAGCTCAAGAAGTATGACCAAAATGTGAATCCTTCATTCCTTCTTTAAAAGGGGAACAAGAATACCCTTGGCAGGGAATAGAGAGGCAAAGATTAAAACAGACACAGAAGGAACACCCATTCAGAACCTGCCCACATGTGGCCCATACATATACAGCCACCCAATTAGATAAGATGGATGAAGCAAAGAAGTGCAGGCTGACAGGAACTGGATGTAGATCTCTCCTGAGAGACACAGCCAGTATACAGCAAATACATAGGCAAATGCCAGCAGCAAACCACTGAACTGAGAACGGGACCCTGTTGAAGGACTCACAGAAAAGACTGGAAGAGCTTGAAGGGGCTCGAGCCCCCATATGAACAACAATGCCAACCAACGAGAGCTTCCAGGGACTAAGCCACTACCAAAGACTATACATGGACTGACCCTGGGCTCCAAACTCATAGGTAGCAATGAATATCCTAGTAAGAGCACCAGTGGTAGGGGAAGCCCTTGATCCTGCCAAGACTGAACCCCCCCCCAGTGAACATGATTTTGGGGGGGAGGGCGGTAATGGGGGGGAGGATTGGGAGGGGAACACCCATATAGAGGGGATGAGGAGTTAGGCTGGATGTTGGCCGGGAAACTAGGAAAGGGAATAATAATCGAAATGAAAATAAGAAATACTCCAGTTAATAAAGATAAAAAAATACAATCTGAAAAACGAACAAAAGTCACTTGACAAAATTGTAAAAAGGAAAAGAAGGGAAGATGGAAATAATAATGAAGCCACCCTGTGCTGAATCACACAAGAAGACCCTTTGGGGTGGGTGTCATTAATCATTAGGATACATACCCCTCTTTCCTTCAATCGCATCTTGCCTTTCTTTTTTTCCTTCCATTTCTATTAAATTGGGTATTTCTTACTTACATTTCAAATGTTATTCCTTTTCCCATTTTCCTGTCCATCAGCCCCTTAACCCTTCCTGCTCCCCTTCTATATGGGTGTTCCCTTCCCAATCCACACCCATTACCTCCCACCCTCAACAATCCCCTATACTGGGGGTCCAACCTTGGCAGGACGAAAGGATTTCCTTTCCACTGGTACCCCAACAAGACTATTTACTGCTACATATAAATTTGGAGCCCAGGGTCCATCCATGTATAGTCTTTGGGTAGTGGCTTAGTCCCTGGAAACTCTGATTGGTTGGCATTGTTGTTTTAGTGGGGTCGTAAGCCCCTTCAGCTCTTTCAGTCCTTTCTCTAATTCCTCTAACGGGGGTCCCATTCTCAGTTCCGTGGTTTGCTGCTGGCATTTGCCACTGTATTTCACATGTTCTGACTGTGTCTCTCAGGAGAGATCTATATTCGGTTCCTGTCAGCTCGCACTTCTTAGCTTCATCCATCTTATCTAGTTTCGATGGCTGTATTTGTACGGGCCACATATGGGGCAGACTCTGAATGGCCGTTTCTTCAGTCTCTGCTCCAAATTTTGCTTCCCTATCCCCTCCTACAGATATTTTGTTCCCATTTTAAAGAAGGAGTAAAGCATCTGCATTTTGGTCATCTGTCTTGAATTTCATGTGGTCTGCGCATCTTGGGTAATTCAAGGATTTGGGCTAATATCCACTTACCAAGGAGTGCGTGCATGTGTGATTTTCTATGATTGGGTTATCTCACTCAGGATGACATTTTCTAGTTCCATCCATTTGCCTATGAATTTAATAAAGTCACTGTTTTGATAGCTAAGTAGTACTCCATTAAGTAGACATACCATATTTTCTGCTTCCATTCTTCTGTTGAAGGATATCTGGGTTCTATCTACCACCTGAATATTATAAATAAGGCTGCTATGAGCATAGTGGAGCATGTGTCTTTGTTATATGTGGGAGCATCATTTGGGAATATGTCCAGGAGAGGTATAGCTGGGTTCTCAGGTAGTACAATGTCGAATTTACTGAGGAACCTCCAAACTGATTTCAAGAGAGGTTGTAGCAGTTTGCAATCCCACCAAAAATCGAGGAGTCTTCCTCTTTCTCCACATCCTTGACATCATCTGCTGTTGCCTGAGTTTTTGATCTTAGCCATTCTGTCTGGGGTGAGATGGAATCTCAGGGTTGTTTTAATTTGCATTTCCCTGATGACTAAGGATGTTGAACATTTCTTTAGGTGCTTCTCAGCCATTCAATATTCCTCAGCTGTGAATTCTTTGTTAATTTCTGTACCCCATTTTTAATAGGGTTATTTGGCTCTCTGGAGTCTAACTTCGTGAGTTCTTTGTATATTTTGGATATAAGCCCTCTATCAGTTGTAGGATTGGTAAAGATCTTTTCCCAATCTGTTGGTTGTCATTTTGTCCTAATGACAGTGTCCTTTGCCTTACAAAAGCTTTGCAGTTTTATGAGGTCCCATTTGTCAATTCTTGATCTTAGAGCATAAGCCATTGGTGTTCGGTTTAGGAAATTTTCTCCATTGCCCATGTGTTTGAAACACTTCCCCATTTTTCTTCTATTAGTTTTAGTGTGTCTGGTTTGATGTGGGGGTCCTTGATCCACTAGGACTTGATCTTTGTACACGATGATAAGAATGGATCGACTTGCATTCTTCTACATACTGACATCCAGTTGAATCAGCACAATTTGTTGAAAACGCTATCTTTTTTCCATTGGATGGTTTTGGCTCCTTTGTTAAAAATCAAGTGTTTTTGGGTTAGATTCTGGGTCTTAAATTCTATTTCTATTATCTACCTGCCTGTCTCTGTACCAATACCATAGAGTTTTTTATCACTATTGCTCTGTAATATTGCTTGAGATCAGGGATTCCCCCAGAAGTTCTTTTATTGTTGAGGGTAGTTTTGGTGTACTCGGTTTTTTATTATTCCAAATGAATTTGCAAATTGTTCTTTCTATCTCTATGAAGAATTGGATTGAAATTTTGATGGGGATTGCATTGAATCTGTACTTTGCTTTTGGTAACATGGCCATTGTGAATATATAAATCCTGCCAATCCATGACCATGGTAGATCTTTCCATCTTCTGAGATCTTCTTCAACTTTTTTGTTCAAAGAGCTGAAGTTTTTGTCATATAGATCTATCACTTGCTTGGTTAAAGTCACACTGAGGAATTTTATATTATTTGGGACTACTATGAAGAGTGTGATTTCCCTAATTTCTTTCTCAATCTGTTTATCTTTGTACAGGAAGGCTACCAATTTGCTTTTGTTAATTTTATACACAGCCACTTGGCTGAAGTTGTTTATCAGGCTTAGTAGTTCTCTGGTGGAACTTCTGAGGTCAATTAAGTATATTATCATATCACATGCCAATAGTGGTATTTTGACTTCTTCCTTTCCAAATCGTATCCCGTTGACCTCCTTTTGTTGTCTGATTGCTCTGCCTTGGACATCAAGAACTATATTGAATAAGTAGGGAGAGAGTGGCCAGTTTTGTCTAGTTCCTGATTTTAGTGGGATTGCTTCAAGTTTCTCTCCATTTAGTTTGATGTTAGCAACTGGTTTGCTGTATATGGCTCTTACTTTGTTTAGTTTTGGGCCTAGAATTCCTATTCTTTCTAGCACTTTTATCATGAAGGGGTGTTGAATTTTGTTAAATGGTTTCTCAGCATCTAATGAAATTATCATGTGGTTTTATCTTTGAGTTTGTTTATAAAGTAGATTACATTGATGGTTTTCCATATATTGAACCATCTCTGCATGACTGGGATGAAGCCTACTTGATCATAATGGATGATAGTTTTGATCAGTTTGTAAGAATTTTATTGAGAACTTTTGCATCGATATTCATGCGGGAAATTTGTCTGCAGTTCTCTCTCTCTTTGTTGGGTGTTTGTGTAGTTTAGGCATAAGAGTAATTGTGACATCATAGAAGGAATTTGGCCGTGCTCCGTCTTCTTCAGTTTTGTGGAATAGTTTGTATACCACTGGTACAAGGTCTTCTATGACGTACTGGTAGAATTCTGCACTAAAACCATCTCATCCTGAGCTCTTTTTGGTTGGGAGAATTTTAATGACTGCTTCTATTTCTTTAGGAGTTATATGGTTGTTTAAAATGGTTAATCTGTTCCTGATTTAAATTTGGTACCTGGTATCTCTCTAGAAAATTGTCCGTTTCCTCCAGATTTTCAAGTTTTTGTTGAATATATGCTTTTATATGGGCTCTGATGTGTTTTTTTGTATTTCCTCTGATTCTGTTGTTATGTCTCTCTTTTCATTTCTGATTTTGTAATTTTGGACACACTCTCTGTATCCTCTTATTAGTCTGGCTAGGGGTTTATCTATCTTGTTGATTTTCCTAAAGAACCAGCTTTTGGTTCTGTTGATACTTTGTATAGTTCTGTTTGTTTCTACTTGATTGATTTCAGCCCTGAGTTTGATTATTTCCTGCCTTATCCTTTTGGGTATATTTGCTTCTTTTTGTCTGAAGTATGCTTTCTCCTGTTTCTTTCTGCAGGCACTCAGAGCTAGGAGTTTTGTTTTAGCCCAGCTTTCATTGTGTCCCATAAGTTTGGGTATGCTGTACCTTCATTTTCATTAAATTCTAAGAAATCTTTAATATCTTTCTTTATTTCTTCCTTGACCAAGGTATCCTTGACTAGGGCATTGTTCAACTTCCATGTATATGTTGGTGTTTTTCCTTATTTTTTTTATTGAAGACAAGTCTTAGTCCATGGTGGTCTGATAGGATGCATGGAATTATTTCTATCTTCCTGTATCTGTTGAGGCCTGTTTTATGACCTATTATATGGTCAGTTTTGGAGAAAGTACCATGAGGTGGTGAGAAGGTTTACTCTTTTGTTTTAGGATGTCATGTTCTATAAATATCCGTTAAGTTCATTTGGGTCATAACTTCTGTTAGTCTGTCTACCTCTCTTTAATTTCTGTTACAATGATCTGTCTATTGGAGAGAGTGGGGTGTTGAAATCTCCTACTATTATTGTGTGACATGCAATGTGTGCTTTGAGGTTTGGTAAGGTTTCTTTTATGTATGTAAGTGCTTTTGTTTTTGGAACATAGATATTTAGGATTGAGAGTGGATTTTTCCTTTGTTAAATATGAAGTGTCCTTCCTTATCATTTTTGATGACTTTTGGTTGAAAGTCGATTTTATTCGATATTAGAATGACTACTCCAACTTGCTTCTTCAGAGCATTTGATTGGAAAGTGGTTTTCCAGACTTTCACTCTGAGGTAGTGTCAGTCTTTGTCTCTGAGGTGTGTTTCCTGTAGGTCCTCTTTACATATCCAGTCTTTTATTCTGTGTCTTTTTATTGGGGAATTGAGTCCATTGATGTTGAGAGATATTAAGGAATAGTGATTGTTGCTTCCTTTTATTTTCATATTTGGAGGTGGGATTATGTTTGTGTGCTTCTCTTCTATTGGTTTTGTTGCAAAAAGATTACTTTCTTGCTTTTTCCAGGGTGTAGCTTGCCTCCTTGTGTGGGTCTTTGCCATTTATTTTCCTTTGTAGGGCTGGATTTGTAGAAAGATATTGTGTAAATTTGGTTTTGTCATGGAATATCTTGGTTTCTCCCTCAATGTTAATAGATAGTTTTGCTGGATACAGTAGCCTGGACTAGCATTCTTCTTCTCTTAGGGTCTGTATGACATCTGTCCAGGATCTTCTAGCTTTCATAGTCTTTGGTGAGAAGAGTAGTGTAATTCTGATAGGTCTGCATTTATATGTTACTTGACCTTTTTCCCTTACTGCTTTTAATATTCTTTCTTTATTTTGTGCATTTGGTGTTTTGACTATTAAGTGATGGGAGTAATTTCTTTTCTGGTCCAATCTGTTTTGGAGTTCTGTAGGCTTCTTGTATGTTTATGGGCATCTCTTTAGTTTAGGGAAGTTTTCTTCTATGATTTTGTTGAAGATATTTACTGGTCCTTTCAGTTTGGAGTCTTCAGTCTGTTCTATACCTATTATCCTTAGGTTTGATCTTCTCATTGTGTCCTGGACTTCCTGTATGTTTTGGAATAGGAGCTTTTTCCATTTTACATTATTTTTGACAGTTGTTTCAATGTTTTCTATGGTATCTTCTGCTGATGAGATTCTGTCTTCTATCTCTTGTATTCTGTTGGCGTTGCCCACATCTATGACTCCTGATCTCTTCCCTAGGTTTTCTATCTCCAGGGTTGTCTCCCTTTGTGCTTTCTTAATTGTTTCTATTTCCATTTTTGATTTATTAATGGTTTCATTCATTTCCTTCTCCTATTTGGTTGTTTGTTCCAATAGTTCTTTAAGGAATTTTTGTGTTTCCTCTTTAAGTGCTTCTACTTGTTTAGTCTTGTCCTGTAATTCCTTAAGGGAGTTATTTATGACCTTCTTAAAGTCCTCTGTCATCATGAAAAAATGTGATTTTAATTCTAGATCTTGCTTTTCTGGTGTGTTTGGATATCCATTGTATCCTTTGGTGGGAATACTGAGCACTGATGATGCCCAGTAGTCTTGGTTTCTGTTGCTTGGGTTCCTGCGCTTGCCTATCGCCATCAGGTTGTCTCTGGTGTTACCCATTCTTGCTGTTTCTAATGGTGGCTTGACATTCCTGTGGGCCTGTGTGTCAGCACTCCTGTAGACCTTTTTTCCTGTTTTCTTTAAGCCAGTTATGGGAACAGAGTGTTCTCTTCTCAGGCATGTAGTCGCTCCTGACATCTGGCTTTCAGCTCTCCATGAGAGTAGCAACTTGAAGGGTCCTGCCCCTACTGCTCATAGGTCCCTGTGGTGCTAGGTGTTTTCCTCTTGAGTCTGAAATGTGAAGACAGAGTAGTCTCCTCTGGGTTCTCAGGAGGGTCTGCACCTCTGAGGGTCTATCTCCCCCCCCCCGCCCCGCCTCCACGCCAGGATTTGTGTACAGGGAGTTGTTTGACCAGTTCATTTCCGATCTGATCATTTGTCTGGACAGAGAGGCTCCTGCAGCTTTACTGCTCCTATATTCCTGTGTCCAGAGGCACTATGCAGTTTCCTTTGGGCCAGGGATGTGGACAAAGTTGGGCAAAAGAGGCAGTCTGTCCTTTTCTGCAGTCTCAGGATTGCCCGCACTTCTGCGTGTTCAGCTCTCTCTCCCACAGTGTTTGTGGGCGGGGAGCTGTGGGCCAGGATCAGAGAAGTTTGGGCCACCACCAGAAAACATAAGTGCCTGGTCCCAGAGGACTTCTGCCTTTGTGTGTCCTGAGTTCACCAGGCAGGTCACTTGGATCAGAAAAGTTGGCTTGGCTCTGCTCTCAGGCATGTAGTCCCACTTGGCGGCTGATTTTCAGCTCTCCGTGAGGGCAGCAACTGGAAGGGTCCTGCCCCTCCTTGCCTTCCTTTTAAAATATACTGAATCATCTCCTCATCTGAACTTTGTGGTGAAGCAAAAGAGTATTGGCCCTCCAGTAAAGGCTTCTCCTATGAAAAGAGAAAAAAGGTAACTGAAGAATAAATAAAATTTCCCTTTATGATGCCCCAACATATAAAAAAGACACGTGCTCCACTATGTTCATCGCAGCCTTATTTATAATAGCCAGAAAATGGAAAGAACCCAGATGCCCTTCAACAGAGGAATGGATACAGAAAATGTGGTACATCTACACAATGGAATATTACTCAGCTATCAAAAACAATGACTTTATGAAATTCGTAGGCAAATGGTTGGAACTGGAAAATATCATCCTGAGTGAGCTAACCCAATCACAGAAAGACATACATGGTATGCACTCATTGATAAGTGGCTATTAGCCCAAATGCTTGAATTACCCTAGATGCCTAGAACAAATGAAACTCAAGACGGATGATCAAAATGTGAATGCTTCACTCCTTCTTTAAAAGGGGAACAAGAATACCCTTGGCAGGGAAGAGAGAGACAAAGATTAAAACAGAGACTGAAGGAACACCCGTTCAGAGCCTGCCCCACATGTGGCCCATACATATACAGCCACCCAATTAGACAAGATGGATGAAGCAAAGAAGTGCAGACCGACAGGAGCCGGATGTAGATCGCTCCTGAGAGACACAGCCAGAATACAGCAAATACAGAGGCGAATGCCAGCAGCAAACCACTGAACTGAGAGTAGGTCCCCTATTGAAGGAATCAGAGAAAGAACTGGAAGAGCTTGAAGAGGCTCGAGACCCCAAAAGTACAACAATGCCAAGCAATCAGAGCTTCCAGGGACTAAGCCACTACCCAAAGACTATACATGGACTGACCCTGGACTCTGACCCCATAGGTAGCAATGAATATCCTAGTAAGAGCACCAGTGGAAGGGGAAGCCCTGGGTCCTGCTAAGACTGAACCCCCAGTGAACTAGTCTATGGGGGGAGGGCGGCAATGGGGGAGGGTTGGGAGGGGAACACCCATAAGGAAGGGGAGGGGGGAGGGGAATGTTTGCCCGGAAACCGGGAAAGGGAATAACACTCGAAATGTATATAAGAAATACTCAAGTTAAAAAAATTCTCTTTATGGAAAGAAATGATGAGGGTGGGAGATTTGTCTGAAATTGACTGTGGCTGTTGCACCTGTTGAAAACTAACAGTTTTCAACCCTTCAGATCTAAGAGGGAGCACCTAGGGCTTGAGAGGAAGCTGTAAGATGAAGGAAAGCTGGAGTACATGGTGTGCTTGGGGTTGTTCCATTTATGTGTGCCTTTGAGTTCCCTAATGGAGTCCATTTTAAAAGGACAGGCAATGAACTCTCTTGCTCAACAGACTTTGGCAAGAGAAGTCTCTTCCCCTTTTATTGCCAGATTTCTTTATGGAGGCCAGGTAATGCTAAAGGCCTAGGTTGAGAGTTGATGCATCTAAGGCTATTGGCAGTTATGATGCTCTCAGAGCCAATCAGATGTGGTTTCTTTTCATTCTTTTTTTTTCCTCTTTTTTTTCGGAGCTGGGGACCGAACCCAGGGCCTTGCGCTTGCTAGGCAAGCGCTCTACCACTAAGCTAAATCCCCAACCCTGGTTTCTTTTCTACAAAATGAGATGATGCTCAAGAATTGGTTGCCTATAAGCAGTGTCAGCATGAATAATTCTACTCAAGGCTCCTGTGTAAATGCAGAGTTAATGTAAGTGTCTCTTTACCCTTAAAAGTGAATAGGATTGACTTCAGTGCTCTGGGCAAGGATTTCAAATAGCCAGTTCCATCAGTTACTATTTGCATTTTCCAGTGGGTCGGGCAGTAAAGAATTTTGGGAATTACAGTATGTGGGAAAGTTCCATTTTTCATTGTCATGTTACATTAGAATACTGTGCTTATGAGATGAGCTGAGGTCATGTACCACCTTTCTAAGATGTATTGTCCTAATTTGCATGATGGGAATTGACTTATGACTCATGACTTTTCCTTATTATTATTGTTAGTCAACAAAGTAAAAATCCTTAAACACAGACGTGTATGCACATGTCAATGAATAAACACATACTTCCTGCCAATGTGAGAATACTGATTGTAATACAGTTGAGCAAACATAGTTGACCCCAGTGTTTAGGACTCATTCCATCCCTCCCTTAAATGAAGGAGGGGTGGGAGACTTCTCCTTCCCACCTGAATAAGTAGTTTAGTCATGTGACTTCCTTTACTCCTGAGAATGTGAGAAAATACCATATATTACATCTTGAGCCCAGTCTTTCAATGTGCTTTCCTAGGCTTTCATGGTTGCTTGTCCTTCTGACCTGCTTCTTGAGAAATCCTGGCTTGAGGTAACCACTGCTCCTTCACCCAAGTTTCAGAATGAAGATCCCCATAACAAACTTGAACATCCAAAGCCTGGAGCAAAGCTGCTACAGCCAACTGCACTGACCTGTGAAGAAAGCAGCAATTGTTTGTGGTTGTAAACCACTGAGACTTGTGGGATCGGGCAAAGAGGGGAACGACTATTGTAAAAATTACTTCAGCAAAAAATGACTTGAAATTCTTCTGGAAAAAATATATACAGCAACAATAGAAACAACTTCAAAAAAAGAACACAGAGTACTGTGACATATGGAGCTGAGTTTTGACTTAAAATTATATGAGGATATAATAAATTTGTGGCATGTTCTCAGAAACATCAATGTTGATATTTTTCAAAAGGAAATTTTATATGCCAAATGCATATGTAGAAACAAAAATTCCTGCATCCTTCCTCAATTTCTTGAGAGTAGTCTAGAAAAATATGTTTCCATACCTCAGATAGTTTTCTGAGACAAATCATATTGTTGTCTAGGAAAACCTTGAGCACACTGACCAGTGAATGATAAACGGCCCCGTTGAATCGTAAATACATAATTGCTATCATAGGAGATGGAATAATAAAAATGAGTGTTGTCTTACAAATTGGTTTCAAGTTTTCATCTGCCATTTGTTCATTGGTTTTCTTCCTTACTATTAGAATCAATCCAGAGAGGCAAAATGACTAATCTACTTCAACTAAGCCTTCTACATTTACTCCTATTTTGCATCAGCAAAACCTTATTGTGAAGTGTTCCTATGACTTTGGAGCCACTGGTTATCCAGGCAATTGGCTTTGAAGAAGATGGCTTTTACTGATAAATGCAGTTTAGCCAAAGGAGAGAAAATTGATTTATTAAAGCATATAGAACCTGCTTCTCAGTTCTAGCAGGATATCAAGCAACATAGTTGTCCATACCATTTTAATATATATGTCTCAGGTCAGAACAGGACACAATCATGCCCCAGAAGCCCCTTCTCTTTCTCACACCTTTCCTCCATTAGAAAAATATTACCGAGGGGCGGCACAGGTCTTCCTGGTTGCTGCCGCTGCAGAGAGCCCCTGGGCAGCACCCCACGAGCGAACCTGAGCCGCGGGACCACAGGTAAGACCAAATTTTCTGCTGCAAGAAAGCTGCCTGGTGAGCTTGGGACACACGGAAGCAGAATTTCTCTAGGACTGGGCACGTTCTGTGTTTACCGGAAGTCCCACACCCGCGGATCCCGGCCCGCAGCAGCTCTCTGCTCCCAGACCCGGTGAGAGAGAGACCCAACCGCCTGGTCAGGTGGGCACTCCTGAGGCTGCAGAGCGGAAGAGACCACCAACACTGCTCACCCCTGCCCACATCCCTGGCCCAAGAGGAAACTGTATAAGGCCTCTGGGCTCCCGTGGGGGAGGGCCCAGGAGTGGCAGGACACCTGCCTGAGACACCGCCGGAACCTGAAAGAAACAGACCGGATAAACAGTTCTCTGCACCCAAATCCCGTGGGAGGGAGAGCTAAACCTTCAGAGAGGCAGACAAGCCTGGGAAACCAGAAGAGACTGCTCCCTGCACACACATCTCGGACGCCAGAGGAAAAAGCCAAAAACCATCTGGAACCCTGGTGCACTGAAGCTCCCGGAAGGGGCGGCACAGGTCTTCCTGGTTGCTGCCTCTGCAGAGAGCCCCTGGGCAGCACCCGACGAGCGAACCTGAGCCTCGGGACCACAGGTAAGACCAAATTTTCTGCTGCAAGAAAGCTGCCTGGTGAACTCAAGACACAGGCCCACAGGAACAGCTGAAGACCTGTAGAGAGGAAAAACTACACGCCCGAAAGCAGAACACACTGTCCCCATAACTGACTGAAAGAGAGGAAAACAGGTCTACAGCACTCCTGACACACAGGCTTATAGGACAGTCTAGCCACTGTCAGAAATAGCAGAACAAAGTAACACTAGAGATAATCTGATGGCAAGAGGCAAGCGCAGGAACCCAAGCAACAGAAACCAAGACTACATGCCATCATCGGAGCCCAATTCTCCCACAAAAACAAACATGGAATATCCAAACACACCAGAAAAGCAAGATCTAGTTTCAAAATCATATTTGATCATGATGCTGGAGGACTTCAAGAAAGACATGAACACACTTAGGGAAACACAGGAAAACATTAATAAACAAGTAGAAGCCTACAGAGAGGAATCGCAAAAATCCCTGAAAGAATTCCAGGAAAACACAATCAAACAGTTGAAGGAATTAAAAATGGAAATAGAAGCAATCAAGAAAGAACACATGGAAACAACCCTGGATATAGAAAACCAAAAGAAGAGACAAGGAGCTGTAGATACAAGCTTCACCAACAGAGTACAAGAGATGGAAGAGAGAATCTCAGGAGCAGAAGATTCCATAGAAATCATTGACTCAACTGTCAAAGATAATGTAAAGCGGAAAAAGCTACTGGTCCAAAACATACAGGAAATCCAGGACTCAATGAGAAGATCAAACCTAAGGATAATAGGTATAGAAGAGAGTGAAGACTCCCAGCTCAAAGGACCAGTAAATATCTTCAACAAAATCATAGAAGAAAACTTCCCTAACCTAAAAAAAGAGATACCCATAGACATACAAGAAGCCTACAGAACTCCAAATAGATTGGACCAGAAAACAAACACCTCCCGTCACATAATTGTCAAAACACCAAACGCACAAAATAAAGAAAGAATATTAAAAGCAGTAAGGGAAAAAGGTCAAGTAACATATAAAGGGAGACCTATCAGAATCACACCAGACTTCTCGCCAGAAACTATGAAGGCCAGAAGATCCTGGACTGATGTCATACAGACCCTAAGAGAACACAAATGCCAGCCCAGGTTACTGTATCCAGCAAAACTCTCAATTAACATTGATGGAGAAACCAAGATATTCCATGACAAAACCAAATTTACACAATATCTTTCTACAAATCCAGCACTACAAAGGATAATAAATGGTAAAGCCCAACATAAGGAGGCAAGCTATACCCTAGAAGAAGCAAGAAACTAATCGTCTTGGCAACAAAACAAAGAGAATGAAAGCACACAAACATAACCTCACATCCAAATATGAATATAACGGGAAGCAATAATCACTATTCCTTAATATCTCTCAATATCAATGGCCTCAACTCCCCAATAAAAAGACATAGATTAACAAACTGGATACGCAACGAGGACCCTGCATTCTGCTGCCTACAGGAAACACACCTCAGAGACAAAGACAGACACTACCTCAGAGTGAAAGGCTGGAAAACAACTTTCCAAGCAAATGGTCAGAAGAAGCAAGCTGGAGTAGCCATTCTAATATCAAATAAAATCAATTTCCAACTAAAAGTCATCAAAAAAGATAAGGAAGGACACTTCATATTCATCAAAGGAAAAATCCACCAAGATGAACTCTCAATCCTAAATATCTATGCCCCAAATACAAGGGCACCTACATACGTAAAAGAAACCTTACTAAAGCTCAAAGCACACATTGCACCTCACACAATAATAGTGGGAGATTTCAACACCCCACTCTCATCAATGGACAGATCATGGAAACAGAAATTAAACAGTGATGTCGACAGACTAAGAGAAGTCATGAGCCAAATGGACTTAACGGATATTTATAGAACATTCTGTCCTAAAGCAAAAGGATATACCTTCTTCTCAGCTCCTCATGGTACTTTCTCCAAAATTGACCATATAATTGGTCAAAAAACGGGCCTCAACAGGTACAGAAAGATAGATATAATCCCATGCGTGCTATCGGACCACCACGGCCTAAAACTGGTCTTCAATAACAATAAGGGAAGAATGCCCACATATACGTGGAAATTGAACAATGCTCTACTCAATGATAACCTGGTCAAGGAAGAAATAAAGAAAGAAATTAAAAACGTTTTAGAATTTAATGAAAATGAAGATACAACATACTCAAACTTATGGGACACAATGAAAGCTGTGCTAAGAGGAAAACTCATAGCGCTGAGTGCCTGAAGAAAGAAAATGGAAAGAGCATATGTCAGCAGCTTGACAGCACACCTAAAAGCTCTAGAACAAAAAGAAGCAAATACACCCAGGAGGAGTAGAAGGCAGGAAATAATCAAACTCAGAGCTGAAATCAACCAAGTAGAAACAAAAAGGACCATAGAAAGAATCAACAGAACCAAAAGTTGGTTCTTTGAGAAAATCAACAAGATAGATAAACCCTTAGCCAGACTAACGAGAGGACACAGAGAGTGCGTCCAAATTAACAAAATCAGAAATGAAAAGGGAGACATAACTACAGATTCAGAGGAAATTCAAAAAATCATCAGATCTTACTATAAAAACCTATATTCAATGAAATTTGAAAATCTTCAGGAAATGGACAATTTCCTAGACAGATACCAGGTATCGAAGTTAAATCAGGAACAGATAAACCAGTTAAACAACCCCATAACTCCTAAGGAAATAGAAGCAGTCATTAAAGGTCTCCCAACCAAAAAGAGCCCAGGTCCAGACGGGTTTAGTGCAGAATTCTATCAAACCTTCATAGAAGACCTCATACCAATATTATCCAAACTATTCCACAAAATTGAAACAGATGGAGCACTACCGAATTCCTTCTACGAAGCCACAATTACTCTTATACCTAAACCACAAAAAGACACAACAAAGAAAGAGAACTTCAGACCAATTTCCCTTATGAATATCGACGCAAAAATACTCAATAAAATTCTGGCAAACCGAATTCAAGAGCACATCAAAACAATCATCCACCATGATCAAGTAGGCTTCATCCCAGGCATGCAGGGATGGTTTAATATACGGAAAACCATCAACGTGATCCATTATATAAACAAACTGAAAGAACAGAACCACATGATCATTTCATTAGATGCTGAGAAAGCATTTGACAAAATTCAACACCCCTTCATGATAAAAGTCCTGGAAAGAATAGGAATTCAAGGCCCATACCTAAACATAGTAAAAGCCATATACAGCAAACCAGTTGCTAACATTAAACTAAATGGAGAGAAACTTGAAGCAATCCCACTAAAATCAGGGACTAGACAAGGCTGCCCACTCTCTCCCTACTTATTCAATATAGTTCTTGAAGTTCTAGCCAGAGCAATCAGACAACAAAAGGAGATCAAAGGGATACAGATCGGAAAAGAAGAGGTCAAAATATCACTATTTGCAGATGACATGATAGTATATTTAAGTGATCCCAAAAGTTCCACCAGTGAACTCCTAAAGCTGATAAACAACTTCAGCAAAGTGGCTGGGTATAAAATTAGCTCAAATAAATCAGTTGCCTTCCTCTATACAAAAGAGAAACAAGCCGAGAGAGAAATTAGGGAAACGACACCCTTCATAATAGACCCAAATAATATATAGTACCTCGGTGTGACTTTAACCAAGCAAGTAAAAGATCTGTACAATAAGAACTTCAAGACACTGAGGAAAGAAATTGAAGAAGACCTCAGAAGATGGAAAGATCTCCCATGCTCATGGATTGGCAGGATTAATTTAGTAAAAATGGCCATTTTACCAAAAGCAATCTACAGATTCAATGCAATCCCCATCAAAATACCAATCCAATTCTTCAAAGAGTTAGACAGAACAATTTGCAAATTCATCTGGAATAACAAAAAACCCAGGATAGCTAAAGCTATCCTCAACAATAAAAGGACTTCAGGGGGAATCACTATCCCTGAACTCAAGCAGTATTAAAGAGCAATAGTGATAAAAACTGCATGGTATTGGTACAGAGACAGACAGATAGACCAATGGAATAGAATTGAAGACCCAGAAATGAACCCACACACCTATGGTCACTTGATTTTTGACAAAGGAGCCAAAACCATCCAATGGAAAAAAGATAGCATTTTCAGCAAATGGTGCTGGTTCACCTGGAGGGCAACATGTAGAAGAATGCAGATCGATCCATGCTTATCACCCTGTACAAAGCTTAAGTCCAAGTGGATCAAGGACCTCCACATCAAACCAGACACACTCAAACTAATAGAAGAAAAACTAGGGAAGCATCTGGAACACATGGGCACTGGAAAAAATTTCCTGAACAAAACACCAATGGCTTATGCTCTAAGTTCAAGAATCAACAAATGGGATCTCATAAAACTGCAAAGCTTCTGTAAGGCAAAGGACACTGTGGTTAGGACAAAACGGCAACCAACAGATTGGGAAAAGATCTTTACCAACCCTACAACAGATAGAGGCCTTATATCCAAAATATACAAAGAACTCAAGAAGTTAGACCGCAGGGAAACAAATAACCCTATTAAAAAATGGGGTTCAGAGCTAAACAAAGAATTCACAGCTGAGGAATGCCGAATGACTGAGAAACACCTAAAGAAATGTTCAACATCTTTAGTCATAAGGGAAATGCAAATCAAAACAACCCTGAGATTTCACCTCACACCAGTGATAGTGGCTAAGATCAAAAACTCAGGTGACAGCAGATGCTGGCGAGGATGCGGAGAAAGAGGAACACTCCTCCATTGTTGGTGGGATTGCAGACTGGTAAAACCATTCTGGAAATCAGTCTGGAGGTTCCTCAGAAAATTGGACATTGAACTGCCTGAGGATCCAGCTATACCTCTCTTGGGCATATACCCAAAAGATGCCTCAACATATAAAAGAGACACGTGCTCCACTATGTTCATCGCAGCCTTATTTATAATAGCCAGAAAATGGAAAGAACCCAGATGCCCTTCAACAGAGGAATGAATACAGAAAATGTGGTACATTTACACAATGGAATATTACTCAGCTATCAAAAACAACGAGTTTATGAAATTCGTAGGCAAATGGTTGGAACTGGAAAATATCATCCTGAGTGAGCTAACCCAATCACAGAAAGACATACATGGTATGCACTCATTGATAAGTGGCTATTAGCCCAAATGCTTGAATTACCCTAGATCCCTAGAACAAACGAAACTCAAGACGGATTATCAAAATGTGAATGCTTCACTCCTTCTTTAAATGAGGAAAAAGAATACCCTTGGCAGGGAAGAGAGAGGCAAAGATTAAAACAGAGACTGAAGGAACACCCATTCAGAGCCTGCCCCACATTTGGCCCATACATATACAGCCACCCAATTAGACAAGATGGATGAAGCAAAGAAGTGCAGACCGACAGGAGCCGGATGTAGATCGCTCCTGAGAGACACAGCCAGAATACAGCAAATACAGAGGCGAATGCCAGCAGCAAACCACTGAACTGAGAATAGGTCCCCTATTGAAGGAATCAGAGAAAGAACTGGAAGAGCTTGAAGGGGCTCGAGACCCCAAAAGTACAACAATGCCAAGCAACCAGAGCTTCCAGGGACTAAGCCACTACCTAAAGACTATACATGGACTGACCCTGGACTCTGACCCCATTGGTAGCAATGAATATCCTAGTAAGAGCACCAGTGGAAGGGGAAGCCCTGGGTCCTGCTAAGACTGAACCCCCAGTGAACTAGTCTATGGGGGGAGGGCGGCAATGGGGGAGGTTTGGGAGGGGAACACCCATAAGGAAGGGGAGGGGGGAGGGGGATGTTTGCCCGGAAACCGGGAAAGGGAATAACACTCGAAATGTATATAAGAAATACTCAAGTTAATAAAAAAAAAAAAAAAAAAGAAATACTCAAGTTAATAAAAAAAAATAAAAGAGAAAAAAAAAGAAAAATATTACCTTCCTTGGTATTGAGCTGTATCTCCTATTACATGTATATAAATAGCGCATTATTTAATGTATTAGTTATCCCATTTGATTCCCAGGCTTTATCCTTTATGAGAGTTTTTTACTGGTGATCTTATTTCTCTATCTCTACTGCAGCAGATTGGAACAGACATACAAAGTCACAGGTAGATATTACCAAAAGTGTGAAACCGGTGCCCAGGGTGGCCGCCAAGATGGTAATGGGCACATTCCCCATGGCAAAGCTGTTCTACTTGGGCATCCAGCAGGTTAGCAAGTCACTGGCCAACCACATCAAGGATGACTCCCACACAGTGAGTTCTTCAAGACCTACAACTTCCTGCTGCCAGCCCAGATGTACCACTGGGTGGAGATGTAGACCAAGATGAGCCTATTGGGCTTCCAGGGCACAAACATCAATCTGCTGAATGAGGGGGCAGCAGCAGAGCTGGGTGCTGAGATGTCATGTAAGGCCATTATCTTCATTGTGGCCAGAGGCTGCCTGGTCCTGGAGTACTGGCATCCCCAGACTCAGCAGAGCAATAATGAGGAGGAGCATCAGGCAGTCTGGAACACACTGTGGCATGGGGAGGGCCACCTGACACTGGCCCTAGAAGCACTGCAGGCTCAGGCACAAGCGATTCCCTCCTTGAGTGCCCTGGAGGAACTGCGTGAGGAGCTACAAGAGGTACATGAGCAGGTCTGCAGTGTTCACTGTACTCCCAAGTGCTAGGTACCATCTTCCAAGAAATAACCAGCTACTGGGGCCTGGACAAAAGGGCCTTTTCCTCACACATCCTGGTCTAGACACTCTAGACTAGCAGAAACCACAAAGAACTTGATGTAGCTGTGATGTATGGTCACCCCTTACTGACAGAATCTGGGTATTTCCCCCTGGGAGCACTCAGCAGAAGAAGTGTTTAGAGTCCATCCAGCCTCTGACTCAAAGCACTCAGCCCCACAAGGAACGATATTGAACTTCCAAAGACTTACCCAGCCTACTGTTATCTCTCCACTGCCATAGCAAAGGCAAAATAATGGAACCAGGGCTCAAGCATGATCAGGAGAAAGACAAGGTCTACTGCCCATCATTAGAGCACCTTCTTCCTTTGTTGGACACAGGCCACTGTGAACCTTGCCTCATGTCATTGCAGCTCCTGTGGAGGCCTCAGAATGCATTAGATGCCCCTACTCTCTTCATTTTTCCTCTGAGGTCCCGTAGGGATCATGCCTGTACAGATCCCCTCACTCCTCAGCCTGTGGCATTACCCAACTCCATCCCTTGGTACAGACTGATCCGAGCTGGCTCGAATTTGACCTGTCTCAAACTCAGACCTGTTGCCCTGTCGTTAGAGTCCATTGTCCTTTTTGCAGGTGGCACATATTTCCTCCTGTCCTTCAGTGCCATTTTACAGTTGGGTAGGTTAGATGTCACCCACATATCTGTCTTCATCTTCCATACCACTGGAGGCCTGGGTCACCCTACCCTTTCTGTTCGTCCCACCTTCCTTGTCCATTCCCCACAGACAAGACATAATACTAGGAATCTGAAGGACACAGAGTAACCTGTTCTCCCACAATTCTGGAAGTGAGCAGCAGAGGTCAGGTTGTTTGGGCCCCACTTTCTTCTGGCTTCAAGAACTCCAGATCTCCTGGACTCTGTGTCCTGTCTTGATGTGACTTTCTCTTCCCCCATCTGTCTTTTACAAGGACACTTGCCCTGTGTAAAAGAACTAAACTAAATCCAGGATGACCACATTGAAAGAGCTTTTATTACATCACTGAAGACCATTTTTCTAAATGGGGACACACAGGTCCCAGGATTAGGACATGAGGTTTTCTTTTGAAGGCCCTCTATTCAGCTTATTGCCTTCTGCCCTTCTAAGATACAAGACTTCTGCTATGCTGTTTGGTCATTTGGCAGCCTACTCAGAGCTTCTGGAGTTGGACTAACTACTAGGGCTTCAGAATGTTTGTGTGTGTGTAGCAGTCACTGTAATGACTATTTAGTTACTGATGGAAGGAACCCCAGAATAAGGAAGCCTCCTAAAGACTTAAGAGAGGCATAATTAATATGGACCACTAAACTGGGCCAGTGTTCATTAATAGAGACAGCCAGGCATGATGACACACACCTGGAATTCCAACACTCAGCGTCTATGGAAAGAATTAGCCTGGGTCCCATTATTAGTTCCAGGACAGCCTCCTGAACCAGAGAAAGAGACCCTGTCTTTAAAAAAAATACAACCCAGAGTTCCCTGCACCCAAACCCCTTGGGAGAGAGAGCTCACCGCCCAGACAGGTGGGCACTCCTGAGAATGCAGAGTGGGAGAGACTACCAATATTGGCCACCCCTGCCACATCCCTGGCCCAAAAAGAAACTGTAGAGGGCCTCTGGTAACCAGAAGATAGGGACCCTCAAGCAGCAGGACCCCTGCGGTCCAGACCCCTCCCGAATCTAAAGGGACCCTATCAAAAACTCCCTGCACCCAAATTCAATGGGAGGGAGAGCTAAACCTTCAGAGGGGTAGACACGCCTGGGAACCCAGAAGAGACTACACTCTGCCCACATTTCTGACTCCAGAGGAAAACACCTAATTCCATCTGGGACCCCAGTGCATGGGGGCTCCCGGAAAAGGGGGCACAGTCCCTCCTGGTTGCCGCCCTCATGGAGAATTCAAAAGCAGTCCCCCAGGAGCAACTTGAGCTGCAGGACCACAGGTAAGAACAACTTTTCTGCTGGAAGCGGCCTCCCTGGTGGTCTCAGGACACAAGCCCTTAGGAACAGCTGAAGACCAGTAGACAGGAAAGACTACACGCCCAAAAGCAGAACACTCTGTTCCCATAACTGGTTGAAAGAAAACAGGAAAACAGGTCTAGAGCACTCCTGACAAACAGGCCTATAGGACAGTCTAGCCACTGTCAGAAATAGAAGAGCAAGGTAACACCAGAGACAACCTGATGGCAAGAGGCAAGCACCAGAACCCAAGCAACATAAACTAAGATTACATGACATCATCAGCGCCCAATTCTCTCACCAAAGCAAACACTGAATATCCAAACACACAAGAAAAGCAAGATCTAGACTTAAAATCACATTTGATCATGATGATAGAGGAATTCAAGAAAGACTTAAAGAACTCCTAAGAGAAACAGAGGAAAACATGAACAAACAACAGGAAGCCTATAGAGAGGATTCACAAAAATCCCTGAAAGAATTACAGGAAAACACAATCAAACAGGGGAAGGAATTAAAAATGGAAATAGAAGCAATAAATTAAGGACAAAGGAAAACAACCCTGGATATAGAACACCAAAGGAAGAGACAAGGAGACTTAGATACAAGCATCACCAACAGAATACAAGAGATAGAAAAGAGAATCTCAGGAGCAGATGATTCCATAGAAAACATCAACAAAACTTTAAAAGATAACGTAAAACGGAAAAAGCTACTGGTCCAAAACATACAGGAAATCCAGGACTCAATGAGAAGATCAAACCTAAGGATACTAGGTATAAAAAAGAGTGAAGACTCCCAGCTCAAAGGACCAGTAAATATCTTGAACAAAATCATAGAAGAAAACTTCCCTAACCTAAAGAAAGAGATGCCCATAAACAGAAAAGAAGCTTACAGAACTCCAAATAGATTGGATGAGAAAAAAAAAAAAAAAACTCCCCGTCACATAATAGTCAAAACACCAAAGCACAAAACAAAGAAAGAATATTAAAAGCAGAAATGGTAAGAGGTCAAGTAACACATAAAGGTAGACCTACCAGAATCATACCAGACTTCTCACCAGAGACTATGAAAGCCAGAAGATCCTGGACAGATGTCATACAGACCCTAAAAGAACACAAATACCAGCCCAGGTTACTGTATCGAGCAAAACACACAATTAATGTAGATGGTGAAGCCAAGATATTCCATGGGAAAACCAAATTTACACAATATCTTTCTACAAATCCAGCGCTACGAAGGATAATAAATGGTAAAGCCCAACATAAGGAGGCAAACTATACCCTAGAAAAAGCAAGAAACTAATCGTCTTGGCAACAAAACAAAGAGAAGAAAAGCACACAAACATAATCTCACATCCAAATAGGAATATAACAGGAAGCAACAATCACTTTTCCTTAATATCTATCAACATCAATGGACTCAACTCTCCAATAAAAAGACATGGATTAACAAACAGGATATGCAATGAGACCCTGCATTCTGCTGCCTACAGGAAACACACCTCAGAGACAAAGACAGACACTACCTCAGAGTGAAAGGCTGGAAAACAACTTTCCAAGCAAGGTCTAAAGAAGTAAGCTGGAGTAGCCATTCTAATTTTGAAAAAAATCGATTTTCAACTAAAAGTCATCAAAAAAGATAAGGAAGAACTCTTGATATTCTTCAAAGGAAAAATCCACCAAGATGAACTCTCAATCCTAACTATGCTCTAAATACAAGGGCACCGACATATATAAAAGAAACCTTACTAAAGTTCAAAGCACACATTGCACCTCACACAAAAATAGTAGGAGATTTCAACACCCCACTCTCATCAATGGACAGATCATAGAAACAGAAATATAGACAGACTATATAGACAGATATATAGCCACACAGAAATATAAACAGAGACATAGACTAAGAGAAGTCATTAATCAAGTGGACTTAACAGATATTTGTAGAAACTTCTATCCTAAAACAAAAGGATATACCTTCTTCTCACCACTTCATGGTACTTTCTCCAAAATTGACCATATAATTGGTCACAAAACAGGACTCAACAGATATAGAAAGATAGAAATAATCCCATGCGTCCTATCAGACCACCACAGGCTAAAGCTGGCCTTCAAAAACGATAAGGGAAGAACTCCCACATATACAAGGAAGGCGAACAGTGCTCTATTCAATGATGACCTGGTCAAGGAAGAAATAAAGAAAGATATTAAAGACTTCTTAGGAATTAATGAAAATGAGGGTACAACATAGCCAAAATTATGGGAGACAATGAAACCTGTGCTAGGAGGAAAACTCATAGCACAGTGTGCCTGCACAAATAAACAGGAGAGAGCATGTATCAGTAGCTTGACAGCACACCTAAAAGCTCCAGAGAAAAACGAAGCAAGTACACACAGGAGAAGTAGAAGGCAGGAAATAATCAAACTCAAAGCTGAAATCAACCAACTAGAAACAAAAAGGACCATGCAAAGAATCAACAGAACCAGAAGTTGTTTTTTGAGAAAATCAACAAGATAGATAAACACTTAACCAGACTAATGAGAGGACACAGAGAGTGTGTCCAAATTAACAAAATCAGAAATGAAAAGGGAGACATAACTAGAGATTCAGAGGAAATTCAAAAAATCATCAGATCCTACTAAAAAAGCCTATATTCAACAAAACTTAAAAATCTGAAGGAAATGGACAATTTCCTAGACAGATACAAGGTACCGAAGTTAAATCAGGAACAGATAAACAACTTAAACAACCCCATAACTCCTAAAGAAATAGAAGCACTCATTAAAGTCTCCCATCCAAAAAGAGCCTAAGTCCTGATGGGTTTGGGGCCGAATTCTATCAGACCTTCATAGAAGACCTCATACCAATACTATCCAAACTATTCCACTACATTGAAACAGGTGGAGAGCTACCAAATTCCTTCTATGAAGCCACAATTACTCTTAAACCTACACCACACAAAGACCCAACAAAAAAAGACTACTTCAGACCAATTTCCCTTATGAATATCGATGCAAAAATACTCAATAAAATTCTGGCAAACCAAATCCAAGAGCACATCAAAACAATCATACACCACAATCAAGTACACTTCATCCCAGGCATGCAGGGATGGTTTAATATACAGAAAACCATTAACATAATCCATTATGTAAACAAACTGAAAGATAAAGACCACATGATCACTTCATTTGATGCTGAGAAAGGATTTGACAAAATTCAACACAACTTCATGATAAAAGTCCTGGAAAGAATAGGAATTCAAGGCCCATACTTGAACATAATAAAAGCCATATACAGGAAACCAGTAGCTAACACTAAAATAAATGGAGAAAACTTTAAGCAATCCCACTAAAATCAGGGACTACATAAGGCTGCCCACTCTCTCCTTACTTATTAAATATAGGTCTGAAGTTCTAGCCAGAGCAATCAGACAACAAATGGAGATCAAGGGGATACAGATTGGAAAAGAAGAAGTCAAAATACTACTATTTGCAGATGATATGATAGTATATCTAAGTGATCCCAAAAGTTCCACCGGACAACTACTAAACCTGATAAACAACTTCAGCAAAGTGGCTGGGTATAAAATTAACACAAATAAATCAGTGCCTTCCTATACACAAAAGGGGAACAGGCCAAGAAAAAATTAAGGAAACGACACCCTTCATAATAGTCCCAAATAATATAAAATACCTTGGTGTGACTTTAACCAAGCAAGTGAGAGATCTGTATGAAAAGAATTTCAAGCCTCTGAAGAAAGAAATTGAAGATTTCAGAAGATAGAAAGATCTCCCTGGCTCATGGATTGGCAGGATTAATATAGTAAAAATGGCCATTTTACCAAAAGCAAACCACAGATTCAATTCAATCTCCATAAAAATACCAATACATCATCAGAGAGTTAGACAGAACAATTTGCAAATTCATCTGCAATAAGAAAAAGCCCATAATAGATAAAATTATCCTCAACAATAAAAGGACTTCCGGAGGAATCACTATCCCTGAACTCAAGCAGTATAACAAAGCAATACTGATAAAGGGGCATGGTATTGGTACAGAAACAGACAGATAGACCAATGGAACAGAATTGAAGACCCAGATATGAACCCACACACCAATGGTCACTTGATTTTTGACAAAGGAGCCAAAACCATCAAATGGAAAAAAGATAGCATTTTCAGCAAATGGTGCTGGTGCAACTGGAGGGAAGCAGGTAGAAAAATGCGGATCGATCCATGCTTATCACCCTGTACAAAGCTTAAGTCCAAGTGGATCAAGGACCTCCACATCAAACCAGATACACTCAAACTAAAAGAAGAAAAAGTGGGGAAGCATCTCAAACACATGGGCACTGGAAAAAATTTCCTGAACAAAACACCAATGGCTTATGCTCTAAGATCAAGAATCGACAAATGGGATCTCATCAAACTGCAAAGCTTCTGTAAGGCAAAGGACACTGTGGTTAGGACAAAACGGCAACCAACAGATTGGGAAAAGATCTTTACCAATCCTATAACTGATAGAGGGTCTACATCCAAAATATACAAAGAACTCAAGAATTTAGACCACAGGGAGACAAATAACCCCATTAAAAAAACGAGGTTCAGAGCTAAATAAAGAATTCACAGCTGAGGAATGCCGAATGGCTGAGAAACACCTAAAGAAACGTTCAACATCTTTAGTCATAAGGGAAATGCAAATCAAAACAACCCTGACATTTCACCTCACACCAGTGAGAATGGCTGAGGTCAAAAACTCAGGTGACAGCAAATGCTGGCGAGGATGTGAAGAAAGAGGAACACTCCTCCATTGTTGGTGGGATTGCAGACTGGTACAACTATTCTGGAAATCAGTTTGGAGTTTCCTCAGAAAAATGGACATTGAACTACCTGAGGACCCAGCTATACCTCTCATGGGCATATACCCAAAAGATGCCCCAACATATAAAAAAGACACATGCTCCACTATGTTCATAGCAGCCTTATTTATAATAGCCAGAAAGTGGAAAGAACCCAGATGCCCTTCAACAGGGGAATGAATACAGAAAATGTGGTACATCTACAAAATGGAATATTACTCCGCTATCAAAAACAATGACTTTATGAAATTCATAGGCAAATGGATGGAACTGGAAAATATCATCCTGAGTGAGGTAAACCAATCACAGAAAAACACACATGGTGTGCACTCATTGATAAGTGGCTATTAGCCCAAATGCTTGATGTGCCTTAGATGCACAGAGCATATGAAACTCAACAGGGATGATCAAAATGTGAACGCTTCACTCCTTCTTTAAAAGGGGCACAAGAATACCCTGGCAGGGTATAGGGAGGCAAAGTTTAGAACAGAGGCAGAATGAACACCCATTCAGAGCCTGCCCCACAAGAGGCCCATACATATATAGCCACCCAATTAGATAAGATGAATGAACCAAAGAACTGCAGGCTGACAGTAACCGGATATAGATCTCTCCTGAGAGACACAGCCAGAATACAGCAAATACATTGGTGAATGCCAGCAGCAAACCACTGAACTGAGAACGGGACTCCCATTGTTGAAGGAATCAGGGAAAGGACTGGAAGGGCTTGAAGGGATTTGAGACCCCATATGAACAACAATGCCAACCAACCAGAGCTTCCAGGGACTACCCAAAGTACTAAGCCACTACCCAAACACTGTAGATGGACTGGCCCTAGTCTCCAACCTCATAGGTAGCAATGAATAGCCTAGTAAGAGCACCAGTGGTAGGGGAAGCCCTTGGTCCTGCCAAGACTGAAGCCCCAGTGAACGTGATTGTTGGGGGGAGGGTGGTAATGGGAGAGGATGGGGAGGGGAAGCCCATATAGAAGGGGAGGGGGAAGGGCGGCGCAGATTTTTGTGGTTGCTGCCACCGAGGAGGGTTCATAAGCAAAACCCCACGAGCAAACTTGAGCCTCGGAACCACAGTTAAGACCAACTTTTCTGCTGCAAATGACCTGCCTGGTGAACTCCAGACACAGGCCCACAGGAACAGCTGAAGACCTGTAGATAGGAAAAACTACACACCCGAAAGCAGAACACTCTGTCCCCATAACTGGCTGAAAGAAAACAGGAAAACAGGTCTACAGCACTCCTGACACACAGGCTTATAGGACAGTCTAGCCACTGTCAGAAATAGCATAACAAAGTAACACTAGAGATAATCTGATGGCGAGAGGCAAGCGCAGGAACCCAAGCAACAGAAACAAAGACTACATGGCATCATCAGAGCCCAATTCTCCCACCAAAGCAAACACGGAATATCTAAACACAGCAGAAAAGCAAGATCTAGTTTCAAAATCATATTTGATCATGATGCTGGAGGACTTCAAGAAAGATGTGAAGAACTCCCTTAGAGAAACACAGGAAAACATTAATAAACAAGTAGAAGCCTACAGAGAGGAATCGCAAAAATCCCTGAAAGAATTCCAGGAAAACATAAATAAACAAGTAGAAGCCCATAGAGAGGAGTCACAAAAATCCCTGAAAGAATTCCAGGAAAACACAATCAAACAGTTGAAGGAATTAAAAATGGAAATAGGAGCAAGCAAGAAAGAACACATGGAAAAAACCCTGGATATAGAAAACCAAAAGAAGAGACAAGGAGTTGTAGATACGAGCTTCACCAACAGAATACAAGAAATGGAAGAGAGAATCTCAGGAGCAGATGATTCCATAGAAATCATTGACACAACTGTCAAAGATAATGTAAAGTGGAAAAAGCTACTGGTCCAAAACATACAGGAAATCCAGGACTCAATGAGAAGATCAAACCTAAGGATAATAGGTATAGAAGAGAGTGAAGACTCCCAGCTCAAAGGATCAGTAAATATCTTCAACAAAATCATAGAAAAAAAATTCCCTAACCTAAAAAAAGAGATACCCATAGGCATACAAGAAGCCTACAAACTCTAAATACATTGGACCAGAAAAGAAACACCTCCTGACACATAATAGTCAAAACACCAAATGCACAAAATAAAGAAAGAATATTAAAAGCAGTAAGGGAAAAAGGTCAAGTAACATATAAAGGCAGACCTATCAGAATCACACCAGACTTTTCGCCAGAGAATATGAAATCCAGAAGATCCTGGAAAAATGTCATACAGACCCTAAGGGAACACAAATGCCAGCCCAGGTTACTGTATTCTGCAAAACTCTCAATTAACATAGATGGAGAAACCAAGATATTCCATGCCAAAATCAAATTTACACAATATCTTTCTACAAATCCAGCACTACAAAGGATAATAAATGGTAAAGCCCAACATAAGGAGGCAAGCTGCACCCTAGAAAAAGCAAGAAACTAATCGTCTTGGCAACAAAACAAAGAGAAGAAAAGCACACAAACATAACCTCATATCCAAATATGAATATAACAGGAACCAGTAATCACTATTCCTTAATATCTCTCAACATCAATGGCCACAACTCCCCAATAAAAAGACATAGATTAACAAACTGGATACGCAAGGAGGACCATGCATTCTGCTGCCTACAGGAAACACACCTCAGAGACAAACACAGACACTACCTCAGAGTGAAAGGCTGGAAAACAATTTTCCAAGCAAATGGTCGGAAGAAACAAGCTAGAGTAGCCATTCTAATATCAAATAAAATCGATTTTCAACTAAAAGTCATCAAAAAAGATAAGTAAGGACACTTCATATTCATCAAAGGAAAAATCCACTAAGATGAACTCTCAATCCTAAATATCTATGCCCCAAATACAAGGGCACCTACATACGTAAAAGAAACCTTAATAAAGCTCAAAATACACATTGCACCTCACACAATAATAGTGGGAGATTTCAACACTCTACTCTCATCAATGGACAGATCAGGGAAACGGAAATTAAACAGAGACATAGACAGACTAAGAGAAGACATGAGCCAAATGGACTTAACAGATATTTATAGAACAGTCTATCCTAAAGCAAAAGGATATACCTTCTTCTCAGCTCCTCATGGTACTTTCTCCAAAATTGACCATATAATTCGTCAAAAAACGGGCCTCAACAGGTACAGAAAGATAGAAATAATCCCATGCGTGCTATCGGACCACCACGCCCGAAACCTGGGCTTCAATAACAATAAGGGGAAAACGCCCATATATACATGGAAATTGAACAATGCTCTACTCAACCATAACCTCGTCAAGGAAGAAATAAAGAAAGAAATTAAAGACTTTTTAGAATTAAATGAAAATGAAGGTACAACATACCCAAACTTATGGGACACAATGAAAGCTGTGCTAGGAGGAAAACTCATAGCGCTGAGTGCCTACAGAAAGAAACAGGAAAGAGCATATTTCAGCCTCTTGACAGCACACCTAAAAGCTCTACAACAAAAAGAAGCAAATACACCCAGGAGGAGTAGAAGACAGGAAATATTCAAACTCAGAGCTGAAATCAACCAAGTAGAAACAAAAAGGACCATAGAAAGGAACAACAGAACCAAAAGTTGGTTCTTTGAGAAAATCAACAAGATAGATAAACCCTTAGCCAGACTAACGAGAGGACACAGAGAGTGTGTCCAAATTAACAAAATCAGAAATGAAAAGGGAGACATAACTACAGATTCAGAGGAAATTCAAAAAATTATCAGATCTTACTATAAAAGCCTATATTCAACAAAACTTGAAAATCTGCAAAATTGGACAATTTCCTAGACAGATACCAGGTACCGAAGTTAAATCAGGAACAGATAAACCAGTTAAACAACCCCATAACTCCTAAGGAAATAGGAGCAGTCATTAAAGGTCTCCCAAGCAAAAAGAGCCCAGGTCCACACGGGTTTAGTGCAGAATTCTATCAGACCTTCATAGAAGACCTCATACCAATATTATCCAAACTATTCCACAAATTTGAAACAGGTGGAGCACTACCGAATTCCTTCTATGAAGCCACAATTACTCTTATACCTAAACTACACAAAAATCCCACAAAGAAAGAGAACTTCAGACAAATTTCCCTTATGAAAATCGACGCAAAAATACTCAATAAATTTCTGGCATACAGAATGCAAGAGCACACCAAAACAATCATCCACCATGATCAAGTAGGCTTCATCCCAGGCATGCAGGGATGGTTTAATATATGGAAAACCATCAACGTGATCCATTATATAAACAAACTGAAAGAACAAAACCACATGATCATTTCATTAGATGCTGAGAAAGCATTTGACAAAATTCAACACCCCTTCATGATAAAAGTCCTGGAAAGAATAGGAATTCAAGGCCCATACCTAAACAAAGTAAAAGCCATATACAGCAAACCAGTTGCTACCATTAAACTAAATGGAGAGAAACTTGAAGCAATCCCACTAAAATCAGGGACTAGACAAGGCTGCCCACTCTCTCCCTACTTATTCAATATAGTTCTTGAAGTTCTAGCCAGAGCAATCAGACAACAAAAGGAGGTCAAGGAGATACAGATCAGAAAAGAAGAAGTCAAAATATCACTATTTGCAGATGATATGATAGTATATTTAAGTGATCCCAAAAGTTCCACCAGAGAACTACTAAAGCTGATAAACAACTTCAGCAAAGTGGCTGGGTATAAAATTAACTCAAATAAAACAGTAGCCTTCCTCTACACAAAAGAGAAACAAGCCAAGAAAGAAATTAGGGAAATGACACCCTTCATAATAGACCCAAATAATATAAAGTACCTCGGTGTGACTTTAACCAGGAAAGTAAAAGATTTGTACAATAAGAACTTCAAGACTCTGAAGAAAGAAATTGAAGAAGACCTCAGAAGATGGAAAGATCTCCCATGCTCATGGATTGGCAGGATTAATATAGTAAAAATGGCCATTTTACCAAAAGCAATCTACGGATTCAATGCAATCCCCATCAAAATACCAATCCAATTCTTCAAAGACTTAGACAGAACAATTTGCAAATTCATCTGGAATAACAAAAAACCCAGGATAGCTAAAACTGTCCTCAACAATAAAAGGACATCAGGGGGAATCACTATCCCTGAACTCAAGCAGTATTACAGAGCAATAGTGATAAAAACTGCATGGTATTGGTACAGAGACAGACAGATAGACCAATGGAACAGAATTGAAGACCCAGAAATGAACCCACACACCTATGGGCACTTGATTTTTGACAAAGGAGCCAAAACCATCAAATGGAAAAAAGATAGCATTTTCAGCAAATGGTGCTGGCTCAACTGGAGGTCAACATGTAGAAGAATGCAGATTGATCCATGCTTATCACCCTGTACAAAGCTTAAGTCCAAGTGGATCAAGGACCTCCACATCAAACCAGATACACTCAAACTAATAGAAGAAAAACTAGGGAAGCATCTGGAACACATGGGCACTGGAAAAAAATTCCTGAACAAAACACCAATGGCTTATGCTCTAAGATCAAGAATCGACAAATGGGATCTCATAAAACTGCAAAGCTTCTGTAAGGCAAAGGACACTGTGGTTAGGACAAAACAGCAACCAACAGATTGCGAAAAGATCTTTACCAATCCTACAGCAGATAGAGGCCTTATATCCAAAATATACAAAGAACTCAAGAAGTTAGACCACAGAGAGACAAATAACCCTATTATAAAATGGGGTTCAGAGCTAAACAAAGAATTCACAGCTGAAGAATGCCGAATGGCTGAGAAACACCTAGAGAAATGTTCAACATCTTTAGTCATAAGGGAAATGCAAATCAAAACAACCCTGAGATTTCACCTCACACCAGTGAGAATGGCTAAGATCAAAAACTCAGGTGACAGCAGATGCTGGCGAGGATGCGGAGAAAGAGGAACACTCCTCCATTGTTGGTGGGATTGCAGACTGGTACAACCATTGTGGAAATCAGTCTGGAGGTTCCTCAGAAAATTGGACATTGAACTGCCTGAAGATCCAGCTATACCTCTCTTGGGCGTATACCCAAAAGATGCCCCAACATATAAAAAAGACACGTGCTCCACTATGTTCATTGCAGCCTTATTTATAATAGTCAGAAACTGGAAAGAACCCAGATGCCCTTCAACAGAGGAATGGATACAGAAAATGCGGTACATCTACACAATGGAATATTACTCAGCTATCAAAATCAACGAGTTTATGAAATTCGTAGGCAAATGGTTGGAACTGGAAAATATCATCCTGAGTGAGCTAACCCAATCACAGAAAGACATACATGGTATGCACTCACTGATAAGTGGCTATTAGCCCAAATGCTTGAATTACCCTAGATGCCTAGAACAAATGAAACTCAAGACGGATGATCAAAATGTGAATGCTTCACTCCTTCTCTAAAAGGGGAACAAGAATACCCTTGGCAGGGAAGAGAGAGGCAAAGATTAAAACAGAGACTGAAGGAACACCCATTCAGAGCCTACCCCACATGTGGCCCATACATATACAGCCACCCAATTAGACAAGATGGATGAAGCAAAGAATTGCAGACCGACAGGAGCCGGATGTAGATCGCTCCTGAGAGACACAGCCAGAATACAGCAAATACAGAGGCGAATGCCAGCAACAAACCACTGAACTGAGAATAGGACCCCCGTTGAAGGAATCAGAGAAAGAACTGGAAGAGCTTGAAGGGGCTCGAGACCCCATATGTATAACAATGCCAAGCAACCAGAGCTTCCAGGGACTAAGCCTCTACCTAAAGACTGTACATGGACTGACCCTGGACTCTGACCTCATAGGTAGCAATGAATATCCTAGTAAGAGCACCAGGTGAAGGGGAAGCCCTGGGTCCTGCTAAGACTGAATTCCCAGTGAACTAGATTGTTGGGGGGAGGGCGGCAATGGGGGGAGGATGGGGAGGGGAACACCCATAAAAAAGGGGAGGGGGAGGGATTAGGGGGATGTTTGCCTGGAAACCGGGAAAGGGAATAACACTCGAAATGTATATAAGAAATACTCGTTAATAAAAAAAAATAATTAAATAAAATTAAATAAAATAAAAAAGAAATAGAAGCAGTTTTTAAACGTCTCCCAATCAAAAATAGCCCAGGATTAGGTGGACTTAGTGAAGAATTCCTTCAGACCTTCATAGAGACATATTACCAATACTCTTCTAACTATTCCATAAAATAGAAACAGAAGGAATACTACCAAATCTGTTCCTTGAAGCCACAATTTTGTTTAGACCTAAACAAAGATCCAATGAAGAAAGAGCAGTTCAGACCAATTTACCTTATGAATACCATGCAAAAATACTCCATAAAATTCTTGCAAATGAATCTAAGAACACATCAAAATGATCATTCACCATAATCATGCAGGCTTCATTCCATGGTTACGAGGATGGTACAATATAAGGAAATCCTCAATGTAATCCATTATATAAATAAAGTCAAAGAAAAAAAAACACATGATCGGGGTTGGGGATTTAGCTCAGTGGTAGAGCGCTTGCCTAGGAAGCACAAGGCCCTGGGTTCGGTCCCCAGCTCCGAAAAAAAGAACCAAAAAAAAAAAAAAAAAACCACATGATCATTTAATTAGGTGATGAGAACTCATTTGACAAAATTCAACACCCCTTTCATAGTACAAGACTCAGAAATGTCAAAAATTAAGGCCCACACCTAAACATAGTAAAAATAATATATAGCAAACTGGTAGGCAGCATCAAACTAAATGTAGAGAAACTTGAAGCAATCCTACTAAAATCACGGAGTAGACAAGGCTGCCCACTTTCTCCCTACTTATTCAATATAGTAATTGAAATTCCAGCCAGAGCAATCAGACAACAAACAAAGGTCAAAAAGACACAAATTAGAAATGAAGAGGTCAAAATATCCCTATTTACAAATTATATGATAGTATACTTAAGTGACTGCAAAAATTCTACCATAGAACTCCTACAACTGATAAATTCAGCAAAGTGGCTGGATATAAAATTAACTCAAACATATCAGTAGCCATCCTCTACTGCACAAATAAACAGGAGAGAGCATGTATCAGTAGCTTGACAGCACACCTAAAAGCTCCAGAGCAAAACGAAGCAAGTACACACAGGAGAAGTAGAAGGCAGGAAATAATCAAACTCAAAGCTGAAATCAACCAACTAGAAACAAAAAGGACCATACAAAGACTAGACTGTTGGGGGGAGGGCGGCAATGGGGTAGGGTTGGGAGGGGCACACCCATAAGGAAGGGGAGGGGGGAGGTGGATGTTTGCCCAGAAACCGGGAAAGGGAATAACACTCGAAATGTATATAAGAAATACTCAAGTTAATAAAAATAAAGGGGGGGGACAAGAATAGAGAGGGAATAGAGAGGCAAAGATTAAAACAGACACAGAAGGAACACCCATTCAGAGCCTGCCCCACATGTGGCCCATACATATACAGCCATCCAATTAGACAAGATGGATGAAGCAAAGAAGTGCAGACTGACAGGAGCCGGATGTAGATCGCTCCTGAGAGACACAGCCAGAATACAGCAAATACAGAGGTGAATGCCAGCAGCAAACCACTGAACTGAGAAGGGGACCCCCGTTGAAGGAATCAGAGAAAGGACTGGAAGAGCTTGAAGGGGCTCGAGACCCCATATGTACAGCAATACCAACCAACCAGAGCTTCCAGGGACTAAGCCACTACCCAAAGACTATACATGGACTGATCCTGGCCTCTAACCTCATAGGTAGCAATGAATAGCCTAGTAAGAGCACCAGTGGAAGTTGAAGCCCTTGGTCCTGCTAAGATGAACCCCCAGTGAACATGATTGTTAGGGGGAGGGTGGTAATGGAGGGAGGATGGGGAGGGGAACACCCATATAGTAGGGGAAGGGGAAAGGTTAGGGGGATGTTGGCCCAGAAACCGTGAAAGGGAATAACAATCGATATGTAAATAAGAAATCCTCAAGTTAATAAAATAATAAAAAATAAAAAATAAATAAATACATAGAAATCATCTATTGTAACTTTCCATGTCCCTCTTTTTCCTCTACTATTTCTACTTGCTGGAAACTGATGTTCTATTCTCAGGTTCTCTAAGATTACAAATGCTTGAATTACCCTAGATGCCTAGAACAAATGAAACTCAAGACGGATGTAAAAGCAATTCTTTTACATAGAATATAAGTGATGCTACGTGCTCCTTTTAACATCTACTTTATTGGTTAAATTCAATGATCTCTTTTTCCATCTTTGTTATTAAAAACCACAAAAGTGTTGAATTTTTATTTTAATTTAATTTGTGAGTTTCACACATAAATACATATACTGATTATATTCACACCCATTACCCTTATTTATTTCTTTCCATCTGAACTCCTTCATTATCCAAATTTCCCAATGCTACATTATGGAAGAAAATGTTCCCCTCTCCTCTAGTAGCCATTCTATTCATTGGATCCTCAGGAAGTTATGTGGGTTATGTGTACCTTCACTCTATTTGATAGAAAATTGGAGGGTTTAATCTTATTTAGGTATCTGTAACCGCTGAGTGCTGGAATTTTCATAGCCATGTTGTAGCTGCATGGTAAACCTTCCTTGTTCTATTGCTCTGAATTTATGTACAGAATTTTTCTTCTGTGAGGTACCCAGAACCTTGGAGGAGATGTTGTAGTTATTCTGTTTAGGGATTAGCATCCATAAGTCATTTTTCTCAGGACTGTGACTAAGAATCAATCTCTACAGTAACCACTGTCCTCTGCAAAATGAAGTTTCTATGCCTGCTGATGAGGATGATATGAGTATATAGATATGAATGTAAACATTTAGAAGGGTGCTTGAGACATGCCAAGTTGTGAAATTATATTTTTTCTTCTATTCATATTTTCTTTTGTTTCTTCTTTTTAAAGGACTGAAGAGTGCATCCTGTAACTTCTATACAACAATATCTCTATTAACAAATTCATAGACACTTTCATTGTTTCTACTCTAATAATATGAAAATTCACACCCAGTTGATGATATAAAATTTGGTTTTTAATCAAGTGCAATTATTATTCCCAAATCCTCCTTTGAAACTGTTAATAAATCTATTCAATTTCATCAAAACATCATATATTTCACATTTGACAATGAACACTTTTAATCAGTGCAGCTCTTTCTAATTTTGTGAAAGCTAGTCAGTAGGGTTAAAGCTATGTCAGTACCATCTGGATTCCTCCGTGAATATCTTATCATCAGCAACAAAGTTTTGTCATCGAGATTTTGGAAAACAGATAATGTGATTTTTTTTGTTTTGTTTGTAGTGGGATTTTTTTATTGCTTTTGGTACAAAATTCTACTGGATCTTTGTAGTCATGTGTTGATACAAATTTTGATAACTTTTATTGAAGATAAAGGATAATTTGACTGAATCTATAAGTCAATTTTTATATCAACAATATTAATTCTTCCAAGAAGCCCATACTAGGTTTCATTTAACTATGACCTCTAAAATTTCATCATGATTTTTGTTGTTTTAGATTTTCAGATTATTTCATTCCTTGCTGCAATAAGATTTTTTCTAAATACTATAACAGAATATCCAATGACAGACATTAAGAGTTAAAGAATTTAACTTTGGAATCCATTCCCCAATCTGGGCTGCCTTGTCTGGCCTCAGTGGATGAGGATGCATCTAGTCCTGTAGAGACTTGATATTCCAGGGTGGGGAGATACTCAGAAAAGGGGTCGTCTATCTTCTCAGAGTAGGATAAAAGCGAGAGGGGAAGGGAATGAATGAGGGAATAACTCAAAGGGGAGCAGCAGTTGGAATGTAAGTGAATAAATTAATCAATTAATGGAAAAAGGTTAGTTTTAAAAATAATGTTTTCTGCATAGTTAGAGAAGAAACTGTCCTTCATGTTGGAATAGTGATAGTGGCACAGACTCCATAGAGGCAAGATAGGACTCCTAATCAATTTTTGCCTTGGTGGGATGAGATGAATAGAGAGAACTGGAAGCAAGAATAGGGTATGCACATAAAGGCTTGCCCCATTAAGGACATAGTTTCCTTTGTTTCTCAAAAATTCCAAGACAGCACCAACAGCTGGGAATCAACATTTCATTTTTTCCCTCCTGCAATAGTTCTGATGTCAGAGATTGCATGAGAATTACTTCTGTGGTCTTCCTATTATAGGAATTTTTATGGTGTCCAATAGAATAAAAGAAGTAGTCATATACCCTGGAAACACAGAAAATTGATTTAACAAAACTTTAATTAATTTTTTATTAGATATATTTTTATTTACATTTCAACTGTTATCCTTTTTCCAGTTTCCAGTCCATAAACCCCCTATCCCATTTCACCACTACTTCTTTGAGTGTGTTCCTCCACCCATCAATCCACCCCTTCTGCCTCTCCTCCCTGGCATTCCCCTACACTGGGGGAGTCCAGTCTTGGCAGGACCAAGGGGTTCTCCTCCCATTGTTGCCCAACAAGGCCATCCTCTGCTACACATGAAGCTGGAGCCATACTTCTGTCCATGTATACATTTTGTATGGTGGTTCAGTCCCTTTGGAGCTCTGGGTTGTTGAAATTGTGTTGTTCTTCAGGGGTTGAAATATAATATAATATATAATATAGTATATCAGGTATCTAAAACATGGTGATAATGATTTCATTGTTTTCTCTTTTTTTCCATGTAGAGAGGTTTAATGAGAGAAGAATAGAAGAGAGAAAAGGCGGCTGGCCATGGGCACCTGGTGGGAGGGGGAAGGGGGCAAGAACAGAGAAGAACAAAGAGTAAGAGAGAAGTCAGAGGGGAGTAAGAGCTTCCTTGTTTTCTTTAAAGGTCCTTTTATTTTAAGCAGCATGAGTCCACAGTATGTTAGGAGAATGAGTATTTAGTTCTAAATGATCCAAAAAGCAAATCATTTGTATAGGCAAACTTTAGCAGAATTTCTCAGAAAAGTCACTCCCATACTCTTCCATTATAGGATATAATGGATTACATAATTTAGGCATATAGGCTATGCTTTGTATGTCCTTATTTAATCCTCTTATATCTTGATAGGATAAAATCCTTTCTATTCATAATATATATTTCGAATGTGTGCACAATATGGGTGCATATATATATATATGATCTTCATAACTACATATATTTATCTACATACTTGTATATATGAAGTATTTATATATTCATATATTATATACTTTTGCATCCCTATTTGTACTTTAAAAACTATATTGATTTATTCCCTTTACTTTTACATGGTAAACTACATTTCCTGAAGTCTCCAGTGAAGTATTAAGTCATTAAGAGGATGTGTGCTCGCAGTGTTTCCACAATTTATAATTACTCCCTCAAAATTCACTTTACAAATTTGTATAGATGTGCATAAACATTCTGTAACAGATTTGATTAATACTCCTGGGCACAATGTTCATAATTGTACATGATGTTCCATATCTCTAATTACAGCCTTGTTAATGGTGCAATTTAAGAGTATGAAAAACCATAGGAGCAACTCTACAACACAAAAACTTTCTCATAAATGAACATAATCCAAAGGGATTATGTCCCTGATCAATAACCATTTTCTATAATGTGAGTCCTTCAAGTCACAGACCTACACACATTCTGTGTTGTTTTCAGGTAGAACATTCTCTGCCCCAGAGACTTTGAAAACACTGATGCTTCAGTCACATGTTTATAGCTCTGCAGAGACACTTAACATAAGCCAGAAACTTATAATCACTTGTATTTGAAATTATGAAAAACTTTTAGAAATACAACACAAACACTTCAGTGTCATTAATGCCACCAGAAAATAATCATTTATGTTTAATAGAAAAGCAAGGTCAAATACAAATTAATGTTTACCTTTGTGCTCTCTCTGTGGGTCACATTCATTCACATACATATTGCCTATTTACGTGATAATACTCAGAGCAGTGAGGGGGGAGGCAGATGAGTATTCTGTCAATCTGACAGATAGTGCCAGAAAGACACAACAGGGTTCAGAAAGTGAATTCTTACTTAGAAATGGCATTGTTGTGGTTTTCAACATAGCCACACAGAAGGAGTGATGTCTCTGGCTATAGTAGAGCTAGGTATAGGAATGGGGGTCTTTTATTCTAGGCTGAATATTAGCAATGTTAATATGACCCAATGTAACTGTCTTAGATAAAAATGATTATAGTTATGTCTAAGAAGTAATAAAATATCATGGCTATGATGTTCAGGTATAAATCGAGTTCTAAATATGTTTTTGAATGTGACATTATGAAATACCAGGCATGTTTGTACTTGGTACTGATCTTGTTATAACCTCTATAATGAATACAGTAAAGTTCACTTAACCATAATACCCCTTGCATAGTATTGGATAAAATGAATTCATTGGTTTCTATATTGGATGAGATGGCTTTAGTCAGCAATTAAATATCTAAAGACAACATGTATTAAGACCCCATAGTTTGCTTACTTTGATGTGACATTTGCTTCCTTCGTTATATATTTCTGGATTTTCTGGACCCACCAGTGTTTAACTAATGACACAGAGACTTATTAGTTTTTATTATAGCTTAAGCTACCTCCAAGCTATCTCCTCTAACTTAACTAATGCAACTATTCTAGTTCAGAACCTGTCATGTGGCTTATTACCTTATTCAGTCTTCATAATTTCAAAGTGCTTGTCTATCTGGCAGAGTCTCTGGCTCTTTTTTGTCAGCCCAGAAGTTCCACCTTGCTCTCCTGTAACAGTGGGCTTTCCAACATGCCAAAGTTTCCTAAAATAATGACATTGAGACTGAATTATATATGAATAAACATTTAGGTCATAAACTTGGGCCTATTCCTTGACTAGCTCAAAATTCGGTTACCCATTTGTTCTATTTTATCAGTGCCACATGGCTTGTTACCTCTTGTTATAGTTCACGTTACCACCTTTCTCAGAGTTTCAGGGCAAATCTCCCATGCCTGACTCTGTCCTAGAAGTGCTCTCTCTGTACCAGAACTTCAACCTCTGAATTTCCTGCCTAAGCACTGAAGCTTGAACACATTGCATGAAAGATTCCCTCTACACTTTTCACCTTAGTCCAATAAGAAGTTCTTCTTCTTTTATTTGTATATATATTTTATTATAAGTTCTTCCTCATATAATAATAATATAGATACAATAATAATTATGAAAACTATCAGGTAAGCTTTAAATTAACATTGTCCAAATTGATATGGCTCCAATGTATTCAACAACATTGGAGAAAGTATTCTACTGTCTATCCTATCTTGGTGAATTCAGATGTTTTTACCTAAAACAATTTCTATCATAATTTCCATAACCAACCTAAACTATCTTCTTAGACTTATCATTTTCTTTAATGTAAAATGAAAGATTCTATCTAGTCTATAATGCCCTCAGAGACTTACAAGGCATAAATATTACCAGGGTATGTAGGAAGTTCACAGCAATAAAAATGACAACAAAATCTGGCTGGTTGGGCATTCCACAACACCTATATAACATTGAAGCATTCATCTTCAGACTTTTGGCCCAGTATATCTGACAGAATTTTTGTAAAGAAAGAAATATGAAAGACTGCTTACTCTGTCTTTTCAAAGTTTGGTAGTCAACCTCCCTGTGTCTTGTTTCTCCAGTCTGGATAGCACACTGTCAGCAATTAAAGCAAGGACAGTTTCTTACACAGTGGCTAGCTTGACACATATGAAGCAAATTGAATATGGAGGATCTTTAATGCTCATCATCTTCATTGAAGTGGAATGGGATGCTGTCAGGAGCAGACCTGTTGCCTTGTCAAAAAAATGGCCTTTTATCAATAAAAGATCTTTTAATTTCATATTCTGTAGGTCTCTGATATTTTAGAAGGCCATGTAACTATAGTATATCTGCATTGCGTATTTCTAACTATTTACTATCTGTTCAATCTTGGAAATATATTTCTGTTACAAACTAGATTAGTATCTAATATGACCATGAGTTGATTGACTGCTAACTTGAATTCTTTCATTATCCTAAACAATTTGTAATAGCAGCTTCCAAAGGAGTAGAACATAATATTGCAATTTGGGTTCTTTTTTAGTCTTTTTATTAAAGTATTTTATTTGTTTATATTCCAAATGTTGTCCCCTTCCCAGTAATCCCTCCCAGAGTTCTTCACCCCATGCCCTCCCCTTTACGTCTTACAGGATGCTTCCTCATCAACCTACCCACACCCTCACCCAGACACTCAGCCCACCTCACCCTCCCAGCAACCCCCTTACCTGGGGCAACAAGTCTCTACAGGATTAGGCATATCATCTCCCACTGAGGCCATATAACACTTACAAAGGCCTTAACATTTTACCTACATCTTAATATTTCATTTAGGCCTTAATATTTTACCAAGACTGTAACATTCCCTCATTTTGAATTGTTCTTAAAAGTCAAATCATTGACTCTAAAGTTTCTGAAGGCAGGGAGTTATATTGGGTCCAAGAAACTATAAGATGGACAGTAGAAATGAGCTATTTAACAAAATAAATTTTCTAGCTCCATCCATTTGCCTAAGAATTACATGAAGTCATTGTTTTTAATAGCTGAGTAGTAATCCATTGTGTAAATGTACCACATTTCCTGTATCCATTCCTCTACTGAAGGATATCTAGGTTCTTTCCAGCTTCTGCCCAGGGACTAAACCACTAACCAAAGAGCACATACACATAGAGGGACCCATGGCTCCAGCTGCATATGTTGCAGATGATGGCCTTGTCTGGCATCAATAGGAGGAGAAATCCTTGTCTTATGAAGGCTTGTTTCCCCAGGGTAGGGAAATGTCAGGGGGTTGAGGTGGGTGGGAGTGGGAGCATCTTCATAGAAGCAGGGGAAGGGGGAGGGAAGAATGGGAGAGGGGAGAAAGGGGATAACATTTGGAATGTAAATACATAAAATATCAAATAATAAATAAATAAATAAAACAAAAGAAATGAGAGCATTAATTATGCAAGATCAACAGGTGAGAACCAGCAGGAGGAGGCATAGGAGACAGTTATCAATAAGGCTGTTTGACTTTAGTTAAGGTATCTCTTAGGACTCTAAAACGATGAACATTCACATATTTCCTTACAAGAGCAGCTCCTAGGCAAAAGTGAGTACCAACATAACTTTGAAGAGATCTGTATCCAAAACTTACTCTTTTTTAGACACATTGGCTCTATAATTGGTCACTTGATAGTCTGGAGGGACAGTTATGGTCTATTCATGTGATGACAGTAGGTTGCTGTTTGGCATTATAGGTAGCCATTTGTTCTTTATGCCAGGAAGTTTCCTTTTGACTTAGCATGCCAGTCTGTTAGGTGGGACAACTGAAGATGTATTATCTTCTGTAGCTACTTCTACCTGGTATTAGAACATCATCATCAAGGCTCAGAAAGGCTGAAAGTCTAGTTAATGGGACATCTGTCAAAAGCATCTGATTAGTTGATCCAGCTAAAAGACAGGAAGCAATCATATCAGCCAGACCAGTTTACATCATCTTTCATCAAGTTAGAGCTCAACAATTTGCAGTCAACAGGTAATCCCTGGATGGAGTCTGTCAGCCAGGCGAAAACCTGCTGAGACAAATATAAACAAGGAATAGAAGTTAAAGTCATCTAGTAGTTGGGGAAGATAGGGAATGCCAGTAACAAGGGGAAAATACCATTTTCAAGAACAGGGTACAATGTGTACTTATCTGGAGCTCATTTGATTTGTGGCAAGGAGATCCAAGTCTTATGACTCCCTGATTTCCTGAAACTTATGTGAATTTTAGAAAAAGCAGTTAAGGGGTATCTCTGTAAGTCAGCAGAAATAATCTCTTGTTTTGAGATCCTAAAAAACGCTATAAGTTTGGATTAAAGGGCATGAAACATTTAGTCCAGGGGACTAGATATTCAGATTGAACAGAGATGTTTTTAACAAGATGAGAAGCATCTTTAAGTTTATATTTAGAAGACAACCAAAACGAATTTAAAATCCTGAGCTTGTAACTGAATTGTAAGCATCCAATGCTCCACCAGTTTTTCAGAACTCCATTGATCAATATTAAAATAACAACAGCATGGGGGAGAGGGCAGAAATGTGAAGCATCTTTTCATATTTCATATACTTTAAATTATTTTTATATTTCTATAACTTGTGTTTATATATCTCAAAACATTCCTTTATGCCCTCCAATCTTTATAAAATACTTTTAGACTTTCAAGTATTTTTAGAAGATTTTCCTTTGATTTCATATAAACTTTCAATTTTGAATTTTTATTTAATTTTTACCATGAGACACAGGTGGTATTATGTAGCCTGTGAAAAGACAAACCTGTTTTTCCTTTTAATAAGCCTCATAGGTTTTGCTAACTAGCTGTGAAGCACAGCTGACTTAGCTGTCAATGTGATTAAAGACCTGAAAAGGACAAATTGTGATCTACATGGCCTATGTATCAATTAAAATAAAATAGATAGTCCATACTCAATCTAGACAATTGTCCCAGGTTCCTGTGGTCTCCATCGCACCAAAGTCAGAATCAGTCTTTGGCTATGAGGCCCAGAATATGAAGAGGTTTTGTCCTGTGAAGAAGGAATGTGAGAAGGACTGACCTCACCTTGTCGAGTCAGACATGATGGTGGAGGAGCAGAGAATTCTACATCTTGATCCACAGTCAACAAAAGAAAACTAACACAATTACACAATTAGCACAGCTAACCGAAGGGGGCTGAGAGTAGCTTGAGCATATAAATAAGATCTTAAACCCACCTACACTGTGACATACTTCCTCCAACAAGGCCACACATACTCTAACAAGGCCACATGTCCTAATAGTGCCAGTCATTATTGGCTAAAGATTCAAACACGAGTCTATGGGGGCCATACCTATTCAAGTCACCAAATTGGCTCTTCCATATCCATATATTTTTAGATTTAACATTTTCTTTAACCATTTTACCAATTTCTTCTATTGTATCTTCTGTGCCTGAAATTCTCCCTTCTATCTCTTGTATTCACTTGGTGAAGCTTTTCTCTATAGTTCTTGTTTGAATTCCACATATTTTATGTTTTACTTCCAGAATTCACTCAGTTTGTGTTTTGTTTAAAAATACTATTTCTATTTTTACACCTTAAACAGTTTTATTCATTTTCTTTGCTTGTTTGTGTTTTCTTTGATTTCAGCAAGGCATTACTCATATCTTTTAGGACCTTTATCATCATCATATAGCTGATGTTAAGTTCCTTTTTTCATGCTTCAGCTATGTCAGAATATTCAGGCCTTGCTGTGTTAGGATATCTAGGTTTAAGTGGAGACATATTGCCTTGGCTATTGTTGATTGTGATTTAATGGTGGTGTTTAGGCTTTTTTGTTTGGGGTGATTAGAGTTCTGGATGCTAATCTCTGGATTTGTCTTTTTGGGTGGCTGTTTGGTACAAGGTTTCTGTTGTTTCTGAATTTTTGGAAAAATGTGATAGTTTTGTGTTGTCTGTTTTCCTGGCTTTCTCAGCTGGTGTAAACACAGGGAATGCCTGCTTGTTTTGGAAGCTGGTATACTGGAAAGAGTTGGAGAAGTAAGTTTGAAGGAAAAGGTTTTCATGATCCTTTGGAGATGGAGGTCAGAGAGGAAAGAGAAACCACATCAGGTTTTCCTGCTACAGAGCTAGGAATGAGAATGGGGTATATTGAGTCTTAGGAACAGTAGAAGTAGTATGGATTCATCTTCGTCATACTTGTTTTCCTGGGAGAAGAAACCCTTGGGTTAGCAGGGATGCCCTCTGAGGTTGAAGTATAGGAAAAGGCAACAAGTAGGCAAAGGTAGGTTAAATGGGAATGGTCAGCGGGATACAAAGGAGATGAAATGGGGGGCATGGAAGGTGGCTATGAATGTTCTACTGTAGAACTATGGATGAGACTGTGGATTGTATCTAGGGGAACAGGGCCCCAAAGCAGTTCACATTAGTAAAGTTGAGATATTTTATTTTATTAATTTTTAAAATTATTTTGTTTACATTCCAAATGTAACCCCCATTTCTTCTGGCCCCATCCAGAGTTCTTCAAGCCATCTCCCTCCCCTCTGCCTTTGATAGGGCACTCCCCCCACCTACTCCCACCTCATGACCCCCTGGCACCCCCTCTTCCCTGGGACACCAAGTTTCTACCAGATTCTGTACATCCTCTCCCACTGAGGCCAGTCAAGGCCATTCTCTGTTACATATGTCCTGGGAGCCACAGACGAGCCCACTTATGCTCTTTGGTCAGTGGCTTAGTCTTTGGGGGCTCCCAGGGGTCCAGGTTAGTTGATACTATTGGTATTCCTATGGGATTGTCATCCCCTTCAGCTCCTTTGATCCTTCCCCTAATTCTTCCATAGGAATCACCCACCCCAGTCCAATGGTTGCCTGTTAAGTACCTGCATCTGTCTCAGTTAGTTGTGCCTACATGTCAGTGTCTAGTGCATTGGGAACCCTGGGTACTAGTCACAAAAGCAGAAGCAACTGCATGTAGCTGCAAGCTTTGTTAATCTTTATATAGACAAGAACATGCATTACCTCAATTTCCCTTCAGCAGGATATAATCATAAGATCATTATTCCCATGATACCAGAAGGCAAGACTAGACAAAGAAATAAGACTAAACAAAGACTTCTTCTTAAAATATTTGTATAACAAATCATCCCTCTTCCTATTATCAAAATATACTTGTCATAACCCAGAGAGCAAGACAGCCACTTCTACAAAAACAGAACATAGTAGAACATAGCTCAGGCCCAGTGGAAAAAAAAACATTTTCTTCTCAAGGGCAGCATTCCAGCCCCTCCTTGCACCTGTCATGAGTCCTTACTTGATCCTATCTAGGAGCTGCATCTCTATGGCTCTACACCTAGAGCCTCTCAAAGGATAGCCATGCTGTCTGCCCATGTATGCAAGCATAGCATAGCATTAGTAATAGTGTCAGAGTTTAGTGCCTGTGCATGTTATGGATCAGAAGTTAGTCTGATAACTGGTTGTCCTTTCCTTCATTCTCTGCTTCATTTTTGTCCCTGCATTTTTTTAGACAATAACAATATTGGATCAAAAATTTGAAGGTATGTGTGTGGCCCTATCCTTCCTCTTGGGGCCCTATCTATCTACTGGTGGTCTCTTCCAATTCCATCTCCAAACTCTTGGGCACTTTGGTTAACTTTGCATTTTCAAGAATTACATAAGTACAATGCCATCAAAGGAATTTGTACATATTATATCATAACCAAATATAACCTTAATTTTAATCAACATACAAAAATTTATACCAATGTAAGGTTATACCAATGTATTATAGTATTATATTGGTAAGATTGTACCAATGTAACACTACAATTTAAGAGTAGAAGCAGTAAAGTACCCTTTATTAATATTATTCCTATATTTTCCATTTCTCTTTTAATCTCTTATTATTCCCTCCCCCAACACCAAATATGAGAGAAATAAGGATAGAAGAAAGAAAAAGAGAAAAATCTCTAAGTCTAACTTTCTAAATATTGATTCTTCCCAGATCCAAAACCATTAAACTTGTAACTACTCCCCTTAAACAGCAACAAACATTCATCATCCATTGTCATCATTCAATTGTCAATAACCATCCATTTTATAATGGAGCAGCACTCTGTTAAAATTGCTTCCTGTTGATATGAAATGCAGTTTTCCTCTTCAGTCCCTGCCCAAAAAAATGGGATATTGGTAAGTCATAAGAAAGGTAGTTGTAGTATTTGCTGTCCAGTCTCAGCATGCTGAGAAAGGTCAGGGATTAACTGCAGTTCTGACTGGAACATTCTGTACTGCTGGACCAATTGATGTCAGCAGCTTTAATTGAAGCTATCCTGGACACCTAATTTTCAGAAAACGGAATGGAGACTGTCTGAGGCAGGAACAAGCAGGATGCTAGAATAAATGTGCCTTAGCATCTAAGCGTCCCTGAAGGTGAATCTTGTAAGGGCTGCTTTAACTTTATTGGTATGTATAAACATATAAACTTTCACAGGTAATATAGATTTCTGCATTGACATACCCATGGTATTGCAATGTTCACAATTCAATTAAAGATGATTTTCTACTCTCTTTTTGAACATGTAAGACATCTGTCTTTCTCTATAAATTAGTTGGGTTATATAATCGAAGTCTAATATAAATCTTTACCTATGCCATTTGAAACAATGTCATGATACACCCTGGGTATATTGTAACCAATAATATTTATTGGCTATGTATAGCTGAAGTTTTGGCTGAAGACATGTTTATGTCTAGACCAAGCTGTTCCCATGTAGAAGGATCACGAATATGTGTTACCTATTGTGTTTGGACTTCTATCTTCCTGTCTATAGCCAAGATCATCAAGATGCTTTATAGTGTTATGGAGCAACATCAGTCTATTACCTATGGAATTCAGACCCATGTCCAAGTGTGTAAAGTTGTAGTTTTCACAGAGCATCTCTGAGGGATGCTTGCAGCCATGAGCAGTTATGGTGCACTGCTGTATCCTGAAGAACAAGCAAATAAAGAAATACTCATTACCTATCTGTGACATGTACCCTGAGAAATTATTCTGAACATTTTATTAAGTTATGTACTACCAGGTTTATTTTCATAAACCAGCGTGCAAATTGACTGCAAAATTACATTCTCTGTAAGTGATGCAGAATCAAGTTAACTTTCTGTCACTTTTTATTGTGTTATTAAAAAACATACAATTCCTGATATATGGGGTTTCCTAAGATGAGGTTGTCTTAAACATCAAGAGTTATTATTCAGGCTCTGTTTCAGGCAGACACCCATAGAGAATGCCACCTGGTTTATCTTCTGCATTTTAGAATATGAAGGAGGATAAAGAGATGACTCGGTGGTTAAGAGCATGTATAGCTCTATACAGAGTATCCAAATTTTGTTCCCAATTCACACAGATTCCCACATTGGGTGGATCACAACCACATGTAACCACTCCAAGGGATATTTCACATTCCCTCTCTCTCTCTCTCTCTCTCTCTCTCTCTCTCTCTCTCTCTCTCTCTCAAGCAACAGATTGGGAAAAGATCTTTACCAATCCTACAACAGATAGAGGGCTTATATCCAAAATTTACAAAGAACTCAAGAAGTTAGACTGCAGGGAGACAAATAACTATAATGCCGAATGGCTGAGAAATACCTAAAGAAATGTTCAACATCTTTAGTCATAAGGAAAATGCAAATCAAAACAACCCTGAGATTTCACTTCACACCAGTGATAGTGGCTAAGATCAAAAACTCAGGTGACAGCAAATGCTGGAGATGATGTGGAGAAAGAGGAACACTCCTCCATTGTTGGTGGGATTGCAGACTGGTACAACCATTCTGGAAATCAGTCTGGAAGTTCAGATTGTCAGAAAATTGGACATTGAACTACCTGAGAAAGCTATACCTCTCTTGGGCATATACCCAAAAGAGGCCCCAACATATAAAAAAGACACGTGCTTCACTATGTTCAAAGCAGCCTTATTTATAATAGCCAGAAGCTGGAAAGAACCCAGATGCCCTTCAACAGAGGAATGGATACAGAAAATGTGGTACATCTACACAATGGAATATTACTCAACTATCAAAAACAATGACTTTATGAAATTCAAAGGCAAATGGAGGGAACTGGAAAATATCATCCTGAGCGAGGTAACCCTATCACAGAAAAACACACATGGTATGCACTCATTGATAAGTGGCTATTAGCCCAAATGCTTGAATTGCCCTAGATACACAGAACACATGAAACTCAAGACGGATGATCAAAATGTGAATGCTTCACTCCTTCTTTAAAAGGGGAACAAGAATACCCTTGGCAGGGAAGAGAGAGGCAAAGATTAAAACAGACACAGAAGGAACACCCATTCAGAGTCTGCCCCACATGTGGCCCATACATATACAGCCACCCAATTAGACAAGATGGATGAAGCAAAGAAGTGCAGGCTGACAGGAACAGGATGTAGAATCTCTTCTGAGAGACACAGCCAGAATACAGCAAATACAGAGGCGAATGCCAGCAGCAAACCACTGAACTGAGAACAGGACCCCCATTGAAGGAATCTTAGAAAGGACTGAAAGAGCTTGAAGGGGCTCGAAACCCCATGTGAACAACAATGCCAACCAACCAGAGCTTCCAGGGACTAAGCCACTACCCAAAGACTATACATGGACTGACCCTGGACTCTAACCTCATAGATAGCAGTGAAGAGCCTAGTAAGAGCACCAGTGGAAGGTGAAGCCCTTGGTCCTGCTAAGACTGAACCCCCAGTAAACATGATTGTTGGGGGGAGGGCAGTAATGGGGGGATGATGGGGAGGGGAACACCCATATAGAAGTACTGAAACCGGGAAAGGGAATAACATTCGAAATGAAAATGAAAAATACTCGGGGGTTGGGGATTTAGCTCAGTGGTAGAGCGCTTGCCTAGGAAGCGCAAGGCCCTGGGTTCGGTCCCCAGCTCCGAAAAAAAGAACCAAAAAAAAAAAAAAAAAAAAACTCAGGTTAGTAAAAAAAAGAAAGAAAGAAAAAAGTAGTATCCTCTTCAATAATAACAGAAACAAAATTTTCCCCCAAATAATCATGGACTCTAGGATATGTTTTCCTTATAATATCATAGCTCAAAATGAATCATCATAGAAAAGGAGAGTAAAAATTGAATATAATACATGCAACTTTCTGAGAGGAGAGACAGTAGAGTTGGCTCAGCTCATAGCCCACTCAGCCCCAGACTTTAAACAGAAAGAAAATACTATGAATCTTTTTAGGGATAACATAGGATACTTCAGACTCATACACAGCAACCTAGCACCCTCATCCAGGAGCTTGTTTTTTGAGAAGTCCACACATGTCAAGGACTGTTTCGTATTGAGAGTCAAGATGAAGTCATTCCATTAATGAATGGAGGCATAACAAGATCCTAGCCTGGGTGATAATCAGAATCCGAACATTCTCAGAGGGCAAAGAGAGGTATCTAACCACTATCATTCCATTACCCGAAGACTTTCTTTATTCTTATATTTCACTCTTGTCCCTCATTTTCAAAGGTAAGTCTACTCCCAGTGTATTTGATAAACCTAGAAACATCTCCAAAAAATAAAAGATAGTTTTTAGTATAACTCTTTTCTATGAGCAAAATGAGTGCTTCTTAGGGTTGGAATTGACAAAGCTCAATACTGAAACACATTCCTAGCATTTGTGAAACTATCAATTCCATTCCAAGAACTGCCAAAAAGCTCTAACACTCAAAAAGTCAGTCTCAAAACTTGCTGAGAAATAACAAAGTTAAAACTACAAAAAAATTAATGTTTAAACATCCAGGTCTGAAGTAATCCAGTTTGGGTGTTGTCAGGATGTGGGTAATTGGGAAGTTGCCCACTTGTTGGAAATGAAAATGTATACTAGTACCTGAGATAATCTAATCTCCATTTATTAACTCCAGAACTCATGTATTTTTGCAAACAAACATTCATACATTTAACATCTTCAAATGCACATTGAAGTTATAATCTCTAATAAAATTACATTAGTAGTGAAACTATGGTTCTGACTTTTGGATAAAAAATCTTTATATGTCACCTATCCTTTTTAATATTAATATGTTTCCATTGGTGATTGAGGTGATTATAATCCCTTTATATCAAGTATGTAAAGGGCATTATATAATTATATACTCTGCCTAGCCATTTAAATGAGGTTCTTTAAGTGGGAGAAAGGATTTTAGGAACCAGAGAGAGGTCAAGGACACTGTAGGAAAACCCACAAAAATCAACTAACCTGGCCTCATAGGTGCTCACAGAGAGTGAATCAACAATCAGGAGCAATCAGTCTGACCTAGGCCCTCTGCATAAATGTTATTTTTGTGAACCTTGTGAACCTTTGTATTCTTGTGAGACTCCTAACAGTAGGAAGAGGGGAAGTCTTAGACTCTTGTCTGCTTTTGGGATCCTTTTCCTCCTACTGAATTACCTTGTCCAGACTTAATATAAGGGGAGGTGCCCAGTGTTATTGCAACTTGATGTCATATTTCATTCATCTCCCTGGGAACCTGCCCTTTTCAGAAGGGAAACACAGGAGGAGTGGATAGGGGGAAAGGGGCAGGAGGAAGGAATTAGGAGAAGAGGAATGAGGGAAAACTGTTCAGGAGGGAAGAATTAGCAAAAGGAGTAGGGATCTTCAAAACTAGTGCCTTTTTTCAATGGTGCCTTACTCTATAATAATTGGAATCTAAATTTGTTCTAGTAATTGTAATAAAAGACACCATTTTACTTGTCTCCAAAATTAGTACACATAGCAAATTCCATTTCTGCCATCTATCCTTATGGAGTCTCAATGTACTCACTAAGAAACATGATTATTATCAAGACTGTATATGGGTCATCTATATTCAAATACCTTCCCAACACAAGACTCAAAGAACATCTTCGAAAAGGGGTTTTATAAAGAATGAGTGCCAGAGGATAAGGAGGAGTGCTGTGAAATGTTGTTCTCTGGACATGGCATGGCTGTTATATATGAAATAACAACTACTTTAGTTAGATGCACTACTTTAGTTAGGTGTACAACACCAATCCAGTACAAAAGTTCCAGAAATAAGTTCATCAGGTTCTCTATTCCTCTGAAGACCCCACAGTCTGAAGATCCCTCAGGAGGTCCGCTACAGCCAGGGCCACAGGTAAGGGATCGTCCCAAATAACAATAGCAGCTGAAAACCCCAAAAAGTCCAGTGGACTCTGGACCCATCTCCACCTACATCCCCTGCACAATTCCAACTCTTTCTGGCCTGTGCCTACTGTGCAAATCATCAGCTTGTATGTTCCACTGAAGACCCCACAGGCTGAAAGCTTCCCAGAGGTCTGCTACACCTAGGGCTACAGGCCTCCCAGACCTGCAACAATTGAGAGACAAAGGATGCAGGCTCCAGACAGAGACATTCCGGCCAGTTAACACCAGAGATAAACAGATGGCAAGAGGCAAGCTCAAGACCATAAACAACAGATGTCTATATGCACTGACACCATCAGAACCAAGTTCTTCGACCACAGCAAGCCCTAGATAAACCAACACACCTGAAAACCAGGATGCTGACCTAAAATCCTATCTCTTTAAAGAGAATATAAATAACTCACTGAAAGAAATACAGTAAAGCACATGTAAACAGGTAGAATCCCTGGTCAGAAGCCATAACTGGACAAGCTAATTACCTGCAGGTGATCATCCTGAGATGGCCTACCTCAGATTATTATATAATCTGCGACTGGTTCACCCTTATTAAGCAAGGCTTAAGGGATTCATTTTAGGAAAGATTTCTGCTATTAAAAATGCTTTTCCAGTTACTGTTTAACACATATTACAATCATTAAGTAATAGCATGCCCCTTTGGAGCAGATCTCTGCAGATCTACAAAGATGTATTGTCTTGAAGTGATGCTATGTAGACAAATAGATGACTTCTTAAGTCTTAATAATGATCTTATAATAGTTCTTAAAATTATATCAGTGATTTCTAAGCTCTTTTATAGTGGGACAACTATTAAGTCTTTTCCTGATAGTCAAAGCTGCAGTGAGAACTCTGCCAGTCTCCCAAGTGTCACCAGTTAATTGCTCTTAAATGGTAACCAGACTTGTTCCTACTTGGAGCACATTCCAAGAGGTTGTAAAACAACCAAAGGTCATAAAAAGCAAACTAATGAATTATTATAGCTGCTAGGACAGAAGATAAAATATTGACTGGGTTTATCTATACAAAACTTCACTAATAACTTAGTTAGGGTTTTAAACCTTAAGTGAATCTGTGGAGCTGTGACAGGTAATGGATGTTTAGCCAGATAATTACTCCCAATGAATATGCATGTAAACATTCTCTGTTGTAACCTTCTACTTCAACTTGTGATTTTATATTTTGTATGAACTTGTAATGAACTTTGTAACACGTGATCATGTATTCTGAAAGATGTTTAAGTGATGAGGACAAAGAGAAGAATCAGAACTGAGCTGAGAGGAATGGAACTAAGATCTAAGGAGATGGCTTTAGACTGAACACTTCTTAGACAGAACTGAAGTCCAGAAGAACTTAGAAGTATAGGCATAGCACTGGGAGAAAAGTCATTGAGAGTAAGAGCATTATTTGGACATCAGAGCAGGAAGAGAGAGCATGATTAGAAGAAGAGTAACTATAGGTAGCATAAAATACTAAGAGAGCAATGTGCAGAATGCAGAGGGAAAGAAGAAAAAAGAAGCTGCAGAGAGCAGAAGGAGCTGTCAGGTTTCTCCTTACCTTGGGACAGAACTGGTCATTTCTTAATAACAAAGCAGGCTTAGACTTATTAAAAGGAACAAGCTTTTTTCTTACAAACTTGGGTTTAATTCATTTAGCATTAAAAGGGTAGAAGTTTTTTCTTTCTCTATGCAATAAAGATTGGAGTTCATTTTTCATCCAGAATGAGTGAGTTCTTTCTGCACCAGGGCTTGGTCTTTTGCTCCATATGCATATGTAAGTATGGATTGTATGTAAGTATCTAATTGTGAAAATGTATGCATGTGTATGTATAAGAATGTAATTGTGAGAATGCATGCAAGCTTAACCCAACTAGTTGAGTCAAAATGTATAAATATGCATTCATGAATTTCTATATGAATTTATATACGTTTGCCTATATAGTTTTTCCATCTGCAAGTGTTATTGACTTCTCTTGGTTCTATAGAAGTTTATTGCTCCAAACTTCCCCCTAGCCTGACAAGCAAGAGGCATAGGGACAAAGGGGAAAAAGCTCTAGCACTTAATCATTTACTTTATCTCCTGCTGTTTTAGAATAAGGTGCTAAGTGCCAGAGAGTGCAGTTTCTGACCTCAAAGGAACAAAGAAGGCAGGTCACCTACAGAGGGCATAGTAACTTAGACATAGATAAGTAAATCAGCTACAGTAGCATAGTAACGTAGGCTTAGATAAGTTCACTTTTTATTATTATGCATCAACCCTAAGTATCTTGTTAGACAAAGTCTTAGCACCAAACCTCCTAAGACATTCTTACCCTTCGCCGATGCTCTTCCCCCTCTGCTGCCTGAAGAAGAACCAATGACTTCATAAAATTCATAGGCAAATGGATTGAACTAGAAAATATCATCCTGAGTGAAGTAACCCAATCACAGAAAAACACACATGGTATACATTCACTGATAAGTGGTTATTAGCCCAAAAGCTCGAATTACCCAAGATACAATCCACAGACCACATGGAACTCAAGAAGAATGATAACCAATGTGTGGATGTTTTACTCCTTCTTAAAAGGGGGAACAAAAATATTCATAGGAGGGGATATGGAGACAAAGTTTGGAGCAGAGACTAAAGGAATGGCCATTCAGACACTACCCTACATGGGTACACAGCCCATATGTATACAGACACCAAAACTAGATAAGATTGATGAAACTAAGAAGTGCATGCTGACAGGAACCTGAATAGCTGTCTCCTGAGAGGCAAAGCCAGAGCATGTCAAGTACAGAGGCAAATGCTAGTAGCAAACCATGAAATGAGAATGGGATCCCCATTTGTTATTGTAAAATTACATAAAATAAAATGCTGTCTTTTACACCCACTAGATCTGGCACTACAGTGCCCCCAAGATATCTGATAGATATCTTAATCTCAGTCAGCAAATCCTCTCACCCACTCTGCTCTATCCATATAACACTGCTGATGGCCTCTCTCTGAGCCTGGCAACAATCTCTCTACCCATCCAGTTCCCAAGGCAGTCTGTCACCATGCTAGATATATACATCTCAATTCCATGGTGGCTTAATGTCCCAGCTGCCACATACTCTCTTAAACTTAATTTGCCACAAGAAAGAACACACAACACAATAACCTCTGATTCAATTGATAAGATATAATTAATTGCCCACTAAACATGCAAAGCCCTATACACATCAATCCCTTAAGAACATTCATAACAACCTGTAAATACACAGAGTGGAATCTTTACATCTGCCTCCATGTTCTCTCTGTGGCTTCCTTTGGCTTCCCATTCCAGTCTGCTCATCTTCCCTCAAAATTTTCTCCCATACATCCTTCCTTCTTGTCCAGTGACAGGCCTCATTCTATCTTTTACCTGCCTTCAACTGCAAAATGACATTATCCCACACCAGTTGGAGGAATTAGAGAATGATTGAAAGAGCTGAAGGGGGTTCCAACAAGAACAACAATGCTATTTAACCATAGCTCCCAGAGACTAAACCACTACCCAAAGACATACCCTCTGCATATGTAGCAGAGAATGGCCTTGTTGGGCACCAGAGGGAGGAGAAGCCCTTGGTCCTGCCAAAGCTGGACCCCCCCCCAATGTAGGGGAATGTCAGGGCTGGGAGGCAGGAAGGGGTGGGTGGGTGGGTGGGAAAGGGGATAACACTTCAAATCCAATAGAAAACAAATTAAAAAATAAAATAAATTTTAAAATTCTCAAAAAAAAGAAAGAAAACTAATTTCTTCCCTCTTCTAAGTGAAAGTCAAGTATGCTCTTCTAGGCCTTCCTTCTTGTTTAGCTTCTTTGAATCTGTAGATTGTAGCCACTTTATGGCTAATATCCATGTGTAAGTGAGTACATTCCATGCCTTGCATTTTGAATCTGGATTACCTCAGGACAATTCTTTCCTTGTTCCATCTATTTGCAAATTTCATGATGGTCTTTTTTATAACTTAGTACTATTCCATTGTATAAATGAACTACTTTTCTGTATCCATTCTTCAGTTGAGGGGCATCCGGGTTGTTTCTACTGTCTGTCTTTTTTGAATAAAACTACTATAAACATAATAGAGCACTTGTCCTGGTGGTTAAGGGTCACATAGTGGAGCGTTTTTGCCCAGGAGGGGTATAGTTGGGTCTTCAGGTAGAACAATTCCCAATTTTCTAATAAATTGCCAGATTGACTTCCAGTTTGCAATCCCATCAGCAATAGAGAAGTATTTCACTTGTTCCACATCCTCTCCATCATGTGCAGCCACTTCAATTTTTGATCCTAACCATTCTAATGACTAAATTTGAATTTTGAGGTTGTTCTGATTGCATTTCTCTCATACACTATGCTTCTTGGCCATTCACAATTCCTCTGTTGAGAATTCTGTTTATCTCTGTATGCTATTTTTGATTGGGTTATTTGGAGGTTTTTGGTGTCTAATTTCTTGAGTTCTTTATATGTTTTGAATGTTATTGGCCTTGTGATGGGTGTAGCATTGGTCAAGATCTTTTTCCACTGTGAAGGCTCCTACTTTATCCTATTGACATTGTCCTTCTCCTTATAGAAACTTTTCAGTTTCGTGAGATCCCATTTATTAATTGTTGATCTTAGTGTCTGAGCCATTGGTGTTCTGTTCAGGAAGCTGTGTCCTGAAAATGGCAGAGTAGGCAAATGATTTGTCACACTCCTTACATTTATAAGGCTTCTCTCCTGTATGCATTATCTGATAGTTTTTAAATGCTGGCAATTGAAAAAGATGACTTTTCACTACCTCTAAACTCGGAAGATCTCTTCCAATTATAAAGTCTTAGATATGTTTTAAGATTTGATCACTGAATAATGGATTTGTCACAAATGTAGAACTTGTAGGGGTTTGTTCCAGGATGAATTCTTTGATGTTTAGTGATCCTGAGGAGGCACTGAAAGATTTTCTCTACCTGTGTGTTTCTCTCCAATGGAGATTGCATGCTGCATAAAAGTGTTTGTAAAGTTGAATCACTCCTCATATTCTTCCTGTCTGTGCTCTTTCTTTGCACTGTAGTGTCTCTGATCTTGAATAATGTTGAGACAAATGTAAATATTTCTTATAGTCTTTAAATTTTCAAGGTTCTTTTCTTGTATCCATACTGTTATGTCTATCTGATTTTGATGAATCAGTAGAGGCATCCCTGTGATTACTGCTTCTGTAGTTACTAGAGGTTTCTGTACTTTCACTTATTTTATAATGTGCACCATGGGAGGGTTTATCAAGCATTTCACCAAGCTCATACATTGATAGACAGTATTGCATATGCAATAGTTTCCTGAAAATGAGTAAAATTCAGGTTAAGCATGTCATAATGTGTCAGGAACTATTTGTGAACCCCAAAAGAAGCCCAGAAGCCGGTTCTGAAGCAATTACACTAGCATCTTTATTTACATGCTTGAGCTTGGGCTTACTCACCACTGACCCAGAAGAATGTTTGGTGAAAGATCCCAGAACCTTCACTGGGACATGGCTTTATAGGAAAATCACATGGATGTTTCTAACCTGGCAAGCATCTAATTGGGTGTTATTCTGGCCTTTAACATAATTGACCAGTGCTGGGAGCCAAATCATAAACTTAACTTCTGTTTTTCTCTGATTCATGGTTGTTAGGAAGTGAAGTGTCAGGGGTAGGCTTATGACCTAGAGATACAGTTTTGTTGGGGAATAACCTGGAAACTCATGCTAGACTCAGGTTTTCTTGGGGGTAACCTGGAAATTAGTGCTAGATGCAGGTCCTGTTTTGCAGGAAGATGGACCTGGAAACTTGTGCTAGGTACTGATCTGTTAGTTAACTTGAGTTGAACCTTAGGTCTGGTTGTCTAAGATGGAATCTGAACCCAGAAGATCTGGTCTCTCATTCCCCCTTTCTCAGTAATTATAAGCCCCAAATCACAGGACTTCCTTAAGTTATTATTATATTTTACAAGTGGCCAGGGTTGTCATTACTTAGTTGTTGTAGTGTCCCTGGGCCTTGGGTAGGGGTGCCAACCATGGGAGACACAGAAGAATCCAGAGGCTATTTTCTCCTATTGGTCAGGGTCATTTTCAGCTGCAAACTGGTCTGATTTGGGTGTGTGTCTGTGTGTGTGTGTGTGTGTGTGTGTGTGTGTGTGTGTGTGTGTGTGTGTGTGTGCGTGTGGTGAATCCATGTTGCAATCCCATCAACCTTTAGAGTGGTAGGCATGGTCAAGATGTTGACATAGGGACCCTCCCTATGAGACTCTAATGACCACTGGAAGTGTTTTTTTATTAGGGCCCAGTCTCTAGGCCACTGGTTCCAGAGAGGGATCTGTTTTATAGAGAGCACTATGTTTTGGCTAAACATGTTTATGAATCCATTGAACACCTTAGAGATCATCCAGCAATTGACAATCTTTGAACTCAGGGATGAATGCCTATATGTTAAAACAGTGGAGAGGGGTTGGTACCTCAAGCATGATTTCAAAAGGGGTGAGTCCCATCTGGTAAGCAGAGTTTCATACCCAGTAGATAGTAAAGGGAAGGCTAGTTACTCAGACATCACCAATCTCTTAGGTCAATCTGGTTAAGGTCTCTTTTAGGATTTTCTTCATTCTTTCTACCTGTCCTGACCTCTGGGGTCTATCTGCACAATCTTCAGAATATTGGCTTGTCTCTGAATTACCTGGAACATCTATCATCTAAGGAAACCCATATTCTGACAGTATGTCCTCAAAGAGCTTCTTTGTCACTGTGTATTTAACTTCATGCTTGATGGGAAAAGCCTCAGTACAACCTGAAAGAATAGCTATAAATACCAGTAAATATTTATATTTAAATTTTTCTGGTTTTAATTCTGTTAGGTCTATATCACAGTAGGCACCAGGCTTTGTGCCTGTGAACCTACTGTCAGGCTTCTTTTTAGTTGGCAGGCTTTATAGTTCTCTACGATCTCAGCTGTCTTTGAGTTGACACCTCTAATCCTAATCCTAGCATGTTATATCAAATACTACATTCTCCAGATGCCCATGTGGGAAGAGTAGTAGTTCTTCTGAAGTATGCTCAGTCTCACTTTTTCTGGCACAATGAGTTTGTAATCTGCTGTTCTCCACCATCCATCATAACATTGGTACATGGCTGAATTCCTAGCCCAGATTATGTACTTAGGGTGGTCAGGGAGCATAGGATCACCCAGATCCAGGGAAGTCAGGGGCAAGAGAAGTCCACTTTCTAAGGAAATGTGTCAGGCTGCTTTATCTGCCCTATTGTAGCCTTCTGAAACTGGGTCCTTCACTCTCCAGTGTCTCAAGAAGTGGATGATGATCAGTTTTTAGGCTCCCATAGAGCCATTAATAGGTAAAGGATTTTTTTTGCTAGTCTTCCCTTCTGCTGTCAGAAGACCTCTTTCAATATAAATAGCCACCAGGACATGAACAGTAGCAAAGGCATACCAGCTATCTGAGTATCTTGTCTTTTCTCAGCTTTAATACCTTGGTTAGAGCTATCAGTTCACCTTGCTGGGCTGATGTTCTTGTTAGGAGTGGTTCCACCCATATGATCTCAGTGTTTGAGACCACTGCTGGCCCAGGATACCTCTGTCCATTCTAAATGAAGCTATGACAATTGGTGAACCATGTTACCTCTGCATCTATCAAGGGAATATCCTGAACATCTGGTCTGGTCCCATGGATGTGGGACAAAATGTCTAAGCAGTCATGTAGAGACCCATTGAGTCTGGGTCAGGCAGCAAGGTATCTGGGCTTAGGGCACTTGGGGCCTAAAAGGTTATCCTAGTGAAGGTTTAAGAAGAGAGACTGATAATGAGTCATTCTGACATTGGTAATAGTCAGGTTTTGGCCCAGTGACAGTTTCTCAGCATCTTAACCTGGAGGGCTATGAGTGCAAACAGAGGGGGAGCAGCCTCTGGTAACTGGATCAAATTTCTTTGACATGTAGGCAAAGTCTAGCCACTGCCAAGGCCCAACTCTGAGTCAATACTCTTTTTGCTATCTCATATCTCTCATGCTTGAAGAGACAGAAGGGCTTAGTTACTTTTGGTAACCCTGAATCTGGTGTAGAAATTAAGGAAAATTAGATAGGTCATCTGTGTTTGGAAGAATTGAGCTTTCTTAGGGAGTCTTGGTTGCCCGAAATTTTTATGGAATCTAAGAGGTCTCCTCTACACATACTTTTTTGGTTTCTGCTGCCTCCAGGATGTCATTTACAAACTGGAAGAGAGTCAAGCTATGATGCTGGGTTCTGTACACACTCAGATCTTCATGGCGTCAAAGATGGTAGGCAAGTTTTTAAATCCTTGGGGCAGATGGCTCTAAGACATCTGTTTGCTAATCCACACCCTCCCTGCACAATCCGGATCATGTCATTTAAAGCCAAAGAGGTCTAGGCTCTTGGGTGCCAAGAATAAGCTGAAGAAAACTTCTTTTATATCTAGCATTATATATCTTTGGCATCTGAACCCAAACGATCTGGTCTCTTCATAAATTATCTCCCTAAGTTCTCTTTAAGATAAATCACCAGCAACTATGTAGAATGGAGCTTTTAGTAGTCAACTTCATTCATTCATTAAAATTTTGTAGATTTTTACAGAATGACAGCTTTCGGGGAAGATGAAACAAATATTTGAGGAATAAGTAATTAGGTTGATATGGAGCTCAATGACTGATTATATTTAGAACACATGTTACTATTTTTAAATATCTTTCCTTGAAAATTGATCAAGAGTTTAATCCAATCTCAGGTTCACAGTATTTGTACTTCCTAATGTAAATTTATGAAGAGTACTGTTCAGGTGACCCAATTCTTTTTGAGATTAATGGCTTACTTAAAAGCATTAAAATGTTTATTTTTCAGACACATAAACAAATAAACAAACAAAACAAACCGCATTATATTCTTCAAAAGTAATGGATGCAACAAGAGTAGTTTGTCAGATATTAAAGGGTCTGGATCAGTAGTTCTCGATTTGTGCGTTGCAGCCCTCTAATAACACATATTTTCAATGGTCTTAGGTTCTGAGGTGATGCAAAATTACAGTGACAAAGTATCAAAATAATCATTTTATGGTTGGGGATTACCACAACATGAGGAACTGTATTAAAGGGTTGTAATATTTGGAAGATTAAAAAACCTATGTCCTAGAACATTTTAGGCAAGGAAGCTATTGCTTGTTTCTACCCACCATTGACATACGTGTCAGGAAGGTAATAACAGAAAATTTCTATTTCATAGATTCACTGTAGACCTATAATTTGTAAAATAATTCCATTTTGATGAGAACTTAGTTAAATAAAATTACATTTAATACTATTACTAAGCCATTATAATTCAGGTGCAGTAAGGCACAATGTCTTCTAATAACTACAGTAGGTACCATGCATTCTGGGGTCAGGACACATTCCTGAGTTAAATGATCAAGAATGTTTTCCTTTTGTTGAATTTTATTTTTCTTGGATATGTTATGTATTTACATTTTAAATGTTATCCACTTTCCTTTTTCTCCCATACCCACTCCTGCCTCGCCCTGCTTCTATGAGAATGCTCCCACTCCAACCCACCCACTCCCACATCAATGCCCTGGCATTCCCCTACATTGGGAAAATGAGCCTCCACAGGACCAAGGGTTTCTCTTCTGATTGATGATGGACAATGCCATCCTCTGCTACATATGTGGCTGGAGTCATGGGTCCCTCCATGTGTACTAATTAGTTGGTGGTTTAGTCCCTAGGAGCTCTGGTGGGATCTGGTTGGTTGATATTGTTGTTCTTCCTGTGGGATTTCAAACCTCTTCAGCTCTGTCAATCTTTTCTCTAACTCCTCCACTGGGGTCCATTGTTCAGTCCAATGGTTACTTGCAAGCATTCTCATCTGTATTAGTAGGGCTCTGGCAAAGCCTCTCAGCAGACACCCATATCTGACTCTTGTCAGCAAGCACTTCTTAGTAGCAGCAATAGTGACTGGATTTGGTGCCTTCATATAGAATGGAGCCCCAGGTAGAGCAGTCTCTGGATGACCTTTTCTTCAGTCTGTGCTCTACTCTTTGTCCCTGTATTTCTTCCCATGAGTATTTTGTTCTTCTACTAAGAAGGAATGAAGCATCCCATTTTAGTGGTCTTTCTTCTTGAGCTTGAAATTATCTGTGAGTTTTTGCTTATGTATTCCAAGCTTTTGGGTAAACATCTATTATCAGTGAGTGCATACTTTGTGTGTTCTTTTGTAACTGGATTACCTCACTCAGCATATCTTCTAGTTCCATCCATTTGCCTATGAATTTCATGAAGTCATTGCTTTCAATAGCTGTAAATGTACCACATTTTCTGTATCCATTCCTCTGTTCAAGGACGTCTGTGTTGTTTCCAGTTTCTGGCTATTATAAATAAGGCTGCTGTGAACATAGTGGAGCATGTGTCCTTGTCATATGTTAGAGCATCTTTTGGGTGTATGCCAGAAGTGGTATGATTGGGTCCTCAGGTAGTACTGTGTCCAATTTTCTGAGGAACCATCAGACTGATTTCCAGAGTGTTGTACCAGTTTGCAATCCCATCAAAATGGAAAAGTGTTCCTATTTTTCCACATCCACACCAGCATCTACAGTCAACTGCGTTTTTGATCTTAGACGTTCTGCATTTTGTGAGGTGGAATCTCAGGGCTGTTTTGATTTGGATTTCACTGAGGACTAAGGATGTTGAACATTTCTTATGGTGATTCTCAGCCACTTGATATTTCTTAGTTGAGAATTCTTTGCTTATCTCTGTGCCCAATTTTTAATAGGGCTATTTGATTCTCTGGAGTCTAACTTCTTGAGTTCTTTGTATATATTAGATATTAGCCCTCTATCAGATGTAAGATTGGTAAAGACCATTTCAAAATCTGTTGGTTGTCATTTTTTTTACTTACATTGTCCTTTCCCTTGCACAAGTTTTGCAATTTTATGAGTTCTCATTTGTTGATTCTTGATCTTAGAGCATAAGCCATTGTTGTTCTCTTCAGGAAATTTTCACCAGTGCCCATCTATTCAATGCTTTTCACAACTTTTTCTTCCATTAGTTTGAGTGTATCTGGTTTTATGTGGAGGTCCTTGATCCACTTAGACTTGAGCTTTGTACAGAGTCATAAGAATGGATCGATTTGCATTTTTCCACATGCTGACCTCCAGTTGAACCTGAATCACTTGTTGAAATGCTATCTTTTTTCCACTGGATTGTTTTAGCTCCTTTGTCAAAGAGCAAGTGACCGTAGGTGTGTGGGTTCATTTCTGGGTGTTTTATTGTATTCCATTGATCTGCCTGCCTGTCTATGTACCAATACCATATAGTTTTTATCACTATTGCTCTATTATATAGCTTGAGGTCAGTGATGGGGATTCCACCAGAATTTCTTTTATTGTTGAGAATAGTTTTCACTATCATGGATTTTTTTTTTATTCCAAATGAATTTGCATGTTGTTCTTGCTAACTCTATAAAGAATTGAGTTAGAATTTTGATGAGGATTGTATTGAATGTGTAGATTACTTTTATAAGATGGCCATTTTTCAACATGTAGAAGAATGCAGATCGATCCATGCTTATCACCCTGTACAAAGCTTAAGTCCAAGTGGATCAAGGACCTCCACATCAAACCAGACACACTCAAACTAATAGAAGAAAAACTAGGGAAGCATCTGGAACACATGGGCACTGGAAAAAATTTCCTGAACAAAACACCAATGGCTTATGCTCTAAGATCAAGAATCGACAAATGGGATCTCATAAAACTGCAAAGCTTCTGTAAGGCAAAGGACACTGTGGTTAGGACAAAACGGCAACCAACAGATTGGGAAAAGATCTTTACCAATCCTATAACAGATAGAGGCCTTATATCCAAAATATACAAAGAACTCAAGAAGTTAGACCGCAGGGAAACAAATAACCCTATTAAAAAATGGGGTTCAGAGCTGAACAAAGAATTCACAGCTGAGGAATGCCGAATGGCTGAGAAACACCTAAAGAAATGTTCAACATCTTTAGTCATAAGGGAAATGCAAATCAAAACAACCCTGAGATTTCACCTCACACCAGTGAGAATGGCTAAGATCAAAAACTCAGGTGACAGCAGATGCTGGCGAGGATGTGGAGAAAGAGGAACACTCCTCCATTGTTGGTGGGATTGCAGACTGGTAAAACCATTCTGGAAATCAGTCTGGAGGTTCCTCAGAAAATTGGACATTGAACTGCCTGAGGATCCAGCCATACCTCTCTTGGGCATATACCCAAAAGATGCCTCAACATATAAAAGAGACACGTGCTCCACTATGTTCATCGCAGCCTTATTTATAATAGCCAGAAGCTGGAAAGAACCCAGATGCCCTTCAACAGAGGAATGGATACAGAAAATGTGGTACATCTACACAATGGAATATTACTCAGCTATCAAAAACAACGAGTTTATGAAATTCGTAGGCAAATGGTTGGAACTGGAAAATATCATCCTGAGTGAGCTAACCCACTCACAGAAAGACATACATGGTATGCACTCATTGATAAGTGGCTATTAGCCCAAATGCTTGAATTACCCTAGATGCCTAGAGCAAATGAAACTCAAGACGGATGATCAAAATGTGAATGCTTCACTCCTTCTTTAAATGAGGAAAAAGAATACCCTTGGCAGGGAAGGGAGAGGCAAAGATTAAAACAGAGACTGAAGGAACACCCATTCAGAGCCTGCCCCACAGGTGGCCCATACATATACAGCCACCCAATTAGACAAGATGGATGAAGCAAAGAAGTGCAGACCGACAGGAGCCGGATGTAGATCGCTCCTGAGAGACACAGCCAGAATACAGCAAATACAGAGGCGAATGCCAGCAGCAAACCACTGAACTGAGAATAGGTCCCCCGTTGAAGGAATCAGAGAAAGAACTGGAAAAGCTTGAAGGTGCTCGAGACCCCAAAAGTACAACAATGTCAAGCAACCAGAGCTTCCAGGGACTAAGCCACTACCTAAAGACTATACATGGACTGACCCTGGACTCTGTCCCCATAGGTAGCAATGAATATCCTAGTAAGAGCACCAGTGGAAGGGGAAGCCCTGGGTCCTGCTAAGACTGAAGCCCCAGTGAACTAGACTATGCGGGGAGGGTGGCAATGGGGGGAGGTTTGGGAGGGGAACACCCACAAGGAAGGGGAGGGGGGAGGGTGATGTCTGTCCGGAAACCGGGAAAGGGAATAACACTTGAAATGTATATAAGAAATACTCAAGATAATAAAAAAAAATAAAAAAAATAAAAAAAAAAATAAAAGGAGAATTTATAATGAGAAAAAAAATAAGATGGCCATTTTTATAATATTAATCCTGCCAATCCATTAGCATGGGAGATCTTTCTGTCTTCTGAGATCTTCAATTTCTTTCTTAGAGACTTGAAGTTCTTCACATACAGATCTTTCACTTATTTGGTTAGTGTCTCACCGAGGTATTTTATATTATTTGTGACTATTGTGACGGGTGTTGTGTCCCTAATTTTTTCTCAGGCTGTTTATCCTTTGAGTAGAGGAAGGCTACTGATTTGTTTCTTCCAGGAGAAGGAACAATGCCTGGACTCTGCTCAGAAGGTTTTGTACAGAGACTGGATGTTGCAGAATTAAAACAGCCTGATTTCAATGCGTGAGGATACTTTGCTTGCTCTCTCCCTTTCTCTTTCTCAGGGACATTGGAAAACAAGTGTGTATTTGTGTGATCCATGAGTTAAGGGATCTCACATCTTACAAAATAAAGTGAAATACTAAGAGGAAGAATGAAATTTTTCATGAAATATTCACACTTCTTGTGTGTCCCCTTGGGGGGTGTAAGCCTTCCATCATTTAGGGTCATGATAAATTCAGAAGACCACTAGTGTATAATAGTGTCATCCTATTCATTCAGATTCATTTCTTTTCTTCAGATATGATTGGATGTGGGATTACAGTTATGCAAGATGAAATGAATTCTAAATATTTTCAGTATTCTAACACTGCATATCCAATATTAGGAAAAGAACTTTCTTGGGGGACCAGACATACTGTTAAAGAATATTGAAATTTATTTTTATATCATACAGTTTATCTAAATATCCAAAGTTTCAAGTGAGCAAAGACAGAGAAGCTAGAGAAATATAACTATGAACCTAGGTAGAATTTAGAAATTTATAATCTTGATTATCAAATTTAGCAAATATATCTTATTTATCAAAAAATCTTATTTATAAAATATACCATATTTATCAAACATGTGAAGTTACTTATCTAAATTTTCTAGCAGCTTGGTATTAAAAGGTTAGCAAAGTCATAAGTAGTTTGACATATATCTTAAATCAGCCTCTGTTCATCTGAATAGACTGTTATAATAAAAGTTTATCACTATGAAGAGTATATTGTAAACTACAGTGAAATCACATATGTGTGCATGTATTATATATATATGCACATATATATAATTGTACTGTACGTTTTATCATCATACAAAATTCATACTAATTTAAAGTATTTGAGACGTCTTGTTGCCTCCTTATCCTAAAAGGTAACAGAAAGATAAACTAAGGGCTCAGTAAGACTGAGAAGTTTTATAATTCTTGCTTTATGCCACATGGTTATTTAAGATGATAAAGACACATGGCATGTATTCTTCACCCTTAGTAAAGATGGCTGCCAGTCATGTAGCTGCTTAGATCTTGAAGGTCATCAGCTGAGACGGAGAAGAACAACATGGTTGCTGTTTAAAATATCTGTTTTCCTGAACAAGAATCGAATCTAAATTACATCTTCAATATATTCTAGATAATGGTTGAATCATGTGTGTAGGATGTCATGGCAAATTAAAATTCTTTTGTATAGGTTTTAATTATAAGACTTTTGCTATAATTTTAAAGCCAATTTTGTTACAGATTTTACACATTCTTTAACCACATGCAATGAATTTACAAGTCAATCCTGAGATAAAGACTGTGCACACAATGGTCTTAAAAGATTAAGAGCAAAGTACAGAGAAATCATGGAGCTAAATTATGTCACTGTGGGAAGTTGTAAAGAAAATATGAGTGCAAGGAAGGAATTGAGTCCTAGGATAAAAGGAGGAAAGGTGGTGAAACAAACTCCAAAGTAATTCTTTCTCTCTTTTTCTTTTTCTTCAGAACTGATACTTGATTTTGAAAGTTGATTCTCTAATTCTCACTCCCAAAGCAGTATTTGGCCTCCTTCTCCTCATTTATGTCAACATTAGTGTACTGGTCTTGCTGGTGCAGGTCATACAGTCCTCTGAGGGGGAAGTGAGGATGATTATAGTAAAGACAGAAAAGAAAACTCAGAGATAAAAGTTAGAAATTGGGAGGTCTGTCCAGTGAATGCTGTAGCAGCCCCGAGTTTAATTCTCATAGACTTTATATACTTTACAGTATCTTGGAAAATAATGTCACAAGCCAGCAGAGAGTGCAGCAGATGTACATTGGATACCTATTCCCATCCAGAGGCCCCTCTCTTTCTTCCTCCAAGATGAACAGAACATTCAGCCCCTTGTTTTGAGCTTCAAATATATCCACTTATTTTTCCATGAGTCAGCAGGCCAGGAAATCTGTCAGTAGACCCTGGCCTGCCTTGACTCTGCCTCACACAAACAGGCAAAAGAGCTCTTGACAAATTAATTATAATTTCTATTCCTAATGATGGCCATTCAAACTAGGGTGAGATGGAACCTTACTGAAGTCCTACTTTGCATTTCCCAGATATCTGTAGAACCTTTTGTTTGAATGGTTTCAGTTTGAACTTGTTGCTAGTGTTTGTTCATTTCCTTTATTTTTTTATTCCTTTCGTGGCTTATTCTGTTTTACTATTTTCATTTTGAGATTATAATTACATATTTCCATTTCCTTTCCTCCTGTCAATTTCTCCTATTTACCTGCTCTCTTTGAAATTGGTGGCTATTCATTTCAATAAATGCTATTGCATATGTATATGCATATACATGAATATTCTTAAATATAACCTACTCAGTATATATATATATATGTATATATATTATATGTTTTCAAGTCTGAACATTTGGTATTGGATAACAAATTAGTGTATTCATCCCTGGGGAGACTCCTGCTCCCAGTAATCTTCAGTTGCCTGTAATTCTCTGTGTAGGCTTAAAGTCTTTTGGGCTTTTTCCCATCCACTTTGGCATATCCATTTAATTGCCCTTGTTCAGCTCTTTTTTGGATGTTTATCTAGGTGAGATTTTATAGATGCTGATTCTTGCATTATTAGGAAACACAATCTCAGAACATACTCCCTGATCTTCTGGCTCTTATAATCTTCTACACCCTCTTAAAAAATGTACCTGGAACCTTAGGTGCAAGAGTATTTTGTAGATTTATCCACCGGGCATGACCGCCATAACTGCATTTTGATTACCTGTGAGATGTTCTGATGGTCTCTATTGTAAACAGAACTTTCATGATAAGGAGTGAGGACTATACTTATTTGTGGACACAAGGAACAATGTTTAGATTTTGGTAAGACATTATGCAGATTTAATAAAATGGTTGTAGGTTCTCCTCCAAGATTTATGACATCACCAGCACTGAGTAGGTAGTGATGTTTCCAGGACCATGTTTTTTTTTTCCCTTTCTTAAGAATGTCTTAAGGCCAATTAGAGAGCTGTTGGTTACCACCAAGGTGTGCTTGCCATTACTGCACCTTGAGGATTATGCTGACCTGGTGCCATGGGGATCTTTGATGTGGTTCAATGGCATCATACCTGTGTAGGACTGTATTTTGGTTGGCTCTCACCTTAGGAAACTTGCATTGTGCTTCTGGTATCAGAAAAGCTATCCCTCGGGAAAGAATTTGCTTTATTTGACACAAGACCTCTCTGTGTATTCCCTGATGTCTGAACTCGCTATGTAGAGAGGCTAGCACTGACCTTGGTGTTCCCTTGCCTCTGCCTCCTGAGTGTTGGAGTTGAAGATTTGCATACTTTGCTCAACTACACATAATTTTTTTATCATGACTTGACAATTACCCAAGATAACTACACAACCTAACTAATAAACATGAGTAATGACATGGATATTCCTTTTTACAATTCCACTTAGTTAGAAACTCTAATTGAAATATGTTATTTTCCAGGTGCAAACAACATATGGCATTTAGAAAACAAAATAAATAATGTAAACAGAATATCAAGTAACAATAAGACTGAAGCAGTAGTAAAAAGCCCTCTCACTACCATCACATAAAACAAACCTAAGACCAGATCGACAGGATTCTAGTAAAACTTCAATGAAAAACTAATAGCATAGCTACTTAAAGTCCTTCTTGACACAAAAAAAGGAACACTTCCTGACACTTAATTTGACCTGATATTAAACCAGAAAAAATTATACAATCAGAAAGAAATTTCAGATCGATATGGTCATTTAAAAACTTTGTTATTGGCTATTTCATGCTCACCACCACCCCACCACACACACACACACACACACACACACACACACACACACACACACGCCTGAAATACTACCCATTCTCCCTTCTTACCTCCTACATCTCCACTGTCCTGGTCCACAATTCCAACAATTTGTTCATCTCGATTCATATTGCCTGGGACTCTCTGAGATAAACCAGAGCCATTTGCAAGACTGTGGGTTTGGAGGTATGTGCTGGAGCCTGATTGCTCTAAACAGAACAGGATAACAGCTAAAGGCAGTGATTCTTCTCCTATAATCTATCCATAGCCAACGTCTGAGAGATATTCCCTTTCCTAGACTGATTGTGGTCTTGTGTGGGGCAGTGCAGGTAAGTAGAGTGACTGTTGGTTACCGATTACAACAGTTGTGTTGAGTCTAGAGAATGCTATGTCTTAGCCCCCCTCCCCTCTTTCCTTTCTTATTTCCTTCTGACCCCTTCTTCCTTGGTGTTCCCAGAACTACAGATAGGAAGGTGTAACTAACTTTTTTTAGTGCTGGGACCATATGCCATACCATTTTCTGCATCTGGAACAGCCAAAATCTCTACATCCACCAGAAATCTGTTTCCCTTCATACCAACTTTAACTTGACTAACTTATTTCTGAGTTAGTAAAATGACAAGACCGCCGTCTAGTGGTGAAAGCAATAATGCACGGGATGAATTCTGTCCTGGGCTGGTAGCTGTGGACTGACCACAGATTTCTGCCTATATCTTTTCAAAAATTTGAGATACTGAAATGTCTCTTCAAATCACAATCGCGGTGTTTGATTTAGGCTTTTCATTTTTGAGTTGGGGATGGGACGCTGGTTTCTGGGTTTAGCCTATTATTGTTTGGTGAAAGTATGTAGCTCATATGCTCGTAGTCAAGTTGAAGTGTTAGAATTCCTGTGTTTTTTTCCTGAAGGGTTCAGAACTCACAATGGGGGAGAGATATGGAGTGTAGCCACAACTAGATCCAGTTCTGGTCTAGAGTGGCAGCAAGCACGTAGTGAGGCTACGCACAGAGGGTCCAAGACAGTCTGACGCTGAGTGGGAGGAGCGGGTCTCCACAAGGCGGGGCCACTCACCCTACAACAGAGACTAAAGGACTGTTGGACAATAGACGAGTGTAGAAAAAGTTCCGAGTGGGAGGAGTTAAAAGAGTGACGTCAAAGAAGGCTGGGACACTGAGAGAGCTAAACAAGGGAAGTTGTACAGAGAGCCAAAGCCAGAAGCAGCCAAGGGCTATTCCCAAAAGGAGCTCCTTGGGGAGTAGAGTGTGAAAACCTGTGTGGAAAGCACACAGGCGGTGATCTCGCGGGACCCGAAAGCCCAGTTAAGCCGCAGGTGCCTCACCGGGCGTCCTTGCAGACTCACCAATAAGCAGTGTCCAACCGGGTGGCCCTGAAAATTCCCAGGTCAGAGGAGTTGCTGGGATAGGAAACAGTCAGGAGGAACAAGGATGTGATGATCAGTTTCTCTACTATTCAGGAGCCCTGATGTGGATGTCTTCTTTAGTCCATAAATTTTAGATCATATCATCTGGACTATTCCTGATTTTTTTTTTCATAGATCCTCTGGTTGCAAAATGTTCTCATTAGACTACTCTAGTAGAGTATTTTAATTTGTTGATTTTTGCAAACACAGTTCTCTTGGTTAGAGTGAAAACTCTTGAAACTTAGATTCATCCAGCTAACTCTCGGACATACCTTGCGACTTGGCTTGCCCCAAGAGCTTTTAGATATTACTCATGGAAGAAGTGGTTGCAAATGTACTTGAATTCTAAAGGTTTTTTGTTTTGTTTTGTTTTGTTTTTTACGAGTTTCACATGTTCGGTCATAAGTATTAACATTTCAAAGTAAACTTTTTACCCATCATTAATTTTTCGGCTGAGACACATGCACTCTGATATAAATACAGCTTTCTGAAAAGTGTCTTAACCAGACCGTGTGACACAGACCTTGAATTCTAGAATTCTATAGACAGAGGCAGGTGAAACTCAGTGAGTTTCAGACCAGCCTAGTAGACATAATGAATCCAGGACACCCATAACTTCATCTCAAAACAAAATAAACAGGAAAAAAAGGAAGGAAAGAAGAAAAGGTAAAATGAAATGTGTCTTCTTTGTCTGAGTTCTTAGTGTTGCACCTTGGAATCTGGAAAGGACAGTGTGCTGTTTGTGGACATTAGGTCACAGTATTTTCACAGTTTGAATGTGCATTAAGCCAGGCATTGCTGGCCCATGCCTTTAATCTCAGCACTGGGGAGGCAGATTTTTTAGTTTGATGCCAACCTGGTCTACACTGCAAGTTTCAGGACAGCCAGGACTTCCTGAATTAATCTTAAAGATGGGAGCCATGTTGTTATAAGGTCAGAAAAAGTTGATTTATGTTTGCTGCAAATTTCAAGTTGACCATGCTTTAACCTGTCTCTGGAATTTGGCATGTTCCCCACCCTATGGAGTTGGACGCACAGCTTGAACATACCCTGATAAGACTAAATGTTCTGCCAAGTAATTTTGAAATATTCGGCCAAGTTCCTACTTAACCAAAATTCCTCTGGAAATTCCCCAACCTTTGAAAAACCCCGGTCTTCCAGTTTGGAGTTATATATAAGCCTACTTTCTCCTATGTTCAATGCTATATTTTCAAAGTCCACTTTATAGATATACCCCTGTTGGACAGAAAATAAAGCTTGCTTAATTTGACCAAAGAATTAGGGACTTTGCTCTCATTGAGTGAGAATATAGAGAGTACATAGAGAAACCCTGTCTCCAAACAACCAAGATGAACAGAAAAGTCATTATAGTGTAGGACAATGTGATAAAGCATCATTTATTTCAATGAATATGATCATAAAGCATCATTTATTTCAATGTGTATGATCACTCATCTCTATAGGGAAACGGTTTGCAATCATTTTTTTCTCCTGGTTCAAGAAAAACACTCTGTTCATAGACACATGACAAACTGTTACTTTTGGATGAGTCTGTTTCCTTTGTTTGAAACCGAACTCACTTTCTTATTTTGTGTAGCCCAGAACTCACAATGAACAACGAACTAGACTGGAACACAAACAGTTCTGCCCACCTCCTTCTCCTAAGGCTGAGATTAAATGTCTGCACCAATACAACTGTTTACACCGCTATCTTTTATTTTGTGGTGTGTTGACAGCCAGTGGTGTGACTGTAGACTTCTCCCAGGAAGAGGGCAACGTCAGGGCACTGCTGGGAAGGTTTTGCACAGACTGGAATGTTGCAGAATTAGGGCACTCTGCTTTCTGTCAGTGACAATGCTTTGCCTGCTGTCTCCATGGTTCCTTTTCAGGGTTCTTGGGAAAACAAGTCTACAGATGCATGATCTGTGTGAGACTGTGTCTAACACCTCACAAAATAAGCTGACATCCTCAGAGGAACAAAGAAAATCTTCATGAAATATTTTCTCTTCTTATGAGTTCCTTTGGGAGTGTAAGGCTTCTATCATTTTTGGTCCATGAGAATTTCAGAACCTCACTAATGTATAATATTCTCAACCCAATCATTCATTCCATTTCTCCCGTTTTGTCTAAGCTGTGATTGGCAGTGACGTTCTATTTATGCTAACTGAAAATGCTTTCTAAATATTTTCAGCATTCTGACACTGCATGACAATTGGGAGATCACTGTATAATCCTATCTTTATCTACTGAGCAAGGTACTGTGTTAGAAATCCAAATTCCGGGAGCTGGAGAGATGGCTCAGCGGTTAAGAGCATTGACTGCTCTTCCAGAGGTCCTGAGTTCAAATCCCAGCAACCACATGGTGGCTCACAACCCTCTGTACTGGGATCTGATGTCCCCTTCTGGTGTGTCTGAAGACAGCTACAGTGTACTCATATAAAACAGAAAAATAAAAATAAATTTAAAAAAAAGAAATCCAAGTTCCTTCTGAAGGTTCTCTTTTTCATGTGCAGGGCTCACTGATCACCAAGACCTGGAAGATGGAGAAAGAGGAGACAGTAAGTAGCTAAGGATCCAGGTATGCTGGAGGAGTGCTAAAGGGATGGCCAGGAGTTCAATGAATATGGAAGAGAATCTGGAGAGTGTCACTGAGAAAAATCTCTTTAGGATTATTCTTCTGTAGAGCTGTTAAGACTTTCTACAAAGAACTGATATGATACTAAGGCAAATAATGTTTCCATTAATTTGTTTATTTATTCATTTTGCATCCCAATGGCTGCTGTTCACCCCTGGTTTTCCCCTCACACACAGTTCCTCCTCCTATCCCCCTTCTTCTCTTCTCTGAGAGGGCAGAAGCCTCTCAGTATCCTCTGACCCTGTCAAATCAGGTCTCTGCAGGGCTAGGAGTATCCTCTCCCACTGAGGCCACACAAGACAGCCTCACTGGGGGAACTGATTCTAAAGACAGGCAAGAGCTCTAGGGGCAGCCCCACTTCAGTTGCTGGGGTACTCACATGAAGACTAAGCTGTGCATCTGCTACATATGTGCAAGGGTCCAGCCCATGTATGTTCTTTGTGGTTCAGCCTCTGAGAGGCCTCAACGGTTTAGGTTAGTTGACTCTTGGTTCTTTAGTGGAGTTCCTATCCTCTTAGGTGCCCTCAATCCTTCCACCCAATTCTTCCATTAGAGTTCTAGAGCTCCGTCCAATGTTTGGCTGTGGGTCTGCATCTGTTTCAGTCAGCTGCTGGGTGGAGCCTCTCAGAAGACAGTTATGTTAGGCTCCTGTGTGCAAGCATAACAGAGTATCGTTAATAGTGTGACGGAATGATGCTGGCCCATGGGCCTCAAGTTGGGCCAGTTATTGGTTGGCCATGCCTTCAGTCTCTTTTCCATCTTTGTCCCTGTATTTCTTGTGGACAGGACAAATTTTGGGTTGACAATTTTTATAAGAGGGTTGGTATCCTTATCTCTCCACTAGAGGTCCTGCCTAGCTACGTTAGGTGGCCTCTTTGGGTTCCATATCCTCGCTGCAATGGGTCTCAGCTAATGTCACCCCCATAGACTCCTGGGAATCTCCCCCATCCTAGGTCTCTGTCATATCCTAGAGATACCCCCATCCGACTCACCCACCTGTTGCAGATTTACATTCATTCTCCTAGCCCTCTGGCCCTTTCTCCTGTCTCTCCTCACACCTGATCCTGAACCCCTCCCTCCATTTGTTTCTTTATCCCCTCTCCTATCCAATGCCCTCCTTCCATCTGCCTCCTATGACTATTTTATTCCCCCTTCTAAGTAAGAGTCAAGAATCCTCTCTTGGGCCTTTCTTCTTGACTAACTTCTTTGAGTCTGTAGGATGTATCATAGATATCTTGTACTTTATGGAAAATATTCACTTATAAGTGAGTACATAGCATGCATGTCCTTTTGGGTCTGAGGTACCTCACTCAGGATGATATTTTCTAGTTCCATCCATTGAAGCAAATAAAATTTTACCTGACTGTGCATGTGAGTGATGCTGTCCTTATTCAATGGACATTACTGATCAGGTCTACACCCCAATATGAAATCGTTTTCACTTCAGTGATTTTAATGTATTATAAAATGATGAGAATTAATACTTCTAGGTGTATATGTTGTTTTCAGAGTTTTAGAGCTTTTGGTAATCTAGTACATTCTCCACCTTTTAGTGTTAATTTCTTGATTCCAAAAAATTAGGCCAACAGAATTTTGATGAGAATCAGGAACTATATTTGCTGACAGGTAAACTCTGCCTATCCTCTCTTCCCAGGAATTGTAATATACTGTGAGATCACCTCTAGGTGTGATCCTCTTAGCATTTTCTAGCTCTGTGCTGTTCCTTAGTAGTTGCAGGATGACTTTCTGTAAAGTATGCAAATAGATTTCACTAGGAATTGTTCGGAGTCTTAGAGAAGACAAACCTCCTTGTAGATTGTCTTCTCATGTTTGAAAAACACATGAGGCAATGTGCCAGTTTCGCATTTTATGTGGTCTCCTATTTTCTGTCTGCTGTGGAAGTCTGCATTCTGGGTTTTGTAACATGCACATGTGTTGATCAGGGGCTTTCTATCTAATGGGCCATTTTATTGTTTGGTAATACTATTTAATTTGTACCTTGAACCTTCTGTCTTGTTTGTTTTTATCACTAATATAATTGTGATTATGAGATTTTACTACTGTCCATAGTTATGCTACTTAAAGAAAATTCCTTCTTTCTCAGTATTTTGTAACTTTACATATGAAATAATTTCTGTAGAAAACATATGCTTTAAACTCTGTCCTTTTATTTTCTTTCTTTTTGTAAAGTAATGTAGTCTCTTCACATCAATGCTTCAGGAATATTATCCATTGACATGTCAAAAAAATTACTGAAAGAAATGCATTTGTTATTGTTTAGTACCTTAATTGTGGGCATGTTTTATGCAGAATTCGAATCTCTGTATACTAAAATTTAAATTATCTTATGAACTATAATATGGAGCTTTTAAATATGTATATATCGGCTCTTTCAACTGCTGTTGAGCATGCTGTATTCAATTAGTTTATTTATTCATTATATTATCATTTGTTTCCCTTTTAATGTTTCATGGATTTTGAGTTTTTATTCACTGTCTTATAAATAAACAGCTAATAAATGTATCTGCTATGTAGGGTGTCTCTTCATACTTTTGATTGTTGCTATTTCCAAGAATATTTTAAATTTTTGTCCAATTTCTGCTGTAAAATTCTGTCAAAACACTACTCCTGTATCAAGTGTTGCCCCATGTGTTACTCTGCAAGTTTCCCTGTTTCAGATCAAACATGAAGGTCTATGATTCCTTGTATGATAGGAGAGACTTGGACCCATGCTCATGTTTTTATATGTGGATAAATACTTTTCCCAATCCCACTGTTTGAAGAGGCTGTCTAGGATGCACCACATGTTCGTGGTATTTTGGTAACAGTGTCATGGTCATTGCTATTGGACTGATTCTAGATCTGTTCCTCTATTGAGTTGGGCTGGTCTGGAATCACACTGGAATGGCTCTAGCACTTCAATATTTTCCTGGGGTTGTTCTGTACCCAGGGAATTTGTGTGTCAATGTAAATTCTAGGTTGCTTTTTTCAGGTTTTGTGAAGTATGCTGTAGGGAAATAAATGTCATAGAATTTCCTTTGACAATAGAAATCACTTTCAGAAATACTATTACATTTCACAATATAATGTCCCTCTCATCTGTGCAAAACATCTTTTCATTATCTAGTTCACATCTCCCTCAGCTTCTTAAGCAATTTTTCATTTTACAGAACTTCTTCACTTCTTTCAATCAAGTTTTCAATGTAGAGACTTTTCATCTGCTTAGTAATTCACTCAAGAAGTTAATGTTTTGTTTTTATCTATCTAAAATCTATCAATGAATAGATATCTGTTTTAATTATATTTACTATTCAGAGTTTTTATTTATATTTACATATTTTATGTATATTAGTGTTTCCTTGCATGAATAACTATATATCATTGGTATCCTATAACTGCAGTTGTAAAAAAAAATGATATCCCTAGTATAGGTTCTGGGAATAGAAACTTGGTCTCTTAAAAACAAAAGAAATTGGGGGTGGGCAGTACAGGGATGGTGTCCAAAGACACGCCACACTTCACATCCCTTCTCCCAATTTTTCTCACCCTCCTTACATCCTTTTTGCTAAAAATAAAAAAGCATTGTAGCTGTTAAAAAAAAAGAAATTCATAACCATTGAGCCATCTTGCTATCCCCCTAGCAAGTTTAATTATAAATATTATAAAGCAATTCTAGTCATTTATTTTTTTAATGTAGATGGTACTAAATCTTGTCATTATAAAGAAATATGTTGTTGTTGTTGCTGCTGCTGCTGCTTCTGCTTGTTTGTTTTATAAGATAGAATTTTTTCTATGTATCTGTGGTTTCCTTGGAAGTCACTCTGTACACCATACTGGCCTCAAATTCAGAAATCCACCTGTCTCTGCCAAGAGTCCTGGGAATAAGGGACTGCACAACCATTACCTGGCTCATTTAATATTGTTCAGAGCTTTTTTTCTTTTACTATTGTTGTATGTTTGTGTGCACTCCTAATCATAAAAATACAACCTTCTCAGACTATGTTTTCAGGAAATGAACATTTGATTTTGAATAACCATGTGTTGTACTACTTTAGGGAGAAAACTTTCTCCAGTTCTCAGGATTCCTTAGTGTTTGACAAGGGTTGAAGCCGGTGAGCTTTCTTTCTCCCAGGTTAGCTACTCTTTGGGGTACTGGGGACGTTCCAGAAGCTGACCAACTCCCTCTCTAACCACCAATAGTGCCTCCAAATTATAAGCCTGTTCCTATCAACAGAAAGAACAAGTGGATTGATTTGAATGGCTGGACAAAAACACTTAGGTTCTATGCAGTTGACAATGATGGAACACTTGGGAAAATCTCTAAACCCGAGCCCTGAGTGGTAAAAATTATTACTGTAACTTGGCCCATGTGCATGTGGTTTTTGTACTTATAAACCCTGCTTCAGCCCCTACTTGGGACTGCCAGAAAAAACAAGACTCCTCAGTTCTTGTCTGGAGATATTGATTAATCAACAACTCTGCATATGTGATGTTAGTAATAAAATGTTTTGCAGTTTCAAAGGCCCACTTGTGTGTGTATTCTCTCCCCCTTCCTCTTGGAGCACAAGGGACCCGGTTTAAAATTTGGGGCCCCACCCAAATAGACAAGCTGGATGAAGCAAAGAAGTGCAGGCCGACAGGAGCCAGATGTAGATCTCTCCTGAGAGACACAGACAGAATACAGCAAATACAGAGGCGAATGCCAGCAGCAAACCACTGAACTGAGAATAGGACCCCCGTTGAAGGAATCAGAGAACGAACTGGAAGAGCTTGAAGGGGCTCGAGACCCCATATGAACAACAATGCCAAGCAACCAGAGCTTCCAGGGACTAAGCCCCTACCCAAAGACTATACATGGACTGACCCTGGACTCTGACCTCATAGGTAGCAATGAATATCCTAGTAAGAGCACCAGTGGAAGGGGAAGCCCTTGGTCCTGCTAAAACTGAACCCCCAGTGAATGTGATTGTTGGGGGGAGGGCGGCAATGGGGGGAGGATGGGGAGGGGAACACCCATAAAGAAGGGGAGGGAGAGAGATTAGGGGAATGTTTGCCCAGAAACCGGGAAAGGGAATAACATTCGAAATGTAAATAAGAAATACTCAAGTTAATAAAAAAAATAAAAGAAAAATTTGGGGCCCCATGTAGCTGTGTCATTGATGAATGGAATCCAGACTGTCCCAGAGGCAAGTAAGGTTTTGGCACCAAAGGGTTAGGGCTCAATAAAGAGGCTGGAGTAGGCAACACTCCTTGAGTCTGGAGAAGAGGAGAGTCACCTCTCTTGTGCCAGGAGGTTCCTGACATGGAACCAGATGTCCTAAATTAAGTGGGATAGGAGTCTTGACTGTAGGACTGTGTCTTTTCATTGGCTGACCTCTCATCTTGTCCATCTGTGCACCTTGTTGTCTTCTGGTCCCCTGCAGCCTCTTCTCTTTCTCTGCATTCTCTTAATTGCCAGTCTTTCCCTGCTTGTTTCCTTTCCCTTCGAAGTGGGGGGTTCACAGTCCAACTGCCTGCCACAGACCCCACGCCTGCCCTTTAACAGCATTTCAAAAATTCCAAAGCCCACATATCCCAATACAGGTTCCACATGAATCCAGGGAAACTCCACTTTCTGCTTCTGGAATGGCCCACTGTCTGTATTCGATGGCCGCCAGAGGGCACTCTTAACATGTCACTTGGACCAAACCTGGATACCCAAACCACATCCCCCTACATCCTGGCCTGGGGAAGCCTCCTTGAGAAACATCTCCCCCGCCCCCCCCCACTCTATTGGTTGTCCTCCCCATACAGGTCTGTCCTTTTCTGACCGTTTCTATTTGTAGTTTCATTTCATTTGATTGCAATTCTGTTCGGAAAAATGAGCAAACTTCATCTGCCAGTCGTTTTCCCCATGATCCATTCAAGGATTTTTTTTTCCCTTGAATTCCTAAAATGGCTGAATCAGGACAACAAAAACTGATAAACTGGCACTGTGCTTGTAGCTTTGCTCCTGTCGCTTTGAACCTAACACTACTGGTATAACTGATCAAGCTGATAGCAAAGCCAGGAGAGCCAGGTCTGTATAAACTGCTCTTAACAGGACATGAGAAGTTCCTCAGCTCTCAGGTAGGTAAATCAATGACTAGTCCCACTTAAAAAAAAAAAAAACATTGGGCCAGTGAGAATTGGATTCAGCAGATAGCAAGGTGCTCCTACATTGAACTTACACCTGAAGAAGTAAAGAATGTTTTGTCTGTCTAAATATACAAATGCCGTGGCCACTACATGTTAGTTGTTAGCTGACTGTCTTAAATGTATTACTTTACTGGGTTACTTTTTGTGTCCTGGGTATAGATTATTGGCTTGTAAGTTACGGTGTATGGTTTAAAAAAAATCTTTAATAAAAAGTAAACTTAATACTTGTAACTCAGGCTTGGAACCACTCTGGGCAGCAACACATGGAAACCAATCAAGGAAGAAGATCTCCAAAAAGACTTTTAAATTGGGATTAAAATTTATATGTAATTATTGTCTTAAAATCCAGGTTGATAAAAGACAGGACTTAAAACAGCGCTTGTTCAGTGAAATATTAAACCTGCACCTTCAAGTATTCGTAGAGACACTAAAGTGTTCACACTCTTAAAGACTTGGTTTTGCATTCTAAAAATTATCGTTGTTGCACTCTGTCATTGTTCTTTTGGAAAGTACTTTATTTTTATATTACAAAAATACACAATGAGAGATTTTAAACTTGCTTAAAATAAGTTTTGAAGTTTTACAAAAAATTAAAAATTAGATGTCAAAAATAGCTTTAAGTTTACAAGGCTACTAGACATTTTAAAGTGTGTCACATATTTTATTATAAAGTCTTTACTAACAATAATCTTGTTGAATAGATAAATAAAAGACCAAAAATAAGGGCCACAACTAAACACCAGAGAGTGAAGAATTGCTATCTCATGCTGCAATAAGACAATGACTTTAGGCAGTCTGACAAAGAACTTGCAACGGTTTCTCAACCTGTGACTCAAAACCCTATTTACAAGGGCAGCCTAGGGTTGCCTGCAAATTGGAGTGATTAGAGTCAACACAACACACACACACACACACACACACACACACACACACACACACACAAACTATATTGAAGGGTCACAACATTTTTAAAAACTTGAGAATCATTGGCTTGAAAATATCTGTACAGGCTAACAGAAAATGGTTTAGATATATATGTCTAACTTTCTTGTTTGCACTGGCATTGTTAGGCTATAACTACTTTTTTGGTAAAATGAGTCAAACAGAAAACCGTTATGGTCTATAATGATATACCATGGAAGGATCAAAAAAATTCCCAATCTCAATGTTTAGAAGTCTTAACTTGATATTGAAAGAGCTTCAGTTCAGAAATTGTCAATTATATTGTAAACTTTTAACGATGATTAAGAAATGAAAGTTACGGCTGCCACCGCGGAGAGCTCGTGGGCAGCACCCCACGAGCGAACCTGAGCCTCGGGACCACAGGTAAGACCAACTTTTCTGCTGCAAGCGACCTGCCTGGTGAACTCCAGACACAGGCCCATAGGAACAGCTGAAGACCTGTACAGAGGAAAAACTACACGCCCGAAAGCAGAACACTCTGTCCCCATATCTGGCTGAAAGAAAACAGGAAAACAGGTCTACACCACTCCTAACACACAGGCTTATAGGACAGTCTAGCCACTGTCAGAAATAGCAGAACAAAGTAACACTAGAGATAATCTGATGGCAAGAGGCAAGCACAGGAAACCAAGCAACAGAAACAAAGACTACATGGCATCATCGGAGCCCAATTCTCCCACCAAACCAAACACTGAATATCCAAACACACCAGAAAAGCAAGACCTAGATTTGAAATCATATTTGATCATGATGCTGGAGGACTTCAAGAAAGACGTGAAGAACTCCCTTAGAGAAACACAGGAAAACATTAATAAACAAGTAGAAGCCTACAGAGAGGAATCGAAAAAAACCTTAAAGATTTCCAGGAAAACATAAATAAACAAGTAGAAGCCCATAGAGAGGAGTCACAAAAATCCCTGAAAGAATTCCAGGAAAACACAATCAAACAGTTGAAGGAATTAAAAATGGAAATAGAAGCAATCAAGAAAGAACACATGGAAACAACCCTGGATATAGAAAACCAAAAGAAAAGACAAGGAGCTGTAGATACGAGCTTCACCAACAGAATACAAGAGATGGAAGAGAGAATCTCAGGAGCAGAAGATTCCATAGAAATCATTGACTCAACTGTCAAAGATAATGTAAAGCAGAAAAAGCTACTGGTCCAAAACATACAGGAAATCCAGGACTCAATGAGAAGATCAAACCTAAGGATAATAGGTATAGAAGAGAATGAAGACTCCGAGCTCAAAGGACCAGTAAATATCTTGAACAAAATCATAGAAGAAAACTTCCCTAACCTAAAAAAAGAGATACCCATAGGCATACAAGAAGCCTACAGAACTCCAAATAGATTGGACCAGAAAAGAAACTCCTTCCGTCACATAATAGTCAAAACACCAAACGCACAAAATAAAGAAAGAATATTAAAAGCAGTAAGGGAAAAAGGTCAGGTAACATATAAAGGCAGACCTATCAGAATCACACCAGACTTTTCGCCAGAAACTATAAAAGCCAGACGATCATGGACAGTTGTCATACAGACCCTAAGAGAACACAAATGCCAGCCCAGGTTACTGTATCCTGCAAAACTCTCAATTAACATAGATGGAGAAACCAAGATATTCCATGACAAAACCAAATTTACACAATATCTTTCTACAAATCCAGCACTACAAAGGATAATAAATGGTAAAGCCCAACATAAGGAGGCAAGCTATACCCTAGAAGAAGCAAGAAACCAATCGTCTTGGCAACAAAACAAAGAGAAGAAAAGCACACAAACATAACCTCATATCCAAATATGAATATAACAGGAAGCAAGAATCACTATTCCTTAATATCTCTCAACATCAATGGCCTCAACTCCCCAATAAAAAGACATAGATTAACAAACTGGATGCGCAACGAGGACCCCTGCATTCTGCTGCCTACAAGAAACACACCTCAGAGACAAAGACAGACACTACCTCAGAGTGAAAGGCTGGAAAACAACTTTCCAAGCAAATGGTCAGAAGAAGCAAGCTGGAGTAGTCATTCTAATATCAAATAAAATCAATTTTCAACTAAAAGTCATCAAAAAGATAAGGAAGGACACTTCATATTCATCAAAGGAAAAATCCACCAAGAAGAACTCTCAATCCTAAATATCTATGCCCCAAATACAAGGGCACCTACATACGTAAAAGAAACCTTACTAAAGCTCAAAACACACACTGCACCTCACACAATAATAGTAGGAGATTTCAACACCCCACTCTCATCAATAGACAGATCATGAAAACAGAAATTAAACAGAGATGTACACAGACGAAGAGAAGTCATGAGCCAAATGGACTTAACAGATGTTTATAGAACATTCTATCCTAAAGCAAAAGGATATACCTTTTTCTCAGCTCCTCATGGTACTTTCTCCAACATTGACCATATAATTGGTCAAAAAACGGGCCTCAACAGGTACAGAAAGATAGAAAAAATCCCATGCGTGCTATGGACCACCACAGCCTAAAACTGGTCTTCAATAACAATAAGGGAAGAATGCCCACATATACGTGGAAAATGAACAATGCTCTACTCAATGATAACCTGGTCAAGGAAGAAATAAAGAAAGAAATTAAAGACTTTTTAGAATTCGATGAAAATGAAGGTACAATATACCCAAACTTATGGGACACAATGAAAGCTGTGCTAGGAGGAAGACTCATAGCGCTGAGTGCCTGCAGAAAGAAACAGGAAAGGGCATATGTCAGCAGCTTGACAGCACACCTAAAAGCTCTAGAGCAAAAAGAAGCAAATACACACAGGAGGAGTAGAAGGCAGGAAATAATCAAACTCAGAGCTGAAATCAACCAAGTAGAAACAAAAAGGACCATAGAAAGAATCAACAGAACCAAAAGTTGGTTCTTTGAGAAAATCAACAATATAGATAAGCCCTTAGCCAGACTAACGAGAGGACACAGAGAGTGTGTCCAAATTAACAAAATCAGAAATGAAAAGGGAGACATAACTACAGATTCAGAGGAAATTCAAAAAATCATCAGATCTTACTATAAAAGGCTATATTCAACTAAACTTGAAAATCTACAGGAAATGGACAATTTCCTAGACAGATACCAGGTACCAAAGTTAAATCAGGAACAGATAAACCAGTTAAACAACCCCATAACTCCTAAGGAAATAGAAGCAGTCATTAAAGGTCTCCCAACCAAAAAGAGCCCAGGTCCAGATGGGTTTAGTGCAGAATTCGATCAGACCTTCATAGAAGACCTCATACCAATATTATCCAAACTATTCCACAACATTGAAACAGATGGATCACTCCCGAATTCCTTCTATGAAGCCACAATTACTCTTATACCTAAACTACACAAAGACCCAAAAAAGAAAGAGAACTTCAGACCAATTTCCCTTATGAATATCGACGCAAAAATACTCAATAAAATTCTGGCAAACCGAATCCAAAAGCACATCAAAACAATCATCCACCATAATCAAGTAGGCTTCATCCCAGGCATGCAGGGATGGTTTAATATATAGAAAACCATCATCGTGATCCATTATATAAACAAACTGAAAGAACAAAACCACATGATCATTTCATTAGATGCTGAGAAAGCATTTGACAAAATTCAACACCCCTTTATGATAAAAGTCCTGGAAAGAATAGGAATTCAAGGCCCATACCTAAACATAGTAAAAGCCATATACAGCAAACCAGTTGCTAACATTAAACTAAATGGAGAGAAACTTAAAGCAATCCCACTAAAATCAGGGACTAGACAAGGCTGCCCACTCTCTCCCTACTTATTCAATATAGTTCTTGAAGTTCTAGCCAGAGCAATCAGACAACAAAAGGAGGTCAAGGGGATACAGATCGGAAAAGAAGAAGTCAAAATATCACTATTTGCAGATGATATGATAGTTTATTTAAGTGATCCCAAAAGTTCCACCAGACAACTACTAAAGCAGATAAACAACTTCAGCAAAGTGGCTGGGTATAAAATTAACTCAAATAAATCAGTAGCCTTCCTCTACACAAAAGAGAAACAAGCCGAGAAAGAAATTAGGGAAACGACACCCTTCATAATAGACCCAAATAATATAAAGTACCTCGGTATGACTTTAACCAAGCAAGTAAAAGATCTGTACAATAAGAACTTCAAGACACTGAAGAAAGAAATTGAAGAAGACCTCAGAAGATGGAAAGATCTCCCATGCTCATAGATTGGCAGGATTAATATAGTAAAATTGGCCATTTTATCAAAAGCGATCTACAGATTCAATGCAATCCCCATCAAAATACCAATCCAATTCTTCAAAGAGTTAGACAGAACAATTTGCAAATTCATCTGGAATAACAAAAAACCCAGGATAGCTAAAGCTATCCTCAACAATAAAAGGACTTCAGGGGGAATCACTATCCCTGAACTCAAGCAGTATTACAGAGCAATAGTGATAAAAACTGCATGGTATTGGTACAGAGACAGACAGATAGACCAATGGAATAGAATTGAAGACCCAGAAATGAACCCACACACCTATGGTCACTTGATTTTTGACAAAGGAGCCAAAACCATCCAATGGAAAAAAGATAGCATTTTCAGCAAATGGTGCTGGTTCAACTGGAGGGCAACATGTAGAAGAATGCAGATCGATCCATGCTTATCACCCTGTACAAAGCTTAAGTCCAAGTGGATCAAGGACCTCCACATCAAATCAGACACACTCAAACTAATAGAAGAAAAACTAGGGAAGCATCTGGAACACATGGGCACTGGAAAAAATTTCCTGAACAAAACACCAATGGCTTACGCTCTAAGATCAAGAACCGACAAATGGGATCTCATAAAACTGCAAAGCTTCTGTAAGGCAAAGGACACTGTGGTTAGGACAAAACGGCAACCAACAGATTGGGAAAAGATCTTTACCAATCCTACAACAGATAGAGGCCTTATATCCAAAATATACAAAGAACTCAAGAAGTTAGACCGCAGGGAGACAAATAACCCTATTAAAAAATGGGGTTCAGAGCTAAACAAAGTATTCACGGCTGAGGAATGCCAAATGGCTGAGAAACACCTAAAGAAATGTTCAACATCTTTAGTCATAAGGGAAATGCAAATCAAAACAACCCTGAGATTTCACCTCACACCAGTGAGAATGGCTAAGATCAAAAACTCAGGTGACAGCAGATGCTGGCGAGGATGCGGAGAAAGAGGAACACTCCTCCATTGTTGGTGGGATTGCAGACTGGTACAACCATTCTGGAAATCAGTCTGGAGGTTCCTCAGAAATTGGGACATTGGACTGCCTGAGGATCCAGCTATACCTCTCTTGGGCATATACCCAAAAGATGCCCCAACATATAAAAAAGACACGTGCTCCACTATCTTCATCGCAGCCTTATTTATAATAGCCAGAAGCTGGAAAGGACCCAGATGCCCTTCAACAGAGGAATGGATACAGAAAATGTGGTACATCTACACAATGGAATATTACTCAGCTATCAAAAACAACGGCTTTATGAAATTCGTAGGCAAATGGTTGGAACTGGAAAATATCATCCTGAGTGAGCTAACCCAATCACAGAAAGACATAAATGGTATGCACTCACTGATAAGTGGCTATTAGCCCAAATGCTTGAATTACCCTAGATGCCTAGAACAAATGAAACTCAAGATGGATGATCAAAATGTGAATGCTTCACTCCTTCTTTAAAAGGGGAACAAGAACACCCTTGGCAGGGAAGAGAGAGGCAAAGATTAAAACAGAGACTGAAGGAACACCCATTCAGAGCCTGCCCCTCATGTGGCCCATACATATACAGCCACCCAATTAGACAAGATGGATGAAGCAAAGAAGTGCAGACCGACAGGAGCCGGATGTAGATCGCTCCTGAGAGACACAGCCAGAATACAGCAAATACAGAGGCGAATGCCAGCAGCAAACCACTGAACTGAGAATAGGACCCCCGTTGAAGGAATCAGAGAAAGAACTGGAAGAGCTTGAAGGGGCTCGAGACCCCATAGGTACAACAATGCCAAGCAACCAGAGCTTCCAGGGACTAAGCCAATACCTAAAGACTATACATGGACTGACCCTGGACTCTGACCTCATAGGTAGCAATGAATATCGTAGTAAGAGCACCAGTGGAAGGGGAAGCCCTGGGTCCTGCTAAGACTGAACCCCTAGTGAACTAGAGTGTTGGGGGGAGGGCGGCAATGGGGGGAGGGTTGGGAGGGGAACACCCATAAGGAAGGGGAGGGGGGAGGGGTATGTTTGCCCGGAAACTGGGAAAGGGAATAACACTCGAAATGTATGTAAGAAATACTCAAGTTTATAAAAAAAAAAGATATTTAAACTTACTATGGCAGAAAGAGACTCTCAAATCCTGATAATGACCCCCAAGGTTTCCAAGAAAACAATGAACACAGCAACAAAGGACTCCTGGATTGTAGTAACACTAATCACTGGACAAGACTATCCCAAGGCCTTGTTCACTGGTAGGGCCTAGACTGAACTGTGGACAAGCAGGCCACTGGAGAGTTGATTGCCCTACTTTGCCCAAAGAAGATGAGGTCACTCCCTCCCATGCTTCTCCTCCATAGGAATGTAGACCTCTGCTCCCATCAACATGAAGATCTCAGAGCCTGGGCTGACGGCCTAGGTAATGGACTATGGACTACACTCTGTCATTTTATTGACATATAGGTCAGTTAGATTATAATTTGTCCTTCTCGGATCTCTGATCACATGGATGGTGCTCTTACATAGGGTTTCCATTGCTGCAACGAGACATTTAATAGGTGGTTGTATGCTCCAATTATACATCCATCCAATAATGAACTAACAATTTAGCAAAATAAGAAGTTTTTTGGTTTTTTTTATTTATTAATCATTCTATTTGTTTACATTTCAAATGTTACCTCCCTTTCTGGTTCCCCCTCCATGAACACCCTACCCCATCCACATCCCCTTTGCCTCTAAGCAAGTGTACCCAACCCACTCACTCCTGCCCCAACCCTCTAGCATCCCCCTTCTGCATCAAGCTTCCATAGGACCAAGCAGCTCCCCTCTCACTGACGCCAGAGGAGGCAGTCCTCTGCTACATATATGTGGCGAGCAATAGACCTGCCCATGTATACTCCTTGGTTAGTGGTTTAGTCCTTGGGAGATCTGAGGGGTCCAGTTAATTGATATTGCTGTTCTTCCTAAGGGGATGCAATCCCCTACAGGTCCTCTGGTCCTTCCTCTAACTCTTCCATTAGGGTCCCTGGGCTCAGTACAATGGTTGTCTGTGAGTATCATCTGTCTTAGTCAAGTGCTGGCAGAGCCTCCCAGAGGACAGCTATATCAGGCTTCTGTCTGCAAGCACATCTTGGCATCAGCGATAGTGTGAGGGTGTGTTGTCTGTGGACAGAATGGATGACACAGTGGGGTGGTCTCTGGATGGCCTTTGCTTCAGCCTCTGCTCCATTTTAGAGTGGTGGCCACATCCCTCCACAGGAGACCATATCTATCTACTGGAGGTTGTCTTTTCAGGTTCTAGCCCAATGCTGTTGGATATTTGGGCCAATGTCATCCCCACTGGGTCCTGAGATCCTTTCTCATCCCTGATGTCTGGGACTCTCTAATGGTTCCTCAAGTTCCCCCAACACCCACTGCTATGTATTTCTATTTATTCTCCTGGCCCTCTGGACTTCTCTCCTGTCTCTTCCCAAACCTGGTCCTGCCCCTCTCCTTTTTTCTTCACCTCTTCTCTCCCACCCAGGTCCTTCCCTCCCGATTTTCATTTTGTTGCCCCTTCTAAGTGGGTTTGAAGCATCCACATTTTGGCCTCCCTTCTTCTTAAGCTCCATATCGTCTGTGAGTTGTACCATGGGCATTTTGAGCTTTGGGACTAATACATCCTCCTACCAGTGATTATATACCATATATGTCCTTTTGAGTCTGGGTTACCTCATTCAGGATGATATTTTCTAGTTCCATTCATTTGCCTAAAAACTTCATGAAGTTGTCATTTTAATATCTGAGTAATATTCCATTATGTAAATGTACCACATTTTCTTTATCCATTTTGCCATTGAGGGACATCTGGGTTGTTTCCAGCTTTTGGCAATTATAAATAGGACTGCTATGAACATAGTGAAGCACGTATCCTTATTATATATTAGAACAGCTTTGAGGTATAAGCCTAGAAGTGTATAGCTAGGTCTTCAGGTAGAACTATTTCCAATTTTCTGAGGAACCACCAGATTGATTTCCAAAGAGGTTTTACCAGATTGCAGTCCCACCAGCAAAACAGGAATGTTCCTCTTTCTCCACATCCTCATCAGTATTTGCAGTTGCCTTGGTTTTTTATCTTAGCCATTCTTCTGTGGGTCGTTTGATTTATATTTCCTTGATGACTAAGGTCGTTGAACATTTCTTTAGGTGCTTCTCAGCCATTCAAGATTCCTCAGATAAAAATTCTTTGTTTAGCTCTGTACCCCATTTTTGCTGGGGAATTTTGTAGTAACTGCCTCTATTTCCTCAAATTTGCCTGATTTCATTTAACTTTTGTAGGTGCTATCTGTCTAGAAAAATATCTATTTCATCTAGACTTTTTAGTTTTGTTGAGGATAGGCTTTTGTAATAGGTTCTGAAGATTTTTTTTAATTTCCTCAGTTTCTGTTATTATGTTTTCCTTTTCATTTCTGATTTTGTTAATCTGGATACTGTCTCTGCTCCCTTTAGTTAGTTTGGCTAAGAGTTTGTCTATCTTGTTGATTTTCTCAAAGAACCAGCTATTAGTTTTGTTGCTTCTTTGTATTGTCGTTTTTGTTTCTATTTGGTTGATTTGAACCCTGAGTTTCACTGTTTCCTGCCATCTACTCCTCTTGGGTGTATTTGCTTCCTTTTGTTCTAGAGCTTTCAGATGTGCTATTAAGTTGCTAATGTAGGATCTCTCCAATCTCTTTATGACTGTACTCAGTGCTATGAATTTTTCTCTTAGCACTGCTTTCATTATGTCCCATAAGTTTAGGTATGTTGTGTCTTCATTTTCATTGAATTCTAGAAAGTCTTTAATTTCTTTCTTTATTTCTTCCCTTACCAAGTTATCACTGAGTAGAAAGCTATTTAGTTTCCATGAATATGTGAATTGTCTGTTGTTTTTGTTGTTATTGAAGACCAGCCTAGTCCCTAGGAGCACTGGGTGGTCTGGCCAGCTGATGTTGTTCTTTCTATAGGGTTACAATCCCCCTCAGCCACTCCAGTCCTTCTGCCAGTTCCCCCACCACAGTCCTTGAGCTCAGTCTTATGGTTGACTCCAAGCATCCACATCTGCATTGATCAGTTGCTGGCTGAACCTCCCAAGGATCAGCCACACCAGGTTCCTGTCAGCAAGTGCCTCTTGGCAACAGCAATAGTGTTGGGTTTGGTGTCTAGAGGCAGGGTGGATCTGGAGGTGGGGAGTGTACAGGGAAGGATCTATGGCTCCAAACACATAGGTACCAGAGGATGGCCTTGTCTGACATCAATGCAAGGGGAGGCAATTGGTCCTGTGGAGGTTCAATGTCCCAGCATAGGAGGATGCTGGAAGGCTGGAGTAAAAGAGAGTGGATGGTTGGGGGAGCACCCTCATATAGGCAAAGGGGAGGGAGTAGAGGGAGGGTGTGGGATGGGGGACTTGTGGAGTGATACCGGGGAAGTGGGATATTATTTAAGATGTAAAGGAATGAAATGGTTAAAGGAGGAGAAGGAGGGAGAGGAGGAGGAGAAGGAGGAGGAGGGGGAGGAGGAGGAGGAGTCTTAGTCCATGGTGATCTGATAGAGAATCACCCCAACGTTTCACTAAATGAACATACTTTACCATGGCTGTTCTCAATAGCAAGTACTATGTATCTGATAAATTATTTTTTTAAAAAATGGTTAAAAGCCCATTAAAGATCTAAAACTATAAAAACCTTAAATCCTAAGGATGTCAAATATGATTTAAGATATATAGAGGTGAGGAATGTTTCATATTTCTTTCCCTTTATGTGCTTTTATTTCCTTGTGATTTTGGAGGTTATAGATTTGATGGAGCACTGAATGCTTATTACTCAGCGAAAAGCTCAGGGTTTTAAGTTGTCTTTGGTTGTCTTCCAAATATAACTAAAAGATGCTTTTCATCAGGCTAAAACATCCCTGTCCAATCTATATACCTTCTTCTCTGAACAAAGCAAAAACATTTTTTCTCTGACTCCTTAACATAAAGCCATAGTTTTTGCTCCTGAGTCCTTGTATGCTGGCAACTCCACTTACCTGGTTTGAATACCAAAATTTTTGTTGTTTCATGAGCCAACTGATTATAATTTCTCCTCTTCTTTGTGGCACACAATAGACATTTCATGCCACTTTACTGTGAGATTGGTTTGCTGTCTTGAGCATGGATGATTACTTCTCAGTTCTCCTGTATTTAACTTATTCTTCACATGAAATGTATTATTTCTCATGTTCTCATTCATAATTTCTCAGATTTTTCCTATGTGTATTTTGCCCTAAGTTATTATGTACTGTGCTGGTTCAGTGAAGTGAGTTGTGTTAATAGGTGACTATCCACATATGCACTTATGTCTCCATCAATTTTGAAGGGAGTCGTTTTCTTGGTGTAGCTCTATTGCTGATGGTGCTTTTCTGTCCAAGCTTTGAATGTCATTCCATGCTCTCCTAGCCTTGGTATCATTAACCAAACACCTGGGTAGAATTATGTTGCTTTCAGGGGCCTTTTTATGTGTTAGATGTTGTATTAACAACATTCACTATATTTTGCTTTCACTTTTTGACACCTTTATATGAAAGGTCAGGAAGTCAGCTATTCATCCTTACTGAAAGACAAACTCAAAGAAGACAAACAGCAGAAAATTCCTGATTCTCCAGGAAATATGTCCCAGGTCAGTAGTCATGTCCACTATTTTTCTGGAAATGTTATCTTTTAAGACAATAAAAGCATTTAATTTTCTACTTCTGAAAATTTTTTTCACTTGATTATATAAAAGAAAAAGTTCAAACAACAAAAAAATTCACATACTAAAATTAACCAGCCTAGAGACTATAAAACTCAGTGCACTTTCTGCAGTTACAACAGTAATTGAGAACAGAAGCTCTAAAGCCTCAGATGTGTTTTCACTGTTGAATGTATCTTTATGAATTGATCCAAAACTGTCTTAGAGTTTTACTGCTGTGAACCGACACCATGACCAAGGCAACTCATAAAAAACAACATTTAATTGGAGCTGCTTTCAGAAGTTTAGTACATTATCATCAAGGTAGGAGCATGCCAGCATCAGGGCAGGCATAGTGAAAGTAGACTGAGATTTCTACATCTTCATCTGAAGGCTGCTAGGAGAATACTGGCTCCCAGACAGCTAGGATGAGGGTCTTAAAGCCCATACCCACAGTGACACACCTATTCCAACAGGGCCACACCTTCTAATAGTGCCACTCCCTGGGGCAAGCATATACAACCAACACCCCCCATAAAAACTTATTACAGATTAGAACTAAAAAATAAATTAACAATTATGAAAATATCCTTTTTATAAATGGTGTTCAGTACCTGCATTCAAAACTAATTCAACCCCTGATTTTTAACCTTTTTTACTCTCTTTTCTCCATTTTCTACTGTGTCCACATGTACTTTATTTAATTTACATATATTATTGGCTAGATTCTGCATATGAGTAGGAAGTATGGTTTCTTCTTTCTGACAATCTATGATCTCACTATTACACATTCTAAATTCATCCATTTTTCAGCAATTTTATGACATTTTTCTCCTCAGCTGAATAGTATTACATTATATATGTACACACTTTTCATTATACACTTATGTGTTAATAGACAATTATGTTGGTTCCCATACTTTGCACTGGCAAATAAAGAAGCAAAATACATGGGGTAAGAATATGTCTAAAGTATGGTGTAGTATTCCCTGAAAATATGGCCAGGAGTGAAGGAGCTGGGTCACATGTTAGTTCTACCTTCAATTTTGTAATAATTTCCAAACTGATTTCTAAAATGGCTGTAATCATTTGCAACACACAGACACACAAACATATACACACACAAACTAAGAATAAGACTTCTTCTTTTATCTCCACATCCTCTCTAACATTTGTGGTCAGACCAGATGATGACAGCCCTTCTCCCTGGGCTGAGGCACTATTTCAAAGCAGTTTGAATTTTCATCTCTGATCATGACTACTTTGTGCTATACAAAGAGGCCATTTATCTTTCTGTGCTTCAAAAGTGTTTGTTCGGGTTCTTTATCCACTTGCTAATGGGCAGGTTTAACTCCTTGGTATTTAATGTCTGCAATTCTTGGTAAATTGTAGATATTGGCCCCTATTCCGAGTGTTACTATTACAAATTTTCACCCATTGTGTGGGTGCCTATGTGCCCTGCTGATTATTGTCTTTGATGGACAGAAACTTTATATTAATGTCATTCCATCTGTTCATATGCAGGGTTGTTTCATATGCTGTTGGTGTTCTTTCTACTCAGTAAGTTCTTACTCATTCATATCCTGAAGGGTGTTCACTACATTGTTTAAATTTTTATGTATTTGATTGTTAATAAAGTTTTTGATCTATATTAGTATTATGTACAAGTACAGAATTTAAAACCACATTTGCTCATGATTAATTTTCCTTCTGAGTCATGTGAATTGTGATCCTGAGTGATTGACCTAAATGAAGCATCCCTATAAGATAAATAACTGTGTCCAGACATTTAATGTATGTCCTGTTTCATGGACATGTTTGTGAGACTGTTGAGTTATCCTGTTTTCACAGGGTTAGAACATTTATTATGGAGTGAAACTATGTTAGAAATCAACTTTTTGAGTAATTCTCTTTGCTCATCTAGATTCCCATTTTCCTTAAGTCTCCTTGTATCAAGAAAAGCACTGTCCCTGGAATCACATGGCAAAACTGTACCTCTTTCTGTTTCAGGGTCAGTTGACATTCTGGGATGTGGCTGTGGACTTCTCTCAGAAGGAGTGGGAATGTATGGACTCTGTGCAGAGGGCTTTGTACATTGATGTGATGATGGATAATTGCAGAAACCTGGTCTCTGTGGGTAAGAACATTTGGTTATAGAATTGTTAACCTGTTCCTTGTATATGCTGACTGAATGTGTTGTAAACTGTTAAGCAGTTTTGGAAACAACAGGAGACTAAGGAAAGTTTGGTAGTATAAAAGGTCTTTTTCATGGTATTTAGCTTTTCTCCTTTCTATTTTTCATTTACAGGTGTCATGCACCCTTCATTTAGGTTCCAAGATGCACTCAGGAACTCAGTAGCTCATAATAATGCCACACATATCATTTTATTTCAGTTTTTCTTTTACTGAAATGAGTTCTTTTCTCATAGAATGTATCCTGACTATATTTCCCCTCTCTCTACTCTTCTCAGTTCCTATTTAATGATTCTAGTCTCAAGAGAGCCAGAGCCTTGTATACCTGTCTTAATACTTGCTTTCTATCCATTCCTTCTAAAGGCCTAATGTGGTTTGGTTTCTTCTTTTGTTTCATTTGTTTTTTGGGAAAAAAATGTTACACCTTATCATCCTTTGAGGTAACCTTTCATCTTCCGTCTTCTGAAGAGTAATCTTTATTTTCACTACTAAGTAGAAATGCTGTGAACATGATATTAGATTCGACCCTTCATCATCTTTATATGAGAAAAATATTTGAACGTACAGACATGTATTCTTTTTTTTTTTGAGTTACTATCTTATTCATGACTTTTATTCATCTTTAGAGAAGTTTCCATAGTATGGTAAGTACACATTAAAATATAATATGTTCTCTCTCTCAATTTCATTTTTTTTATTAACTTGAGTATTTCTTATATACATTTCAAGTGTTATTCCCTTTCCCAGTTTCCGGGCAAACATCCCCCTCCCCCCTCCCCTTCCTTATGGGTGTTCCCCTCCCAACCCTCCCCCCATTGCCGCCCTCCCCCCATAGTCTAGTTCACTGGGGGTTCAGTCTTAGCAGGACCCAGGGCTTCCCCTTCCACTGGTGCTCTTACTAGGATATTCATTGCTACCTATGGGGTCAGAGTCCAGGGTCAGTCCATGTATAGTATTTAGGTAGTGGCTTAGTCCCTGGAAGCTCTGGTTGCTTGACATTGTTGTACTTTTGGGGTCTCGAGCCCCTTCAAGCTCTTCCAGTTCTTTCTCTGATTCCTTCAACGGGGGACCTATTCTCAGTTCAGTGGTTTGCTGCTGGCATTCGCCTCTGTATTTGCTGTATTCTGGCTGTGTACAGACATGTATTCTATATATAATCAGTTAGTGAGCTCCATCCCAAACCTAGTTACTAATTCCTCAATTATATGCTTCGTTTTCCTTGAAGGATGAACAATAGTTTTGTGAGAATCCACTTGATCATAGAAAAAGAAAACGGTAGGCTGGTGCCAGTATTATTCTGAATATTTGCTGTTTGACTTATCTTAAGAGAGGTCATAGGGTGACAGTCATTTATCAAATGGGACAAGCCCAATAATCTGAATCGTATTCATTTTCAGAGAACTATTGTACACATGATGCTGTCCATAAACATGTAAAGACTGAAAAAGAATCTTGTCAATGTAATGTTGCTGTTGAAATGCTTCATGAGCCCTCTAACAGTGCATGTTACAAAACAAGTAAAACCACAGAAAACTCTAATAACTACAGATGCTATAGTGACAAGGATGTCTCTACTAACTCATCTAAACCAGATGAATATATAAACATGCATACTAGAGAACCTTGCAAATCTGAAGACTGTGAGAAGTCTTTAAATTTGTTGTCCAACATTACTCAAGAACAGAGACTCTACACATCAAAGAAAGAACACAGACAAGAAGAATATGGTGACATTTTTGGTTCAACGTGTAGTCTTTTGAAACAAACAATCTACATTGTAGAGAAACCAAGACAGTGTGTGGAATGTGAGAAATGCTTCAGTCTGCCTCACACCTTGCTGTACACCAGAAAATTCATACTGGAAAGAAAAACTACAAATGCAATATTTGTGACAAGTCCTTTACCCAGTGCATACATCTTAAAATACATCAAAGGCGTCATACTGGGGAGAAACCTTACAAATGTAAGGATTGCGACAAATCCTTTACTGTGAAGTCAACTCTCACAAAACATCAGCGAATTCATACTGGACAGAAACCCTATAAGTGTAATATTTGTGACAAATCCTTTACCCAGTGCTCAAGTCTTAAAACACATCAAAGACTTCATACTGGTGAGAAACCTTACAAATGCTAAGAATGTGGAAAGACATTTCCCCAGCTATCAGCCCTTAAAAGTTATCAGAAAATGCATACTGACAAAATACATTCTGGAGAAAAACTTTACAAATGCAATGAATGTGACAGAACATGTAGACACTATCCATCATTTAGAAGGCATCAAAAAATTCATTCTCTAGAGAAGTTACACAAATGCAAAGAATGTGGTAAGTCCTTTCTTGAATTATCACTTCTTAAAACACATTCCAGAATCCATACTGGTGAGAAGCCTTACAAATGTGAAGTATGTAACAAATTCTTTACAACAAACTCAACTCTTAGAACACATCAAAAAATTCATACTGGAGAGAAACTGTATAGAATGTGGCAAAGCCTTTACTCAGGATTCACATCATAGAAGACACCACAGAGTTCATACTGGAGAGAAACCTTATGAATGCAAGGAATGTAATAAATCTTTTTCTAAGTGCTCAACTCTTAAAGAACATCAGAAAATTCATTCTGGAGAGAAAAGTTACAAATGCAAAGACTGTGACAAATCCTTTACCCAGTATTCAAATTAGAGAAAACATCAGAGAGTTCATACTGAAGTAAGACATCACTTCTGTAAGGAATGTGGCAAATCCTTTACTAGGAGCTCATATCTTAGAATACATCAGAAAATTCATACTGGAGAGAAACCTTACAAATGCAAAGACTGTGGCAAATCCTTTATTCAGCTTTCAAATCTTAGAACACATTACAGAGTTGATAGTAAAGAGAGATCTTGCATATATAAGGAATGTGGTGAATCTTTTACTAAGTACACAATTCTTCAAGCACATCAAAAAATTCATAATGGAGAGAAAAATACTGTAATAAATAATGTATCATAGCATTTTTCTGGTATTGTCTGCTTACCAATCACATTATACATAATGTAAAACTAAAGATAAGGAATTTGTGAAAGCCTTAAAAGATGGTTTAAATGTTTGAAGAGTATTATAGAGTTTGTATTAAGATAAATTTCTTTGAATGTAACTATGGGAAAAGCTTGATTTATTGTTTTAGTGTGTATTGGTACTTTGACTGTGTGTGAGTGTGTGTGTGTGTGTGTGTGTGTGTGTGTGTGTGTGTGTGTGTGCGCGCACACACACACTATATGTATGCCTACACCGTGTGGAAGCCAGAAGAGGGTATCAGATTCTCCGAAGCTGTAGTTATAGAGAGTTGTGAGTGGCTGTGTGATGGGAATTGAACCACTGTTCACTGGAAGAGCAGCCAGTGCTCTTAACCACTAACCCATTTCTCCAGCCCCTGGCCAAAGCTCTAATAAAAACATCTTGTTCAATATTCTAAGATTCATAATGATGCCAGACATTATGGTACTCACCTTTAATCCCAGCACTCAGGACATGGAGACAGAAAGATTTCTATGAGTTCAAGGCCAGCCTGATCTACAAACTGAGTTCCTCAACAGGCAGGACTATGTAAACCCAGTCTCAAAAAAATCATAATAAGGACAAAATATATTGTCGAGGAATCTTTTGTGCAATGTGTGGAAACTTCATCTATCAATAAAAGACTATTGGTATATGGCAGGAAATAGGGAAGTGGACGTTCTGGTATAGAGAACAGATTTCTGGGATTGAGTGTAAGGCAAAGGAAAACTTTACTCTAAATGCTGATTGAGATGTTTGAATGCACCTGAGGAAAGGTACTAACCATATGGTACCACATAGAAGAAATGGGTTATTAAGTTATAAAGTTGCAGAACAAATCCATGTTTATGGCCTAGGTAAATAATTCATAATATATAATATTCATAAATAATTCAATCTCATAGGTGGTATTTCTATGAACATTGATGTGGGTGGAAATCTCATGGTTACAGATGGCATCCACTGTCAGGAATAAAATCCCAACTTAGAAAGAATCAGGCTTAGAGCCTGAAACATTCTGGGTACAAGGCATGAACAAGCATTCCCTAGAAAGAGCACATTCCTAGGTAGTAGATACAAGGATCTCAAGCCAAATGCATTTCACAGGCGCATCTCCTTTAAAATGAATGGTCACCTTGCAGTAAAGCTAGCAGAGTTTAGTAAACAGAGACTGCTCCTTACCCTCTCATGGACCAGAGCCTAAAGACACAACAGCTTTAACTTTTTCCATGCACAGCAGGGTTCAAGAACAAACTCAAAAGGCCCACTAGAGAGACCTAGATGGCTGAATTGGGGTCCAACTGGGAAAAGCCTATGACTACACAGAGAAAGGAACCAACAAGAGGTGGGATGCAGTTAAGAACCAACAGTCTCCACAACCTGCTAGCTGAGCTAAAGAGGGAAGCCAGCTACATATCCTGTTTGTAAAATGGAGAAAACTGCAATGACACAATGGGTCTGGATCCCGTATGATTTTGTTTCACTTATCAGCATACAAGTGATTGTTCTTCAGTAATGATTACAATTTCATATATCCTTTTAAAAAGAAGTTTAAAACAGACTTAGATAAGAAGAGGACTGAAATATGGAATGCTAGATTGGAGACCATAAGACAGATGTTAAACAGTTGTTTAAGTCAGAGTAAAGAACCTTAAAAGAACTGAAACTGGAACAGACAAGAGTAACATAGGTTATGGTTACAGATGAGAAAAATTCACAAAGGCTTGAGAAATCACAATGGCAACCCATAGAGATACAGTGTATTAAGAGCACAGAATGTGTTTGGTGTTACTCTACAGCAATCTCATACAATAGATTATGTGTTTCATTTTATAGAATATGGAGGATTAAGATATGTTCAGTTGTATACTATTGATAAATCTTCAGAATCTCAATGGGTTTCTGACTTGAGGTCTGAAAAGGCTGATTCTGAGACTGGACATGTATTAGAGATGGTAGGTAGCTATGTGTAACCTTTCTTGAACACACAAAACAATAATATGGATGCTAGGATTCAAATTTTACTTACTCATATGTCAGTTGATGGATATCTATGGTGATTCCATTTCCTCAGTGCTGTGAATAAAGCATCAGTGAACATGGTGGGCAAGTGCTCAGTGAAAAAATGGGAAGATTTTGAAGTTAATAGCATGCCCAGGAGCACTTACTGTATATCAGCTTTCTCTGAGAAATCTCAGATGAATCATCTCAAAACACAGGATATTAAAAAGAGTGATAAGGGATGAAATGAGGCAGTGGTTCTCAGCCTTCCTCATGATGAGGCATGTTAATAAATTTCCTGTAGTTCTGGCAATGCCTAAACATAAAATTGTATTGTGGTTACTCCATAAATGTAGTTTCACTGGTGTTATGAATCATAATATAATATTTGATATGCAGAGTATCAGATATACTACCCCAAAAAGATCATGACACGGGATTGAGTGCCACTGCTATAATGGAGGTGACACATTCAGTCCTGCAGAGAATCTCCCAAAGTTCATAAATAGGCAACTTAATAGTTTCAGGAAGTCCCTGAAACTGGCAAAGTTTACTAGTGCCCTCCTCCATCAAGCATATATAATTGATAAGGCCTACTGACACTATCAGACAAGATTAGCTGTACAGACGATATCAGACCAACTGTGAAGCAAACACTACTTGAGCTGCCTTGAGCAGACACAAGATAAGTCAAGTCAAGACAAGACAAGCTACATGGAGGAGGTATTAAGTCGATTGAAAGACACATCTCTAACCTCAGGTGAGCTACCTGCAAGTTGTGGAGTTTAGCCATCACCCTCAAATAGTTATTCAGCAATTACTCAATCTTTGCACTTCTATCAATAAGCCCTCAATCACTCTATTAAACTAAAACAATAAAACTCACTGGTCCACTGAGCTTTAGAAATGATTCAGTGGTTGAAAGCACTGTCTGTTGTTTCAAATACTCACTTTGAAATCCCAGCAGCCTTGCAGGGGTATTCAATCTGTAACCTCAACTCCAAGACATACATTTCTCTCTTCTGGTCACTGCACACACCCAGATACATATGGTGCAAAGACATACATGCACAGAAAACATCCAGATAAAAGAAAAATAGAAACCTCTTTGGATCACCAAGTTAGAACAAAGTTGCTTCACAACTTTGGTTTCCTTTGGTTCCTTATCAGTGACAAGTGGATATTTGTTACCTTTTCCACAAGAATAGCATAACACACAGTGCTGAAATTGGGTCACATAGTAGTTTTCATTTTTTCATATATTCCTGATTTTAGAACATCTATGGTGATTTCAAAATTTGGTTCTTTAGTTCCTACTTCCTCAGCAGTGTATGACCTCCTTTCCCCTCAGTAAGGTCAACGTGTTATCATTTCTACTCGTGATGGTGACCATTCTAACGATGGTAAGATGGAAGTTTACTAAAGTGCTGGTTTTCTTTTCCCAAAAATCTATAGAACCCTTTGTTTTGTTTTAGTTTGGATTTGTTGGCAGTGCTTGTTTATTTCCTTTACTTTTGTTTTGCTTTGGTGGGTTTTCTGTTTTGTTTTACTATATAATTTTAGGGTTATAATATAATTACATTTCTCTATTTCTGTTCCTCCTGTCAAATTCTCTCATCTACCTATACCTGCTCACTTTCAATTCCTGGCCATCTATCTCATTATATGTTATTACATATATGTATGTATATGCATATAATATATATTTTCCTATGTATAACTTACTCAGCCCATATCATGTTATTTATATTTTGTCATTATGGCTGGTCACTTGTTATTGGATAAACAATAAGGATACTCATTGCTTGAAGAGATTCCTGCTCCCAGTATTCCTATGTTGTCTGTAGTTCCATGTGTAGGGTTGGGCCATTGTGGGTGTCTCCCCATCCACTTGGGTATGTCCATTGTTGTTCTTGCTAAGTTCTCATTTTGATATTCATGTCGGTTAGATTGTATGATTATATATTCTGGCATTACTAGGAAAAACAGTCTCACAACAAACACCCTGATATTTCTATCCCCTCTTCAAAAATGTTCCTGGAGCCTTAGGTGCAGGAGTATTTTGTAGATTTATCCACTAAGCATGACCTCCATGACACTGCATTTTGATGACTTGTGAATTGTTGTAGTGATCTCTGTCTATGGTAAACAGAAGTTTCATGATAAGGAGTGAGGACTATGCTTATTTGTGGACACAAGAAAACCATGTTTAGATTCAGTGAGGCATTATGCCAGTTTAATAATGTGGTTGTAGGTTTTACTCCAAGATTCATGACTTCACCAGCAGTGAGTAGGTAATGATGTTTCCAGGACAAACCTTATGTTTTCTTGTTCTTAAGAGTGTCTTAAGACTAATTAGAAAGCTGTTGGTTGCCACCAAGGTGTGGTTGCCACTAATGCACCCTTAAGAGTTACCCTGCCATGGTGCCATGGAGATCTTTGATGTGATTCATAGGCATCATACCTGTGTAAAACTGTGGGTGGCTCCCTTAGTTGGAAACATGCATTGTGCTTCTGGCATCATAAAAGGAAGAATTTGCTTTAATTTGAAACAGACTCTCTCTGTATATTGCCACCTGTCTGATCTCACTATGTAGACCAGGCTGACTTTGACCTTGACCTTGAGTTTCCCTTGCTTCTGTCTCCTGTGTGCTGTTTCTGAAAGTTTCCATGGCCTTGCTCAGCTATACATAACTTTTTCTTTTCATGTTTTGGAAAGTACCCAAGGTTACTGTACAACCTAATTGGTAGACATGAGTTATGAAGTGGATCTTATTTCTACTATTCCACTCATTTGACTCCAATTGTCATATATCCATTTCCATGTGCATAGAACATATCCAATTTAAACAACACTAATTAAATAATATAAAAAGAACTACAAGTGGCAATGAGACTGAAAGAGTAATAAAAATCCACTGCCACCACCACCACAAAACACCAAGGCTACTTGAAATACTTCTTGACACAAAACAGCCTTCTGACTTCTTGATTGTATTACCTTATATTAAACCAGATAATGATACAACCAAAAAGAAATTACAGACTGTTGTACTCATTTAAAGTTTGTACTTTTTAGCTATTTCACATGTGTACACACACAAACAGAATACATGCATGTTCTCTCTCTCTCTCTCTCTCTCTCTCTCTCTCTCTCTCTCTATCTCTATCTCTGTGTGTGTGGGGGGGGTCCACTTTCACCTCCTATTTCTTTGCTATTTTGGTCCATAATAGCAACAATTCTCTGTAGTGTTCATATCTATTCTTATTGCTTGGGACCCACTGAGATTAACCAGAGTCATTTGTGAGACTGTGGGTTTGGAGTTATGTGATGTGCTCGGCACAGGATAACAATTAAAGGGAGCAAGTCTAATCCTAGAATCTATCCAAGGCTATGAATATATTTTTTATTCACCTAAAGTGATTGGTCTCTCCGAGGCTTACTACTTCCATCTACTAACCTAGACCTAGACCTGGATGCCTCTAGCCTCCATACAGTCCAATCTAGGCCTAGAATATTTTCAGCTTCTGAGTCTTGCTGCTGAATAATCTCACCCATTCTCGTTTTTTTCTGATCTCTTGCTGGCTGGTTCTACTCAGCTGTTCTGACTCAAGCCCTTCTCCAAGGTGACTGATTCAATCTAGCTTCTCTCTCTTGGCCTCTACTGATGGCCTCTGCCTGACTTTATCCTAATTTGGGGAATATGTTCTGATCTTCTGGCTCCTTCTCATTCTCTGCCTTTTTCTGTCTTCACCTGCATGTAGCTTATTCTCTCTTCAACCTGTCTCTGTAAAACTCTCCCAGTAAAACCTGCCTCCTTCCTCTCTCTCACTGCCCCTTACATATCTTCTCTTTCCTCCCTCTTCTCATGAGAGTTAGACATATCCTACTCTGTCAGATCTTTCTCTGATCACTCAGTTTGTCTACCCATCAATTAGACATCACTTTCAGACATGGGTGCTTCCTTCTACAAACTAACTTTACCTTCATTGTTTGGGATTAAAGGGGTGTACTAAGGTTGTGTCTGTATCCTGGCCAGAGGGATTAAAGCTGTGTGTTAAGAGCTGAGCTACAGTATAGCACAATCCCAGATTCACAGTGTGATCAAATATCCTGCAATACTTGGCCAACATCTGAGGGGTAAAGTGTGGCCTTTCCCATTCTTAGACTGACTGACGTCTTGTGTGAAGCTAGTGCTTGTAAGTACAGTTTCTATTGCTTATTGATTACAGTAGTTTGTGGAGTCAAGAGCATGTCTTAGCCCTTCCTCCTTTTCTCTTCTTATATCCTAACCACCTCTTCTTCCTCAGTATTCCCGAAGCTAAAATAGGATAGTATAACTCACATTTTTAGGACTAATACAATATACCTACTTATTTTCTGCATCTGGAACAACAAAAAAATTCTGTTTTACCTCACAGCATGTTTAGCTTGAGTCACAGAAGACAACCCTGGTATTGAGTTAGTAAATAGACAAGGCCACCATCTAGTGGTGAAAACAGTATGGCGCAGGATGAATTCAGCTCTGAACTGGTAGCAAAGGGCAGCGCACTCAATTCCCCCTATTGATTTTCAAAATCTAAGATATCGAAATTTCTCTCCCTGAGGCAAAATTGCAGTATTTGGTTTGGGCTACTCAATTTTTTTTTTGTATTGAGGATGAGATTCTGGCGTCTGAATTTAGTCTATTACTGTTTGGGGTAAATATGCAGCCCACAAGCTGGTAATCAAATCGAGTGTTATGCTGCTGCGTATGTTTTATCGGAATGGTTCAGAGCTCACTATGGGGAGCAGCTTCCTACTAAATTCGCGTCTGATCTATGCTGGCCGCAAGCTTGTGGAGAGTCTGCAGACAGCGCGGAGGGTAGCCTAATTTCTAGAGCTGTGTAAAAGGAACCAAAAGCTCCAGTGGGAGGGACTGACTTCCGCGTGGTGGGGCCACTCACCCGGAAACAAAACGTCTATTAGATAGTTGTTGCGGAAGTCTGTAGAGTGGGCGTGGTTAAAGGTCTGACGAGCGAACAAACTGGTACTCCGAGTGAGAATAGGCAAATTGGACTGAAAGTCTGAAGTACTGATGGCCTATTCCCGGAAGGAGCTGTAAGTCTGCACCGTGTGAAATCCTGTGGTGCAAACCTGGATATAGAAGACAGAAGTTAGGGTCTAGCGGGACCTGAAAACTAACCTAATCAGATTCTGCGCGAGGCATCCTGAGAGAGTCAGCAGACAGCCGCTTAGCGGGAGAATCGCATTTGCTGGCCCTGGAACCTCCCAGGTCAGAGGAGCTGGGGGACTGGAAAACAAGGGTCATGATTGAAGGCGATACTTGTCGGACCCGTAGAATGACAGAGAAAAACTGAGTCGAGTCTACATAAGCTGGAAAGAGTGAGTCAGATGGCCACCTAAAGGCTGGCGGGTTACCTTGTCCTGATTCTCTCTTGATCCCCGAAAACTCTCCTCAGACACAGTTTCCTGGCTGCCGGCCTGTGAGACTCAGCAGCACAGCATAGGGAACTTGAGCCTGGGGGCCCTGGATCCTACAAAGCTGCTTCGCCAGGGGAAAGGACCAGGGTGCAATCAGTTTTCTCTGCTGTTTATGAAGAAGCAGACATGGAAACTCTGCTGTGGATGTCTTACTGATGAATTTTAGATGACTTAAACTAGACTAGTCCCAATTATATTTTTTTTTCATCAATCTTGTGGGTGCCAAAATGTTCTTCTTAAAATGCTAGGAAGATTGTGACCTCTAAGGGGATAGGAACTCCACAAGAAGACCAACAAAATCATCTAACTTGGAAGCTTGGTGCTCTCAGAGACTGAACCACCAACCAAAGAACTTAGACTGTCTGGATCTAAGTCTCCCTGGTCATATGTGCACATATGAAGCTTTGTCTTAATCTGGGTCCCGACCAACTGGAGCAGGGCCTATGTCAAAAGCTGTTGCCTACATGTGGAATATGTTCAGTGCTGGGGGACCGGGGGATACCCAGAGGGGCCCCACTCACTCAGAGTAGAAAGGGGGGAATGGGAAAAGGATTGTGGGAGTGGGTGGGTGACCCAGAGGAGGGCAGTTAGTAATGTTTAAAGTGAGTAAGGAAAAAAACTATTATATTTGTTAAGGTGAAAAGGACAAAACTGTTGAAATTTACATTTTTTTCACATTAACTCCCCTGTAATACCCGGGGACTTACTTGGTAATTGAGCATCCCAGGAGAGCTTTTAGATAGTAGTCATGAAAGGAGTGGCTGCAAATGTAAGGGAGTCCAAAAGTGTGCACTAGCACAACTGTCCACACTCTTTTATTTTGTGGTCATTTGACAGTGTGAACTTGTTCCAGAAGAAGGGGCAATGCCTGGACCCTGCTCAGAAGGTTTTGTACAGAGACTGCATGTCACAGAATTAAAGCGGTCAGATTTCAGTGAGTGAGGATACTTTGTTTGCTATCTCCCTCTGTCCACCTCAGGGTCCTGGGAAAACAACTGTTATCTATGTTCCTGTGTAACTGCGTCTTGTATCTCACAGAATGAAGTGAAATCCTCGGAGGAATGACAAAAATTTTCATAAAATATTCAAACGTCTTGTGAATCTCTTTGAGAGGTATAAGGCTTCTAGTATGTTTGATCCATGATAAATTCAGAACCTCACTACTGTATAGTGCTGTCACCCCAATCATTCAGTTTGGTTTGTCCCCGTCAGTTTTTTACTAACCTGTGATTGGGTATGGGCTTCCAGTTAAGGCTAAACAAAAATGAATTCAAAGTATCTTCAGTATTGGGGGATCACTTTTGAATCCTCTCTATCTCCTGAGCACTACTGTGTTAGCCATCCAGATGCTTTCTGATGAATCTCATGCACATGTGCAGGGCTCACTGATCACCCAGACCTGCTCACCTGTGGAGCAAAACAGAAACCTGGAAGGTGGAGAGGGAGGAGACAGTAGCTAAGGATCCAGGTATGTTGGAGGATTGGTGAAGGGATGGCAAGGGGATCAAGTGAATGTGAAAGTGGGACATGAAATCAGTTTTGCCACATTCTGTTTCACTAGAAATAATTCTGGAGACATCCACTGAGAAAAATCTCCTTAGAATTGTCCTAAGTTAGAGATGAGAAGATTTTCTACAGCAGAATTGATATAAGGAGGCAATAAAATTTTCTTTTATTCATGGGAGTGATGCTGTCCTTATTCTATGCACATCACTGATCATGTCTGCATTCCAGTATTAAACCAGCATTAAGTGGTTTTTACTTCAGTGACTTTAATGTATTAATACTCCAAGGTATACTTATTGTTTTCAGAATTTGGAGCTTTTGATATTGTAGCACATTCTCTACCTTTTAGTGTTAATTTCTCCATTCCTGAAAATAATACCAACACACTTTTGATGGGACATCTCCTATTGTCTGTTGTCATGACAATCCCAAGTGGTTTCCATTGCTGTGACTGTAATATACTGTGAGATCACCTCTAGGTGTGATCCTCTTGGTATTTTCCAGCTCTGTGCTGTTCCTTGATACTTTCAGGATGTCTTTCTGTAAAATATCCAAATAAGATTTTATTGCTGTCCATAGGGCATTTAAAGGAAATTCCTTTCACAGTATCTTGTATCTTTAGATATGAAATCAATTTCTGGAAAAAATATATTTTAAAATAATCTTTTTCTCTTTTTTTAGAGCTGTATTCTATTTATATCATTTGCTTTGGCAGTATTATTTACATTTCAAAAAATACTAAAGGAAGTGAATTTGTTAGGGTCTTAAGTGTGGACACTTTCTAGGCAGAATTGGAATCTCTGTATAGTAGCCTCTGCCCTAAACCTTATTGATATGTGCATATTGGCCATTTCTACTTCTGTTGAGCATAGTGTGTTCATTCAGTTGCTTATTTATTGATTATATTATAATTTGGTTCCTTTGTAAGTTTTTCATAGAGTGTGTTTTTATCCATTATACTATAAATATATAGCTAAGAGCTATATTTACTGTATAGCGTGTCACTTCATACTGTTAATTATTGCTATTTCCGTGCATTTTTGAATTATACACAGTACTGTTTGTCAGTTGCCTCTCGTATCAAGCGTTGCCCACTTTGTGTTACACTACAGGATTCACTATTTCAGATCACACATGACAGTCTATGATTCTTTGTATGGTACGAGAGACCAGAACCCAGGTCCGTGTTTTTATATGCAGCATGTTTGTGCTATTTTGGTGACATTGTCATGGTCATTGCTTTGGGCAGATTCTAGATCTGCTTCTCTGTTGCACCAAGCTGATCAGGAATCACAACAAGATACCTTGATGAGTGTAACATTTTCCTGTGGTTTCTGTGTACCAAGAGATTATGTGCATCAAGATGAATTCTAAATTTCTCTTTACTATTTCTGTGAAATATATAGTGGGGATCTAAATGTCATGGAGTTTCAACTGACAAGACCAAGTTTTCATTATAGAGACCTTTCATCTGCCTGCTAAATTCGTTCAAGGAGTTTATGTTTTGTTATCTATCTAGTCATTCTTTCTAATTTTCCTATCTTTCTCTTTCCTAATTTTGTTTTACTCTTCGGTTTTTATTGATATCTACATATTTTATGTGTACAAGACTTTCTCATACATGAATAACTAGAATTTGCATCCTAAAATTGTAGTTGTGGAGAATTGGGATCCACAGTGTGGGTTCCAGGAAAGGAACCTGGGTCCCTGCAAAAACAATAGGAACTCACAGCCCTTGAGCCTTCTCTCACTGCCTATTAAGTAGCAATAGTACAAAATGGCATAAAAACCATTCTGATAATTTTTATGTAGACAATGTTAAATCTTCACTTAACACAGGTATTCATAATTTCTTAATAATCTTTTCTCTTATTATTACTGTATGTTTGTGTGAATTCCTAAAGATAAAAGTACAAACTACTCATTCTTTACATTTTTAGGGATGAACGCTTGGTTTTAGATAACTATTTGGTGTACTAATAATCTCTGGGGGAAGACTATTTCTCCAGCTCTCAGATTCCTTAGTGTTTGATTAGAGTTGAGACCTGGTGAGCTTTTTCCTGTCCTCATTCTCATGTCTCTTGGTGTTATCCTTGTTCACATACTATGTAGTCAGCCATGTTTGTAAGATTTCATGCCTGGAGCTTTTTTGACATTTCTAAGAGACAGTCTGACAGCAAACCTCCTGTTCCTTCGGCTCTTACAATATCCCTGCCCCTTTTTCTCACTGTACCTTAGATGCAGGAATTGTGTTGCTTATGTGTCAATTCAGAGTGAGTATCACAGCTCTTCAATTTTGACTGATTGTGGTTCTGTGTAATGATTTCTATGTGTTATAGAAAAATATTCCTTGATGAGGAGTAAGGGCTACATTTATCTGTGGAAATAGGGAGAAATATTTACAGTACAGTTAGGATTATGCTGACTTAGTAAAGTAGTAGCTGTAAGTTTTCCTCCAAGATCTTTGACTTTACTAACTCTAGGGTTCTCCAGTACCAGGTATTATTTCCCTCTTGTTGAAATAAGTTCAGTTAGAAGCTATCAGTTGCCACCAAGGTATGTGTACCGCTCTTACGCCTTTAGGGTTATCCTACAGGGATGAGCATTGTTGTGGTTCGGAGGTGTCATAACTGGGTAGGACTGTTGGTTGGCTCCCTCCTGTAGAAACTTGCATATTGCCTTCTGGTAAAATGAAAGCTAGTGCCCAGAGGGGATGCTGTAATGTCACATCCTTCTTAAGGCCTGGGTTTTGTGTCCAAAGTGCACAGCTTCTTCAATAATAGGGACTCACCATCTAGTTACAGAAGGCAACCATGGGCAACTGCAATAGCCTGTGATGTTTTGGGAGTCTTCTTTCCTGGGTTACTATATTTACTTCAGGTTGTGAACCCACATCTGAAGATTCAGAGTAGGAACTTCCTAGGAGAGAGAACATGCAATGTCTGTCTTTCTAGGTCTGGGTTACTCTACTCACTATGATCTGTTCTAGGTCCATTCATTACCTGCAAGTTTCATGACTTCAATTTTTTTTATAGCTGAATAATATTTTATACTACATATATGCATTTTTACCTGTCAGTTGATGGACATTGATGTTGTTTCCATTTTGTACCTATTATGAATATAGAAGCAATGGACATGAGTGAGCACATATCTGTGGAGTAAGATGTTGAGCCCTTTGAGCATATGCCGAAGAGTGGAACTTCTGGAGCATGTGCTGGATTTATTTAACTGGAGATCATGTTTATTCAATTGAGGATTCTCCATTTTGATTCCCAGAATGGCTACACTTTCTGTTAACATGGTTTTTATTCCATTTGTTTTTTTTTTTAATGTCTCTGGTTGGATTGTTGATAGTATCTTTTCTTTCCTGGGAACAGGTAGAGGAACTGTTCTTAAGTACTGCCATTTTGACTTCAGATTCAATTTTACATATAGAGCGAAACAAAATTCAAGATCCCAGGACCTGGGAAGCTGGAGACCTACTGGAAGCAGACTAACTCCCTCTCTAAGAAGGAATGGTTCCCCAAATTTTCATGGCTGTTCCTAACAACAGAAAGAAGGTAAATTTGATTAGGAAAAAAACACATTCTATGTCAGCTGACAATGATGGAACAATTGGGAAAGTCTCTAATCCAGAGTCCTAATTGATAAAAATTATACCTGTAACTTGGCCCACGTGCATGTGGTTTTTATCTTTGTAAACCCTGCTTCAGCCCCTGCTTAGGACTGCCAGAAGAAACAAGGCTCCAAAGTCATTGTCTGGTGGTCTTGACAGATCAGTAATTCCACTTATGTGGTGTGAATAATAAAAGATTTTGTTTCACCAGCCAACTGATATATATTCCTCTCTTTACTAAGAGACATGGAAGACAGTGTAACATTTGGGGCCCCACCTAGCTGCCTCACCTAGGAATGGGATCCAGACCATCCCATTAGCTGAGTCAGGGAATCCTCCAGAGGCCAATAAGGTTTTGGCACCAAAGGGTTAGAGCTCAATAAAGAGGCTGAAGTAGGTACCACTCCTTGAGTCTGGAGAAGAGGAGAGTCACCTCTCTTGTTCCAGGAGGTTACTGGCATGGAACCAGGTGTCCTAAATTAAGTGGGATAGGAGTCTTGACTGTAGGACTGTGTCTTTTCATTGGCTGACCTCTCATCTTGTCCATCTGTGCACCTTGTTGTCTTCTGGTCCCCTGCAGCCTCTTCTCTTTCTCTGCATTCTCTTAATTGCCAGTCTTTCCCTGCTTGTTTCCTTTCCCTTCGAAGTGGGGGGTTCACAGTCCAACTGCCTGCCACAGACCCCACGCCTGCCCTTTAACAGCATTTCAAAAATTCCAAAGCCCATTCATATCCCAATACAGGTTCCACATGAATCCAGGGAAACTCCACACTTTCTGCTTCTGAAATGGCCCACCTTCTGTATTCGATGGCCGCCAGAGGGCACTCTTAACATGTCACTTGGACCAAACCTGGATACCCAAACCACATCCCCCTACATCCTGGCCTGGGGAAGCCTCCTTGAGAAACATTCCCCCCACCCCCCCCACCCCCGCTCTATTGGTTTTCCTCCCTATGCAGGTCTGTCCTTGTCTGCCCTTTTGTGTCTGTAGTTTCATTTAATTTGATTGTAATTCTATGTTTCATATTCAGGGAAACGAGCAAACTTCACCTGCCAGCCCTGTTCACCTGCTAGCCATTTTCCCCAAGCCTTAGTCTTAACCCATTTCAAGGATTTTTTTTTTTAAAGAGACACAAGAACTGATAAACTGGCACTGCTCTTGTAGCTTTGCTGCTGTAGCTTTGAGCCTAGCACTGCTAGTATAGCTGATCAAGTTACTGAATATGGCTACAAATCTGTAATAAAAAATCAACTTAAACTCATAACTCAGGCTTGGAATCACTCTGGGCAGTAACACATGGATTGAGCCAATCGAGGAAGATCTCTAAAGATACTTTTAAATTGAGATTTAAAAATTGTATGTAATTCTTGTCTTAAAAGCCAGGTTGACAAAAGATAAGACTTAAAACAGTGCTTGTTTAGTGAGATATTAAACCTGCACCTTCATGCATTCATGGAGACACTGAATCGTTCACACTGTTAAAAACTTAGTTTCGCTTTCAAAAAATTATTCTGTTCTGTGTCATTACACTTTTTAAAAGCACTTTATTTTTATATTACAAAAACACACAGTGAGAGGTTTTAAACTTGCTTAAAGAAAGTTTTGGAGTTTAAAGGAAATTAAAAAACTAGAGGGCTTAAAAAAGAGCTTTTTAAACAGGTTAAGTGTATAAGGCTGCAGCACATTTTAGAGTTTGTCAGATATTTTATTATAAAGTCTTTATTAACAATGATCTTGTTGAATAGATAAATAAAAGACCAAAAATAAGGGCCACAACTAAACACCAGAGAGTGAAGAATTGCTATCTCATGCTGCAATAAGACAATGCCCTTAGGCAGTCTGACAAAGAACGTGCAACGGTTTCTCAACCTATGACTCAAAACCCTATTTACAAGGGCAGCCTAGGGTTGCCTGCAAATTGGAGTGATTAGAGTCACCACACACACACACACACACACACACACACACACACACACATACACACAACTATTGAAGGGTTACAACATTTTAAAAACTTGAGAATCATTGGCTTGAAAATATCTATTCAGGCAAACAGAAACTGGTTTAAATATATATGTCTAAGCTTCTTGTTTAGAAGCTGGCATTGTTAGGCTGTAGATATTTTTTGGTAAACTGAGTCATTAGAAAACTGTTATGATCTATAATGATATACTATGAAAGGATCAAAAAAGTTCCCAATCTCAATGTATAAAAGACTTAACTTGATATTAAAAGAGCTTCAATTCAGAAATTGTCAATTATATTGTAAAATGGCACTGTCATATTTACTGACTGTACTGCATGTCAATTCTTAGCTTGTTAATGTAGACTCCAAATTGCTTTTGTCAGGAGTGGGTGGGGTGGGATAAAAGACACATCTGTAATAATAGTATGGTATTCTTTTGCCATGCTGAGGATTATTTTTGTATTTTTAGTACCTATTCCTGGAATGGTTACTGGAATACAAAGATAAGTCTCTAAAACGGCCTGAATGTTTTGTATAACGCTAATGTTACAGCAAAAATTTTAGTAGAAATCAACCAAGAAATAAGTGAACTGAAACCACAGTTTTAGATATAGATAACTTGTTGCTCAAATCTAATCTTAGTTGTCAACCATTTCCTGGCATGTGTTACTTTAATGTGTCAGATCTTTCTCATCTATTTATGTGAAATTAAAGATTTGTAAATACAGAAAGATAAGATCTCTCAAGTGACCCTTGAATGGCCACCATGGCTACTATCATTTCCACCTTTCTTGGCCCTCAGTTAGCTGTCCTTATAATGTCTTATACTTGCCTGTATTAATTAGACTAGCCATAGAGAAATGCATTCAACCAGGGCATCTATTATACCCACTATTTTTTTCTTCAAAAACTTAGGAATGGGAGATGTAGAGGACCAAAAAGGTTCACAGATAAGCACTAGAGAAACCAGTAAGATTAGGAACACAACTTAACCTCTTCAATGGAATGAGGTGTATTACTGCTCTTCCTGGAATGCCTGAAATTATGTAGGTTTACAACCTGGTGATCCTTTGCTGTCTGCTGAGACAGGCTCTGCCCATATTTACCAGAATACAGGTTTTGTTTTGTTTTGTTTTGTTTTGTTTTTAACTTATCCCAGACCATTTCCCCTAAACCTTGAGCATTGCTTTTAGACCATAATCCCATTCTTATGAATGATGTGACTAGTGCTTTACAAAAGCCTAAGTGATTACTATTTTAGGGCCATTCCAATCCATGGGCATTATATTTACCTTAGTCAATCATCCTAGACCCTAAATGTTGGGCACTATCAATGGTTTGATAATATCCATTCTTGTGAAAGAATCTCATAAATGCATTTGAAAATGCTGTGTACTTCGGAGTGAGCTAATCATTAGCTGAATTCTTTTTTCCAAAATTGTGCTCTGTTGAAGTAGGGGTAAAGTAAAATGTCCTGGGCCAGACTTAGATGTCTTGGTCTAGCACTGATTACAATAAAATCCGGCTGAGCTGAGTTTCATTCTTACCTCCCCCGATCATGTTATCTCTTCCTACTGTAATTCCTGCATGCAGGAGAAAACCACAGCTTTTCACACAAGAACATACTTTACAATGACTGTTCTCAATAATAACTACTATGTATCTGGTAAATGATTTTTTAAAAAATGGTTGAAAGTCCATGAAAGGTCTCAAATATAAAACTTAACTAAATTCTAAGGATGTCAAATGTTGAGGATATATAGAGATGAGGATTGTTCCATACTTCTTTCCCCTTCTGTGCTGCTATTGCCCACAGATTTTGAAAATTATAGTAAATTATAGTAAAGCTCAGAATTTTGAGGGGTGTTTTTGGTTATCTCCTAAATAAAACTCAAAGATACTTTTCATCAGTCTAAGACATCCCTGTCCAATCTACATGCCTTCTTTGCTGAACAAAATTTTTAAAAAGTTAGAGCTAGAGCAATGGCTGAGTGGTTAAGAGCACTTCCAGAGGTCCTGAGTTCAATTCCCAGCAACCACATGGTGGCTCTCAGCCATCTGTAATGGGATCTGATGCTCCTTTCAGGTATGTGTGAAGACAGCTATAGTGTACTCACAAACATAACATAATTAATATCTTTAAAAAGTTAATAACTTTTTCACATGAAACCATAGATTTTGCCTCTGAGTTTTTGTATGGTGGCCCTGATTGATCAGGGACTCCACCCACTTGCTATGAATAATAATAAATTTTGTTTTGCAAGCCCACTTACTATATTCTCTACTCTTTATTATAACACACAACAGACATGCTGCAACACTTTACAGTGAGAGTGGTTTGCTGTCTTGTGCATGGATGATTACTTCTCACTTCTCCTGTATTTTACTTATTCTTCACATGCAATGCATTATCTGTCATATTTTCAGGGATAATTTCTCTGATTTTCCTATGTATATTTTTGCTCTAAGTTATTATGTACTGTGCTGCTTCAGTGAAGTGAGTTATGGTAACTGGTAACTATCTGCATATGCCCTTATGTCTCCATCAATTTTAAAGGGAGTGGTTTTCTTGGTGTAGCCATATTGTTGATGGTACTTTTCTGTCCAAGCTTTGAATGCCATTCCATGCCCGCCTAGCTTTGGTGTCATTAACCAGACACCTGGTAGAGTTCTGTTTCTTTCAGGGGCCTTCTTAGGTGATCTGACATTGTACATTAACACCATTCATCATGGTTTGCTTTTCCTTTTTGACTCCTGTATATGAAAGGGCAGCAAGCCAGCTATTTATCCTTATTGAAAGATAAAGAAGAGAAACAACGGGAAATGCCTGATTCTCCAGGAAATATGTCCCAGGTCAGTAGTCATATCCATTATTTTTCTGGAAAGGTTATGATTTAAGACAATGAGAGCCTTCAATTTTATGTTTCTGAAAATTTTTTTAACTTGTTTACATAAAAAAAATCTTCAGACAAACACAAAAATTCACATACTGAAATTAACCACCCCAGAGACTATACAACGTAATACACTTTTCTGCAATTGCAAGAGTCATTGGGAACAGATATTCTGGAGCCTCAGATGTGATTTTATGTTTTCACTATCAAATATATCTTTATGAACTGATCCACCATCAAAATGCAAAACAAGACAAAACAAAACTGTGAAAGATTTAGAACTAGAAGCAACTACCTATATATGCTTTTCATAAATGGTTACACTGAGATAATCAACCCCTGATATTCAACCTTCTTACTCTTTCCTCCATATTCTGCTGTGCCCACGTACTTTATTCCATGTACGTATATTATTGGCTAGATTCTGCATATGAGAGGAAAAAACAAGCTATCTTCTTTCTGACAGTCTCACTTAATAATCCTCTCTAAGTCCTTCCATTTTTCTGCAAATTTTTATTACAGTTTTCTCTTCAGCTGAATAGTATTATGTTTTATATGCATACAATTTACTTTATACATTCATCTGTTAATAGATGTTTAGATTGATCCCAGTACTTTGGTGAATAAAACAGTAGTAAACATGGGGTATGAATATCTCCAGAGTGGGGTATGGAGTCTTAAGGGTATATGTCCAGTAATGAAAGAGCTATGTCATATGTTAGTTCTATCTTTAGTTTTAAAACAATTTCCAAATTTATTTCTATAATGGATGTGTTAATTTGCAGTACACACAGACAGACACACACAGAGTGAATAAGGCTTTGTTCTGTCTATATCCTCTCTAACATTTGGTGTCAGACTGGATGATGACAGCCCTGGGATAAGGCACTATTTCAAAGTAGTTTGAATTGACCATTTTTGTAATATGTATTGACCATTTATCTTTCTGTGTTTCAAAAGTGTCTGTTCAGGTCCTTTAACTATTTGCTAATTGGCAGTTTTATTTCCTTGATATTTAATGTCTGTAATTCTTGGTAAATTGTAACTATAAGCCCCAATCCAGAATGCCTCTGGTACAGATTCTCTCCCATTCTGTGGGTGTCTGTGTGCCCTGCTGATTGTTTCCTTTGATGGGCAGAAATTTTTTTCATGTCATCCCATCTGTTGATGCTAGGGGTTGGTTCATATGCTGTTGGTGTTCTTTCTATTCTGTAAGTTCTTGCTCATCCATAACCTGAAGGTTATTCACTACATTCTCTAAGTTAATATGTTTCTGATTTTTTAATAAAGTTTTGGTCTACATTAGCATTAACTGCAAGTACAGCATTTAAAACCACATTTCCTCATCACAAATTTCCCTTCTGAGACATGAACACTGTGATCCTATGGGACATAAAGGAAGAATGGATAACTGTGTCCAGACCTTAAATTTATGTCCTGTTTTATAGACTTACTTGTGAGACTATTGTATCATTCTGTTTTCACAGTTAGAATATTTATTAATGAATATAACTATGTTAGCAATCACCTTTTTGAATTATTGTCTTTACACATCTATATTCCTAATTTCCTTAAGTCTCCTTGTATCAAGAAAAGCACTGTCCCTGGGATCACATGGCAAAACTGTACCTCTTTCTGTTTCAGGGTCAGTTGACATTCTGGGATGTGGCTGTGGACTTCTCCCAGGAGGAGTGGGAATGCCTGGACTCTGCTCAGAGGGCTTTGTACATGGATGTGATGTTGGAGAATTATACCAACCTCATCTCTGTGGGTGAGATTATTTTGGTTATATAATTGCCAACTCTTTCTTTTATATGTGCTGAATTAAGTTATTGTAAACTCTGTGAAGCAATCTTGGGAACAACAGGAGACTAAGGAAAAGGAGACTAAGTAGTCGAAAAGGACTTTTTCATAGTTTTTGGCTTTTTTTCTTTCCACTTTTCATTTACAGGTGTCATGCACCCTTCACTTAGGTTCCAAGATGCACTCACAAACTCAATAGCTTATAATATTTCCACACTTATCACTTTATTTCATTTTTTCCTTATATTGAAATGAGTTCTTTTCACATACAATGTATCCTGCCTATAGTTTACCCTCTCTCTACTCTTCCCAGTTCCTACTTGAACAATTCCAGTCTTAAGAAATTTAGAGCCTTGTGTACCTGACAACATACTTGCTTTCCACCCATTCCTTCTAAAGACCTAATGTGGTTTCTCTTTTTGTATTTTTTCATTGATTTGTTTTTCTAAAAAATAAAACACTTTTTCATGCTTTTAAGTAAAATTTTTTAAGTAAAATTTAATATTAGAAGGAATTATGTCTTGTAAACAGTGCTCTTATTTCATTAACAAAATGCTGTGAACATGTAATTCGATTAAACTTTTCATCACCCTTATCTGAGAAAATGTTTAACGTGTGTTCTAAATAATCAGTTAGTAAACTCCATCCAAAAGCTAATTACTATTTCCCCATTTATATGCTTCATTTTCCTTAAAGGCTGTCACTGGTTTGGGGTGAGAGAAAAGGGTAGCCTACTGTGAATTTTATTCTGAATAATTGTTTATTGAGTTATCTTAAGAGAGATAAATCATAGGCAGATAGTGACTTATCAAATGTTTAATCATGGAACAAGCCCAATTAATCTGACTTGTACCCATTTTCAGAGAACTGCATAAATGATAGTCTCCAGGAAAACCTAAAGGCTAAAAAAGAGTCTTGTCAGTGTAATGAGCTTGGCAAAGTGCTTCATGAACCCTCCCACTGTGCATGTTATAAAACAAGTAAAACCACAGAAAACTCTAATAACTACAGATACAGTAATGACAGAGATGCCTCTGTTGATTCATCAAACCCAGATAGACTTAAAAGCATGCACAATGGAGGAGTGTCTTGCAAATCTGAAGACTGTAAGAAATCTTTAAATATGTGGCCCATCATTACTCAAGAACAGAGACTCTACACATCAAAGAAAGAGCACAGACAAGAAGAATATGGTGACATTTTTGGTTCAACGTGTAGTCTTTTAAAACAAGCAGTCTACATTGTAGAGAAACCAAAACAATGTGTGGAATGTGGGAAATGCTTCAGTGCTGCCTCAAGCCTCACTGTACACAAGAGAATTCACACTGGAAAGAAAAACTACAAATGCAATATTTGTGACAAGTCCTTTACCCAGTGCATACATCTTAAAATACATCAAAGGCGTCATACTGGGGAGAAACCTTACAAATGTAAGGATTGCGACAAATCCTTTACTGTGAAGTCAACTCTCACAAAACATCAGCGAATTCATACTGGACAGAAACCCTATAAGTGCAATATTTGTGACAAATCCTTTACCCAGTGCTCAAGTCTTAAAACACATCAAAGACTTCATACTGGTGAGAAACCTTACAAATGCAAAGAATGTGGAAAGACATTTCCCCAGCTATCAGCCTTTAAAAGTCATCAGAAAATGCATACTGACAAAAGACATTCTGGAGAAAAGCTTTACAAATGCCATTAATGTGACAACCTGTAGACACTGTCCATCATTTAGAAGGCATCAGAAAATTCATTCTTTAGAAAAGTTAAACAAATGCAAAGAATGTGGTAAGTCCTTTCTTGAATTATCACATCTTAAAACACATTCCAGAATCCATACTGCTGAGAAGCCTTACAAATGTGAAGTATGTAACCAATCCTTTACAAGAGACTCGACTCTTTGGACATATCAAAAAATTCATACTGGAGAGAAACCTTACAGATGTATAGAATGTGACAAAGCCTTTACCCAGGATTCACATCTTAGAAGACATCATAGAGTTCAAACTGGAGAGAAATCTTTTGTATGCAAGGAATATAATAAATCATTTTCTAAGTGCTCACCTCTTAGAAAACATCAGACAATTCATTCTGGAGAAAAAAGTTACAAATGCAAAGACTATGACAAATCCTTTACCCAGTATTCAAATTTGAGAAAACATCGGAGAGTTCAAACTGAAGTAAGGCATCACTTCTGTAAGGAATGTGGCAAATTCTTTACTAGGAGCTCATATCTTAGAATATATCAGAAAATTCATACTGGAGAGAAACCTTACAAATGCAAAGACTGTGGCAAATTTTTATCCAGCTTTCAAATCTTAGAACACATTGCAGAGTTCATACTAAAGAGAGATCTTGCATATGTAAGGAATGTGGTTAACCTTTTACTAATTACTCAGCTCATTGAGTCCAACAGAAAATTAATACTGGAGAGAATAATACTGTTTTAAATAATATGACATAACATTTATTTTGTATTCTTTGCTTACAAATCACAATAGTATACATAATGTAAACCTAAGGAATTTGTGAAAGCGTTTCAAAAAGTTTTAAATGTTAGAAGAATATAATAGAGTTTATATTAAATAAAATTCTGCAAATGTAACTGTATGAAAAAGTTGTATTTTTTTTATTGACTGTGTATATGTCCATACACTATATGCATACCTACTGCCTGTTGAAGCCAGAAGAGCATGTCAAATTCCCTGAAGCTGACATCATACACATTTGTGAGCTGCTATGTATGTGTTGGGAATTTATAGGAGGAACAACAGTGGCTATGCTGGTAATCCTCCAAGGTGGGGTGAGCAATGTCAGGGCAATGGCACCCTGGCTCCCACTAGGCAGTCAAAATCTGAAAAGAGTGAAAATGTAGGAGGAATTTCAGTGGCCACCTCTATGTAAATGCTAGGGACCACACAGCCACAAAGGCATCTCCTGAAGGAGGACCTAATTGAAGACTGCCTGAGAGACCAAGGATTGCTGATGCAGGAACTACTGTTTAAAAGAGATGCTTTCTTGGGACCAATGGGCTGCAGATAGAGAGTATTAAAGAAGCTTGCCGCAGAGTTCCAAAGAGCTTGCTGCAGTGTTTCTTACCTGCTCCAGGAGCCTAGTCATTGACTCTAAGCTACCACACTTCCAACTCCCAAGGGCAGGTAGGGTTGGACGGTAAGTAGTCCAGGGCACAGGCAGCAGGAATTGAACCACTGCTCTCAGGAAGAGCAGCCAGTGCTCTTAACCACTAATTCATTTCTCTAGCCCCTGGCAAAAGCTAGAATAAAAAACATCTTGTTCAAAATCCAAAAGTTAATAAAGATGCTATGCATGGAGGTAATCACCTTTAATCCCAGTACTCGGACAGAAAGATTTCTGTGAGTTCAAGACCACCTGATCTGCAAACTGAGTTCCTCAACAGGCAAGACTACATAAACCTTGTCTCAAAAAAAGTCATAATAAGGACAAAATATATTGTACAGGGAAACTTTTGTGCAATGTGTAGAAACTTCATCTATCAGTAAAAGGCTGTTGGTCTATGAGATTAGATAGCAAATAGGGAGGTTGAAGTTCTGGTACAGAGAACAGATTTCTGGGATAAAGTAGGCAAAAGAAAAATTTGCCCCAAAAATCGATGAAGAAGATAGCATGAACCTGAGGAGACGTAATTAACCACATGGCAGCATATAAAATAGGATAAATGGGTTACTAAGTTATGATTTAGTTGTGGAACAAACCCAAGTTTTTGGCCTAGGCAATTATTCATAAATATTCAATGTCAGACTCAGTATTTCAGTGAACATTGGCATAGGTGGAAAGCTCATGGTTATAGATAGTATCCACTGTCAGGCATAGAATCCTAACTTAGAAAGAACCAGGCTTAGAGCCCAAAACTTACCAGCATGAACAAGCATTCCCTGGAAACAACATGTTCCTAGATAGATGTAGGTATCTGAAGCCAAATACATTTCACAGACACTTCTCCTTTAAGAGAGATGGTCACTTTGCATTAATGCCAACTGAGTTTATCAGAGGCTACTCCCCACTCACTCATGGACCAGAGCCTGAGGGCACAGTAGCTTCAACCATTTTTCAAGCACAGCAAGATTTGAGAGCAAGGTCAAAAAGCCTGCTAGAATATCTAGATGGTCTAATTTGAGTCCTTGTGGGAAAAGCCTATGGCCCAGAAAAAGGGACCAAACTTTGGTGAGTAGAGCCAGGAGCTAGCACCCTGTACAACCTGCTAGCTGAGCAGAAGTGATGCCAGCCATATTTTCTGTGTTTAAAATGGTGTAAAAATGCAATAACACAATGCATCTGGATCCCATATGATTTTATTTCACTTATCAGCATAAAATTGTTCTTCAGTAATGATTATAATTTTATGTATCCTTTTAAAGAGAGATGTAAAACAGACTTAGATTAGGAGAGTACTGAAAGTTGGAACTCTAAATTGGAAACCATAGGACAGATTTTAGATGGTTCTTTAAGTCAGGGTAAAGAACCTTCAAAAGTACTCAAAGTGGAACATACACGAGCAACAAAAGAGATGGTTTCAGATGAGAAAGATCCACAAAGGCTTGAGAAATTACAATGGAAACCCATAGAGATTCAACATATTGAGTTAAGAGTACAGATTGTTTGATGCTGTCTTAAAGCAATGTCATACAATAGATAATGTTTCATTTTATAGACTGTGGGGGATTAAGATATGTACAAGTGTTGATATCTCACACTAGTAATACATCTTCAGAATTCTAATGGGCTTCTGCCTTGAGTTCTGAAAAGGCTGAGTCTGAGATTTTACATTTTTTAGAGTTGATTGCTATCATGGAAATGCCTTTACATATTGAAAGTGTTGAATCTCAGACATTACAGTTATACTCATTGCAATGCAACATTTTTTTTCCAAAACATTATGGCATAAAACCTGTTACAGTGTTAGCTTAAAATCCAATAGGTCAAGCAATTATGGAGAGATCTAACAGGACTTTAAAGGAAATGATGATAGAACAGAAGGAGTATAAGATCTCCTAGCATTAGATAGAACAGAGTTGTATTGACTTTGAGGGTTTTGGTTTTTTAAATATCAATGAGACAGATAACACAGCTGCTGAAATATGCTGGAATTTGGAAGGGAATGATAAATTTCATCAGTCTACATATGTGATAGCTTCAGAATGAAGGTCAGGAAATACATTGAATAGGAAAAGAATGCTGTTGATTGCCCTTCGTTCAGTGGGAGAAAAAAAATGTTGTTGATTCCATCTAAATAGATTAAAATTGGATTTAACACGAGGAAAGACCCTACCCCTGAACATCATTGCTATAGATAGTAAAGTAAAGAAAAAGAACAGGCTTTCAGATGGCTTACATAGAAATTTATATTACATTTTGGTTATACAATCTAAACTAACATAAAAACAGATGCTTTGCCTACTCAGAGAAGAGAGAATCATCTTTAACTTAGTTTTGCACATTGCACATGTATTAATGTAGAAGTGTATGTTACTTGTGAAAGTTTATATGTTTGCAGAATAAAAGAACCAGACTCCAAAGAGGACAAGACAAGTAACCCAGGTGGTCCAAATTCAGACTGCCTTAATAGCTGTTTCATCAAAACCTGCTTCCAGGACAGCATCAGAGAAAGCTGATGACCCCAACTGATTGAACATCCCAGCCTGTTGCACTCAGGACTTCAGAAAAGCCCTGAATTTTATCAGCATGCAGAGACTAGACAACAAATGATAAGTTAGATTTCTTAAGACTGACCAATATCCCAATTTTTAGGAGACCCACAAAAAGAAAATAATACCACAAATAAGCAAGAATTACTTTTAAGAGAGCAACACCCCATTTCCAAAAAGCAGACTGGCTATTTTTTTGTCAATCAATAGATGACAGTTGTTGGTTGTCATTTGAGGAGGGTAGTGACAAGTTTATATCATCTTTTATCAAGGAAGAAACATAATGACAGAGGTTGGATTCAAGGATTTCTTTTTCTCTTTTTCTTTCCTCTACTCTTTCATCTCTAATGTTAAATGGACTGGAGGAGTACAGATAACAAAAGGGAGGGGTATAGGAATAATAGGAATAAAGGGTAGATTATTGAATCTAATCTTAAACTATAGAGCTGATGCTAGCCAAAATTCTAACATTGGTATATACCTTTGTATATTGATACAAAATTAAGGTTATATATGGTTACATTGTTATAGATTTTGTATATTGGTACAAAATTAAGGTTATATTTGCTTACAACATACTACATGTCAACTCCTTTCAAGGTATTGTACCTAAGTAATTCTTAAAAATGCAATGTTAAGTTCTAGTCCTTTGAAAGCCACTATTACAAACTGTTTAGAATAATGAAGAAATGTAAGTTAATAATTAATCAAATTTATGCTCATATTAGATACTAGTTTGATTAATTAAAAAATGTTTTCAAGGTTGCTCAGATAGTAAATAGCTAGAAGCAAGCAATGTTTGCCTATTCAGATATATTCTAGATAGGTAGATGGTCTTCAAGAATCTTAGAGATCAACAGAATATAGAATTTAAAGATGTTTTATTATTAAAAGGCCTTTTTAAAACTATCAGACAGGTATGCTCATCACAACACCCCAAGCTTTTTCAAGGAAGATGATGAGCATCAACGAACCTCCATAAGTAGTTTCCTTCATATATAGCAAGGTAGCCACCGGGCAAGGAACTTCCCTTGCTTCAATTGCTGACAGTGTGCTGACAGTTTGTCCAAACAGGACAAACAAGACACAGAGAAGTCAATTGCTGAGCTTTGCCAAGTCAGGGTAAACAGTCCTTCACATTTCTTCCTTCACAAAAAAGCCTGTCAGATATTGTGGGCCAGAAGGCTGAAGATAGATGCTCCAACTTTATATAAGAATCTTGGGGGACTGTCCAGGCAACCAATGCTCTCTGTCATTTCTATAGTTTTGGAAGCTGCTGGCTCTGCACTTCCTCCTACATACTAAAGTAATATTTATTTTGTCTCAAGTCATCTGATTCATTCAAAGACTAGATAGTTATAGTCTCACATATAAGTTTAAGTTGTTTAGGATTTAGGAAAATCTTTTTAAATCTAAGAAGATGATTTAGCTTAGTAATACAAGTTATAATAGAGATATATTTAGGTATAAAACTCTATATTCACCAAGATAGGATATATAGTATAAACTTTCCAAGGTTGCCAAATGCATATATACTGGACATTTTGAATGTAATCTTGTAATTTTCATAATCATTATTATATACAGTTTATTATTACAAAAGAAAGGGCCTTTTACTGAACTAAAAGGAGGAAATATAAAGGGAATCTTTTGTGTAATTGTGGAAACTTCACCTATTGATAAGAGGTTATGGGGCTATGAGCCTAGGCAGACAATAGGAAGGTGAAAGTCCCAGTATGCAGAGAGGATTTCTGGGATAGGGTCAAAGGCACAGGAGAGGTTCTCCCTGGAACTCTGTGGAGAGGTAGCAAGCAATGTGGAAATCATAGAATAAAACAAATGGGTAATTGACTTATGAGCCAGTTGCAGGATAAGCCCAAGCTTGTGGCTTAAGCATTTATTTATATATTATTCAGTCTCAAAGTCTTTATAATGAGAACTTGCTTGTGTATGGAAAGCCACAGTCAAAATGTTCAAAATGTAGTACCAAAAAAAAAAAAAAAAAAAAAAACCCTTTAGTTTTGCCTTTTAGTTGTGCTATCCATAACCAAATTCATGGTTCTGAGAAACCACATAAAGATACACCATATATAATTCTCATGTCTTGGTGGTAAATGGAAATTTCAACCCTCAAATGTATTCAATGAGAAATATCCGTTACCTAAAGCTGTTATTGTACACATGAAAGAAAATTCATCACAGAAGAAAACAAGTACACAAAAATGTTCCTATACGTTATCATCCTTTATTCACCTTCAAAATCTTCATACCATTAATTAATTTAATTAATTAATTAAACATAAATCCCCAAAGTTGCACATGCCATTAGTATCCGTTAGTTCAAGGCCAGCCTGGTCTACAGAGCAAATACCAAGAAAACCAGTACATACTCTCACAGACAAACAAAAGAAAATGAAGAAAAAATCCCTGAAGGCATGTAGGAATTCATTTTTAATTTCTGCAGACAGATGGGTAGGTATTTACTCCAAACTCTGAAATAATACGTATACCCTTAACTGCTGGTAGACCTTCATTGAGAGAAAGGAGATTCCTGTGACCCTCCCCTGGTCATGACAGACTGTTGTTTGTCCCAATCTGATTCAGTTTCTTGTTCTCAGTATTTTTGAATACCTCTCTCAATTCCAGATTACCCACTACAAACTGAAAGAGAAGACCCTTTCACCGAGGTTGAGAATAGTACAAATATTTAGATGTCAGTTTTAGAAAAATGATCACTAACAAAATATCAATATTTTCTATGTTGAACCTGTAATTCCCTGGGCAGAGATATTTTTGTGATGTTTATAAACATCATCAAGCATGAATTCCTTTCTATGGAACTGGTGTCAGCCCTATCAAGAGACTGGTGTGTTATGCACATAACCTCAAGTCATGCCTGTATTGCTCCAGTGCATGCATCTTGCCTAGTAGGTTGGTATTGTGGGATGCAGGGTACAGAGGTAAGTAAGACAATTGAAATTTTTTCTTTGCTAGGAACCCACGCAGGACCTTGTCATGCTATGAAAGCTACCCATCAGGGAGAGTTTCCTGATATGTACTAAGACTGTTCTCTATCTTGCAACCAAAGGTTTTGGTGACTTCAGCAGCACCATATACTCTTGGTAGCCAAGAAGAGCATTGGCAATGACTAGCTTTCTTCCAGATTCCTCTGAGGCCTCCAATAATTCCTAGGCAGCCAATTGATACCTGGTAAAGAATTTCATTTAATAGCCCATGTGTCTGGGAGCAGCATTATTTACCCATGTGAAACACTTCTGTTCAAAGTGTTCAAAATTATAGTCCCTATTAACTTGTAAGAGAGTGGGATTTCAAGTGTCTTCTTCACATAGCCTTATATGTGGTAAACCCAACCATTTTTCTTCTTTTCTTCCTGCACCATCTACAGTTAAACATTTAGCACACAGTATCAATGCCCCATCCTTTTAAATCTCATGTGTGCTACTCTTTCCCAGATGATATTTTTTTTTAACTTGGATTGCAAAATAATAGGTTTCCATTAGCTTCTTCATGGACATCTTGTATGAGTTGACGTTTCAGCAACCCCCTCTCTTTCCCACAACTGTACTGTATATTTGAACCATTATGTTCCCAGTATTCTTACTCCTTACTTTCATATCACCTATATTCTATCCACCCTATCTTCTTCCAACTGCTTCTAATGGTACATTTCTGGTTTCCTGCCTTCTACATGTAATCTACATGTTCTTACTTGAACATATAAAACTGTAATTTGGATGCTAGGATAGGAAACCTATTTACTCATGTATCAGCTAATAGGCATCTACAGTGATTCCATTTCCTCAATGCTGTCAATAAAGGAGCAATGAACATGATGGGTATGTGCTCAGTGACAAGTTGGGAAGACTTTGAAGTTAATAGCGTGCCCAGGTATCCGCTTCCTCTGAGACACCTTGTAGAAATCTCCTTAAAACATAGGATATTAAAAAGAATAGCAAAGGAAGGGATGACATAATGCAGTGATTCTCAATATTCCTCATGACGAGACACCTGAATAAATTTCCTGTACTTCTAGTAACCACAAAACATAGAATTATTTCATTGTTGCTTCATAAAAGCAGTTTAGCTGGTATTATGAATCATAATGTAAATATCTGATATGCAAGGTATCTGATCTGCTACCCTAAAGGAATCATGATAAAAGGGTTGTGTGCCACTACTATAATGGAGAAGATACAATAAATCCTGCAGAGAATCTCCCCAAACTCAGATATAGACAATTTAATAGCTTCAGAAAGTCCCAGAAACTGGCAAGCTTCACTAGTGTAAGAACTTCAGCAGTAAGGGCTGCTGACATTATTAGACAAGATTACCTGCACAGAAGATGTTCAGATCAGTCATGAAGCACACTCCAGTCAAGGTACCTGGACTACACAAGACAAAACAAGCTTTCTAGAGGAGATTGTGAGTGGCTTGAAAGAAATACTTTGAACCTCAAATGAGCTGCCTGTATACTGTGTAGTGCAGGTTCATTAGGCACAGGGTCATATAACTCATTGAATTTTTGTGCCTCTATCACTGAGTCCTCAATCACTGTTGTAAATCGCTGCATTAAAATTCACTAGTCTGAGTCAGCTGATGGGTAGAGCCTCTCAAAGGACATCATTCCCCTGTTGACAAGCATAACAGAGTGTCATTAATAGTGTTAGGGATTGGTGCTTACCCATGGGATGGGTCTCCAGTTGGGCAGGATATTGGTTGGCCATTCCCTCGTTTCTACTCCATTTCCATCCCTGTATTTCTTGTAAAGAGGATAAATTTGGGTCAAAAATTTTGTGGGTAGTTTGAGTTATGAGTTTTTTGTAGTGTCTCTATAGTAAACAGAAGTTTCATGATAAGGAGTCAGGACTATGCTTATTTGTGGACACAAGAAACAATGTTTAGATTTCAGTGAGGCATTGTGCAGGTTTAATAATGTGGTTGTAGATTCTCCAAGATACATGACTTCACGTGCATTGCATAGGGAGTGACTTTCCAGGACCAACCATGAATTTTTCTGTCCTTAAGGGTGTCTTAAGATCAATTAGAGAGCTGTTGGTTACCACTGAAGTGTGGTTGCCACTAATGCGCCCATAATTACAGAGTTACCCTGCCATGGTGCCATGGGGATCTTTGATGTGTTTCATAGGCATTATTCTGTGTAAAACTGTTGGGTGACTCCCTTGGTTGGAAGCTTGCATTGTGCTTCTGGTATCATAAAAGGAAGAATTTGCTTAAATTTATATTGCCACCTGTCTGATCTCACTATGTAGAACAGGTTGACCTTGACCTTGACCTTGAGTTTCCCCTGCTTCTGTCTCCTGAGTGCTGTTTCTGAAAGCTTACATGGCCTTGCTCAGCTACACATAACTTTTTCTTATTATGTTTTGGCAATTACCCAAGATAACTGTACAACCTAATTGATAGACATGAGTTATGAAGTGGATCTTATTTCTACTATTCCACTCATTTGGGACTCCAATTGTTATATATTCATTTCCATGTGCATAGAACATATCCAATTTAAACAACACTACTTACATAATGTAAATAGAACTACAAGTAGCAATGAGACTGAAAGAGTAATAAAAATCTACCGCCACCACCACATCATAAGGCAATCCCAGGAACAGAAGTCTAGCAAAACTTCAAAGAAGTTCTAACACCAAGGCTACAAAAAACAGGAAGAATTCTTGACTGTGTTATTTTATATTAAACCAGATAATGATAAAACCAAAAAGAAATTACAGACTGTCGTGTTCATGTAAAATTTGTACTCAATAGCTATTTCACATATGTACACACACACAAACACAGAGTACATGCCTGTTCTGTGTATGTATGTTTATGTGTGAAATATTGCCCACTTTCACCTCCTGTTTCTTTGCTATTTTGGTCCATAATAGCAACAATTCTCTGTAGTGTTCATATCTATTCTTATTGCTTGGGACCCACTGAGATTAACCAGAGTCATTTGTGAGACTGTGGGTTTGGAGTTATGTGATGTGCTCGGCACAGGATAACAATTAAAGGGAGCAAGTCTAATCCTAGAATCTATCCAAGGCTATGAATATATTTTTTACTCACCTAAAGTGATTGGTCTCTCCGAGGCTTACTACTTCCATCTACTAACCTAGACCTAGACCTGGATGCCTCTAGCCTCCATACAGTCCAATCTAGGCCTAGAATATTTTCAGCTTCTGAGTCTTGCTGCTGAATAATCTCACCCATTCTCAGTTTTTTCTGATCTCTTGCTGGCTGGTTCTACTCAGCTGTTCTGACTCAAGCCCTTCTCCAAGGCGACTGATTCAATCTAGCTTCTCTCTCTTGGCCTCTACTGATTGCCTCTGCCTGGCTTCATACTAATTTGGGGAATATGTTCTGATCTTCTGGCTCCTTCTCATTCTCTGCCTTTTTCTGTCTTCACCTGCATGTAGCTTATTCTCTCTTCAACCTGTCTCTGTAAAACTCTCCCAGTAAAAACTGACTCCTTCCTTTCTCACTGCCCCTTACATATCTTCCCATTTCTCCCTCTTCCCGTGAAAGTTGGGTATATCCTATTCTGTCACATCTTTCTCTGATTACTCAGTTTGTCTACCCATCAATTAGACAACACTTTCAGACATGGGTGCTTTCTTCTACAAACTAGCTTTACCTTCTTTGTTTGGGATTAAATCAGTGTACTAAGGTTGTGTCTCCATTCCAGCCAGAGGGATTAAAGCTGTGTGTTAAGAGCAGAGCCACACTATAGCACAATCCCAGATTCACAATGTGATTAAATATCCTGCAATACTTGGCCAGCCTCTGAGGAGGTAAAGTGTGGCCTTTCCCTTTTCTAGACTGACTGTTGTCTTGTGAGAAGCTAGTGTGTGTAAGTACCGTTGCTATTGGTTACCGATTACAATCGTTGTATGGAGTCTAAAGAATGGTGTATTTTAGCCCTTCCTTCTCTTTACCTTATTTCATAATCACCTCTTCTTCTTCAGTGTTCCCAAAGCTATAGGCTAGGTGGTTTAACTGATTTTTTTTTTTTAAGAAATATATAGACCTTATTTTCTGCATCTGGGACACAAAAATCTCGGATCCAATAGAAATCTGTTTCACCTCACAGCACCTTTAGCTTGAGTCACAGAAGACAACCCTAGTATTGAGTTAGTAAACGGACAAGACCACCATCTAGTGGTGAAAGCAGTATATCGTGGGATGAATTCAGCTCTGGGCTAGTAGCAAAGGCTTGACCACTGACTTCCCTCAGTCTAAATCTAAGATTCGGAAATGACTTCACCTAAGGCAAAATTGCAGTAAGGAAAGACAACCAGAGCTGGGGTTGGAGGGACTGGCTTCCGCGGTGTGGGGCCACTCACCCGGAAACAGAAGTAGGATGGCCATTAGGTGGTTGTTGCGGAAGTGTGTGGGGTGGGCGTGGTTAGAGGTGTGAAATGGAAAGATTCTGTTTTAACTGAGTACTCGAGTGATGCCAGGCAAATTGAGCTAAAAAGACTAAGTCCGAATGGCGAGTACCCAATTCCGGAAGGAGCTGCAGGTCTGCATCCTGCGAGATCGCGTGGTGCAGATCTGGGTATAAAAGACACAAGTTGGGGTCCTGTGGGGACCCAAAAACTACCCTATGCCGCAGGTGCCGCATCGGACATCCTGGGAGAGTCAGCAGTCAGTGGCCCAGCCCGGGAACCGCAGCCAAAGGCCCTGAAACCTCCCAGGTCAGAGGAGCTGCGGGGCTGGGAAACGAGGGTCGGGGTGGTAGTTGTCCGAGGGGCGGGGATACTCGCCTGAACCAGTTAAAGGCAGAAAAGAGAAAAGCTGAGTGAACTCTACAAAAGTAATTAAGGAAAAGAAAGCTCTACCCTTGAAAAGGTTTATGAGCACCACGTGACCAGAACGGGGTGGGGGGTGTGGTGGGCGGGTTTAGAAGAGCTTCTCTAAAGATCCAAGCCCTGGTGACAAAAAAATCCATTATTCCCATCGTTACAAGAGTGAGCCACCTGGCCCCTAACTTCGCGGGGACCGGTTACCGTGGTCTGATTCTCTCCAGAAACTGAAAAATCTCCTCAGATGCAGTTTCCTGGCTGCTGGCCTAGGAGTCTGCAGTGCACCACAGCCCAGACAACCTGGATCCTCCCAAATGTTATTAAAATAACCTTTTAGAATATTTGAATTTATCTATTGATATTTAAATGCAGTTCACTTTGTTTAGGTGAAAAAGACAAAGTTCTTATAATTTACATTCATCCACCCTAACTCTCTTGTTACACCACACCAGGGGACTTGGTGACTCAGCATCCCCACCCCCCACACTCCCAACCCCAGAGAGCTTTTAGATACTAGTTGTAACAGCAGTGGCTGTAAATGTAATGGGATCTAAACGTGTGCACCAAAACAACTGTTAAAACTGCAGTGTTTTTGTTTGTTTGTTTTTTCTTTTACGTTGTCACTTGACTATGGTGAGACTGAATTTCTCCCAAGAAGCGGTGCAATGCCTGCACCCTCCTCAGTAGATTGTGTACAAAGACTGGGTATTGCAGAATTGAAGCAGTCTGGATTTTGTGTGTGAGAGAGAATATTTTGCTTGCTCTCTACCTTATTCCCCTTCAGGGTCCTGGGAAAACAAGTGTACATCTGTGTGATCCCTTCATGACAAAGTCTTGCTAGGTTCACAATACATTCAGAACCTCACTAGTATAGTGCTGTCATCACAGTCACTCAGTTCCGTTACTTCTGTTCAGTTTTAACTGAGCTGTGAATGGATGTGGGTTTCCGTCATACCAAGTGGCAATGAATTCTAAATATTTTCAGTATTGGGGGTTCACTGTAAAATCCTCTTTTTTTTTTTAAGATTTATTCATTCATTTATTCATTTATTTTATGTATGTTGCTCTCTTCACCACCACCACACCAGAAGAGGGCAGGCATCAGATCTCATTATAGATGGCTGTGAGCCACCATGTGGTTGCTGGGATTTGAACTCAGGACCTCTGGAAGAGCAGACAATGCTCTTAACCACTGAGCTATCTCTCCAGCCCCCTAAAATCCTCTCTTTACTGAGCACAGTTCTGTGGTAGAAATCCAGGGGCATTCAGAAGAATCTCGTTCTCATGTACACAGCTCACTGATCACTCACATCTGCTCACCTGTGGAGCAGGACAAGCGCCCTAGAATACAGAGAGACAGGAGACAGTAGCTAAGAATCCTGGTATGTTGGAGCATGGGTGAAGGAATGGCAAGGGGTTCAGGTAAAAGTGGGACATGAAATCAGTTTTGCCACAGTCTGTTTCAGTAGAAATAATCCTGGAGACTTCCTCTGAGAAAAATCTCAGGGTTATCCTACTGTAGAGATGAGAAGACTTTCTACAGAAGAACTGATACTCGGAGGCAATAAAATTTTACCTGACTTTGCATGTGAGTGATGCCATCCTTATTCTATGCGCATCACTGATCAGGTCTACACACCAGTATTAAATAGTTTTCATTTCAGTGATTTTAATGTATTATAAAATGATGAAAATAACTCTAGGTGTATTTATATTGTTTTGAGATTGAGGGGCTTTTGGTATTCTAGCACATTCTCTACATTTTGGTGTTAACTTCCCTATTCCTGAAAATAATACAAACACAGGTTTGATAAGAATCAGGAGCTACATTTGCAGACAGGTAAACACTATCCTATCTTCCCAGGGACATCTCCTATTGCCTGTTGTCACAACAATTCCAAGTGGTTTCCATTGCTGTGACTGTAATATACTGTGAGATCACCTCTAGGTGTGATCCTCCTTGTATTTTCCTGCTCTGTGCTGTTCCTTGGTACTTTCAGGATGACTTTCTGTAAAATATCCAAATAAGATTTTACTGCTTTCCATAGTCAGGGCGTTTAAAGGAAATTCCTTATTTTACAGTATCTTGAATCTTTGGATATGAAATCAGTTTATAGAAGAAAATTTATATTTTAAAGTCATTTTCTTTTCTTTTTTAAGAGCTGTATTCTGTTTACATTATTTGCTTCAAGAATATTATCCATTTACATTTTAAATATACTAAAATAAATGAATTTGTTATTGTTTAGGGTCTTAAGTGTGGACACTTTCTGGGCGGAATTGGAATGTCCATACAATATCCTATGCCCTACAATGAAGAAGTTTTTAATATGTACATATTGGCCATTTTAACTGCTGTTAAGCATTGTGTGTTCAACTCAGTTGCTTATTTATTGATTATCTTATAATTTTCTTCCTTGGTAATTTTTGATAGATCCTGTGTTTTTATCAATTATGTTATAAATATATAGCTAAGAAGTACACCTGTTCTCTTAATACTTTAAATTATTGCTGGTCCCATGGATTTTTGGATTTTCAAAACTGACAATATCAATGACTTTCAGAAATACTACATATTTCATAACACTGTGTTCCTTTTTAATTTTTGTAAAACACTTCTGTGCTCTAGTTCACATCTTCCTCGGTTCCTTCAGCAATTTTTCATTTTACAGACCTTCACTTCCTTCAATCACATTGTCCTTGTAGAGACTTTTCATCTACCTAGTAAATTCACTCGAGGATTATGTCTTGTTTCTTTCTATCTATCTTTTCTATTAATCTTTTTCTTTCTTTCCTAATTTTTATTTAATACTCAGGGTTTTTATTTATGTTTACATATTATATATATATGAGTGTTTTCTTGCATGAATAACTATATATCCTTTACATCCTAGAATTGTAGTTGGGATCCACAGTGTGGGTTTTAGGAATGTATCTTGGGTCTCTGCAAGAACAACAGGTGCTCTTAACCATTAAGCCATCTCTGACTCACTGCCTATTAAGTTATTTATTTGAGTAGCAATAGTACAAAATAGTATAAAACCATTCTGCTCATTTTTATGTAGATGATGGAAAAATCTTCTCTTTACATAGGCATGTATTATTTCTTAACTTTTTCTTTCATTATTGTTGTATATTAGTGTGAATTCTGAAACAAAGGTACAACCTACTTAGTCTGTATATATTCAGTGATGAATACTTGGTATAAACATGTAGTGTACTATTCTATGGGGAAGGCTTTTTCTCCACCTCTCAGAATTCCTTAGTATTCAAATTCAGGCCTTAGTATTAGGCTTAAAGATTAGTGAGCTTTCTCCCTTCCACAATAGCTTGTCTCTTAGCATTGTCCTTGTTCAGTTCTGTTTTAGACAGCTATGTTTGTAAGATTTCATGCATGTAGCTTCTTTGACATTTCCAGGAGACACAATGTCACAATGTCCTCTGGTTTTTACAATATCCCTGCCTCTCTTTCTCAGTGAGCCCTGAACCGTAGTGCAGGTGTTGGGTTGTTTATGTATCAGTTGGGACTGACCATACTCACAGCTCTGCATTTTGACTAATGTGTGTTTTGTGTAATAATCTTCATGATTACAAAATGAACTTTATTTGATGAGGAGTGACGACTACGTTTATCTGTTGGAATGAGGAGAAATATTTAGAATATAGTGAGGGGTTATGCTGATTGAGTAAACTAGTGGTTGTAGGTTCTTTTCCAAGATCCTTTACTTAACTAACTGTTGGATGATATCATACAGGTGAAGGCAGGTACAAGATAGAACAAGGCCTGTCATCAGACGAGAAGGATGGATGGGCGGAAGAAAAGTTTTGGAAAGAGGAGGAGACTAGAGCGAGGGAGGAGAGAAGTGGCAGGGAGAACATGGAGGCAGATGTTAAGATTCCTCTCTGCACCTTTACAGGTTGTTATGAATATTCTTAAGGAATGGATGTGTACAGGACTTTCTATGTCTAGGTGGGCAATTATATATTATCAATTGGACCAGAGGTTATTGTCTTGTGTTTTCTTTCATGTGGTGAAATAAGTTCAAAAAAGTATGTGGTGGCTGGAGACACTGGGCTGCCATGGAATTGGGATGTATATTTCTGGTATGGTGACAACCTGCCTTGAGAACTAGATGGGTAGTGAGACTGTTGCCAGGCTCAGAGAGAAGCCATCCGTAGTGTGATATGGGATAGAGCAAAGCGGGTAAGACACTTTGCTGACTGAGATGAAGATATCTACCAGATATCTTGAGGCATTACGGTGCAGGACCTAGTGCAGGGGAAAAAGACAGCCTTTTATTTTTTATAATTTTATAGCAACAGCTAACCCTAGGGAAACTGGCTAGTTTTCCAGAACCAAGTATGATTTCCCTCTTGATGAGAGGATCCTAAGTCCAAGTAGAAAGCTGTTGGTTGCCACCAAAGTATGTATGCCATACTTGTGCCTGTAGGATTATCCTTCAGTACAAATCATTGGTATACATCATAGGAGTCAGAGCTGGGAAGGACTAGTCTCCAGGAGGCTTTAAGGTCAGATCCATCTCATGTCCTCCGAAATCTCTGTCCAAAGTACACAGCTTCTTCAATAATAGCGACTCACCTAGCTCACAACCATGGGTAGCAGCCATAGCCTATAATGTTTTGGGAGTCTCCTGGACAGCTGTGACCAACAACTTCAAAGCAGGACTCTCACCCCTGGTGTGGGCCATTTTGTTAGAATATTGTGGCACTTGTAAGGAGCATCATCAGCCCAGATTCAAAGTTTTTATTTACACTTTAAATGTGTATGCATACATAGAGGTATATGTATCATTGGCTTTTTTGCTGTCTGGAGAAAGATGATTCCTTATGACTATTTGAAACATCTTTCCTGTCTCTTCTTCCTAATTAAATCCCTTCCATGGTTTTCATTTCCTTAATCTCTTCTTTGCTGTTGTTCTTCTATTACTCCCACACATGCCTCAGTGTTCTTTATTTCCTTCCTCCCTGGGTTACCACATTTACTTTAGGTGTACTAAGTGAACAAGGAATTTCATTGAGAGCAAACATGGCAATCTGTCTTTCTGTGACTGGGTTATGTCACTCCTATGATCTGTTCCAGGTGTATCCATTTACATGTAAAGTTCATGGTTTCAATTTTCTTTACACTGAAATAATATTGCATGGTGTATATGTACCACATTTTCATTATACATTTATCAGTAGAAGTGAGCTTTGATTGTTTGCCTTTTGAAGCTATTTGATTTTGTCTGCAGTGAGCTTGGGTGAACACATATCTGTGTAGTAGATTCCCCTGTGTACATTTTGCCTCTAATTTATTATGTACTTTACCACTTTAGTGAATTGAGTTGTGTCAGTTTATGACTATCTTCAAATGCACTTATGTTTCCATCAATTTTTTTATTCATTTGTTTTACATTCAGATTGCCCCTCATCCCTTCTCTCCTCCCAGTCCCTTACATGTCCCTTCCCTCATTACCCCTCCCCTTTTCAGAGAAGAGTGGGACCCCCCTTGAGTACCAAGCCACCCTGGGACATACAGTAGGCCTAAGGCATCCTTTCCCACTGAGACTCAACTATACCGTCCAGTTAGGAGAAGAGAATTCAGTGGCAGGCAACAGAGTCAGAGTCAGCCTCCACTCCAATTGTTAGGGGACCCACATGAAAACCAAGCTGCACACATGCAACAAATGTGTAGGGGACCTACTTTCAACCCTGCATGTTCTTTGGTTGGTACTTCAGACTCTGTGAGACTCCATGGGCCTAGGTTAGTTGGTTGACTCTTCTGGCTCTCTCAATCCTATCCCCTACTCTTCCACAAGACTCCGTGAGCACAGCCTGATATTTGACTGTTGGTCTCTGTAGCTGTTTCCATACCCAACTGGATGAAGCCTCTCAGGAGGCAGTTATGCTAGGCTCCTGTCTGCAACCATATCAGAGTATCTTTAATAGTGTCAGAAATTGGCTCTCTTACATGGGATGGGGTACCAGTTATGCCAGTCATTGGTTGGCCATTCCCTCAATCTCAGCTTTCTCTTTATCCCTGCATATCTTGTTAGCAGGACAACTTTTGGGTTGAAGGTTTTGTGGATGGTTTGATGTCTCCCTTCCCCCACTTGGCTATAGGAGGTAGCCACTTCAGTCTCCATTTAACCCAATGGTTGGAGTCTGAGCTAAGACCAATCCCATGGACTTCCTGGAACCTCCTTGGCCCCAAGTTTCTAGCTTCTCCCAGAAATGTCCCCCATGGTTTGCTGTTCTCACTCATAGCCCTCTCCCATACACATCTCCCCATTACTGATCCCATCCCCATTCCCCTCTTTTCCCCCTCTTCTACCCTGGTCCCTCCCTTCATCCACCTCTGATGACTATTTTGTTTTCCCTTCTAAATGAAGTTCATGCATCCTCCCTTCGACCCTCCTTCTTACTTAGTTTCTTTGGGTGTATGAGTTGTAATATTGTTATTGTATATTTTATGGCTAATATTTACTTGTGAGTACATACCATGCATGTCTTTCAGAGTTTGAATTATATCTCACTCAGGATGATATTTTCTAGATCCATCCATTTGCCTGCAAATTTCATGAATTTTTATTTGTAATAACTGAATAGTATCCCATTGTGTAGATATACCACATTTTCCTTATACATTCTTCAGTTGTGGTACATCTAGGTGGTTCCAGTTCTGGCTATTAAAAATAAAACTTCTATGAACATAGTTGAGCAAGTTTCCTTGTGGTATAGTGGGGCACCATAAGGGGATATACTCAGTACTTGTATGCCTGGGTCTTGGGGTAGAATTATTTCCAATTTTTTGAGAAAACACCAAATTGATTTCCAAAGTGGTTGTACCAGTTTGCACCCCTTGAGTGTTTTTTATATGTGTATATGGATTTTTCCTAGATGAATAAAAGTGTGATTCCTTATAACTATTTCAAACAATCTTTACTGTTATTCTGTGTTTATATCTGTCACTTCTCCAAATTAAATCCTTTCTGTGTCTTTCTATTTCCTTCTTCAAACCTCTTTTGCTCTGTTTTTCCCTTTTTATTACTCTCTCCCCACATGCCACAGTGGTCTCTTTTTCTTTCCTGAGTTACTGTATTTACTCCAGGCTGTCAACTCACATCTGAAGATTTGGAGCTAGGACCTTCCTGTGAAGAATGTAATGTCTTTCTGGGTCTGGGTTACTGTACTCAATATGTTCTTTTCTAGGTTCATTCATTTACTAGCAAATCTCATGATTTCAGTTTTCTTTACAGCTGAATAATATTACAAAATATATATATTTAATTTTCCTTATCTATTTATCAGATGAAGGATGTTCAGGTTATTTCTCTTTTTGTAGCTATTTTAAATATAGCAGCAATGAACACGGATGGGTGTAGCAGGATGTTGAAGCCTTTCAGCATATATCTATGCTACCTGGTTCCACCTCTCCTCTCCAATTGTCCAGAAGCCATTGCCTGGCCATACACTGGTACACCACTGCTAGGCCACCAGCTAGGAGAGGGCAGGGCAACGTAGGTATGGGTGGGATCTGCAGTTTGCCCCTTCCCTCTTGGGCATTAGATGCTGTGGCCAGCCTGACCAGGAGCAGGTGAAACAGAGCCAGGAAGAGCATTATCAAGGTCCAGTTAGGAGTCAGTGGGGTCTGGGAAGGAGGCCTTCTTTCAGAGTCTTAGGGACACAGTTCCTTTAGGTGAAGGCCTTCTCCAAAGTCTTTAATGAAGCAACTCTTGGACATGAGCTTAAATTGTTCTTCTTTCTTTATTGGAGATGAGTTTGAACACATTCACTTTATTCGGTGTGAACTAAGGGTTATATAGTTTTTGGGTTCGAATATTCAGGATGGAAAAAAGTCGTTTGCTGAAAGCTAAATTTCTGAGATGCCTCATTAACATGGAGAACTAGTCCAGATGCTGTAATAGTGGTTGACTAGTTGTAACCACCTGGTTGGGGAGGGGGCACTCTGAGTTATATGCTTTGTGGCAGTCATAGGAACAGGGAGGGCATTAGCCCCACTCCAACCAGTCTCAGGATGAGATTCTAATCTCAATTTTTTAGATTTTTTGGGGATTGGGCATACTCCACCTCCACTATTCCCTATCAGTTCCTCAGGAAGCATGGTCCATATGGCCCACATGTGCCAAAGAGTAGAACTTCTATTTGTTTAACATAAGGGTTTACTTATTGAGGGATCTCCATTTTTATTTTCAAAGTGGCTAGATTTTTTTTTTGTTCATACTGTCTTTATTCCACATGATTGTGGGTTTTTGTTGTTTCTGGCTAGATTAATGGTAGCATTCTTCTCTACTGTGAGAATTAGTAGTTTACTGTCTTGAACAAGGATGACTATTTCCTACTTCTCCTGAATCTATCTATTCTTCACATGAAATGTATTCTTTGTCATGTTCTCATGCACAATTCCTCTGATTCTCCTGTGTGTATTTTGCCTCCGGTTTTATTATGTACTGTGATTCTTTAGTGAAGTTAATAGTTTTAATTCATGACTATCTTCAAATGCACTCGTGGCCCCATCAACTCTAAGAGAGGTTTTTGTTTGTTTGTTTGTTTCCGTGTGCAGCCATATTATTGATGGTGCTTTTCTGTCCAAGCTTTAAATGTCATTCCATGCTATCCTGGCTTTGGGATCATTAACTGGACAGGATACCTGGTAGAATTCTGTTGCTTTAATGGGCCTTTTCGTGTATCTGACATTGTTCTTTAACAGCATTCATTATGTTTTGCTTTTTCTTTTGACTCCTTTACATGAAAGGGCAGCAAACCAGCTATCCATCCTTACTGAAGCAAATACAAATAAAAGAAACAGCAAGAAAAGGCTGATTTTCCTGGAAATATGTCTCAGGTCAGTGGTCATGTCCATTATTTTTATGGAAAATGTTACATTTGAATCCATTGAAATCCTTTCATTTTCTGCTTCTGAAATTCTCCCTGCATTATATAAAAACAGTTACAAACAAATACTGTAACAAAATATTCACACTCAACCAACCCAGAGACTATACACCTGAGTGCATTTTTATGCAGTTAGAGTAGTCATTGGGCACAGAAGCTCTGGAGCCTCAGATGTGATTTTATGTTTTCACTGTCAAGCATACCTTTAGGAGCTGATCCACCACCAAAAACAAACAAACAAACAAAAAGTGACAGAATTAGAACTAGGAAAACAATTAACTTTATATACTTTTTCATAACTGGTGGCCATTAACTGTATTCAGTCCTTCTTTGTCCCCTTATATTTAACCTTTCATTTTCTCTGTTATCCATGTTCTTCTGGACCCATGTATACATTGTTTCCACAAATAAATATTATTGTCGATATTCTGTACATGAGGGAAAACTTGGTTTGTTTCTTTCTTACAATCTATGATCTCAACATTGTCGTTCTAAGTCCAACATTTTCCTACAAATTTTTATATCTACCCCTTAAAAATATTTCATTTTATATGTATCATGTTTATCTGTTGATAGACCATTAAGATGAGGCCAAGACTTTGCTGTGGTGAATAAAGGAGCAGTAAACATGTAATATAAATATCTCGAGTGAGGTGTGGAGTTCTCTGGTATATTCCCCGGAGTGAAAGAGCTGGATCTAATGTTCATTGTATGTTTAATGTTCAATCATCTCCAAACTGATTTCCACAGTGGCTGTATTAATTTGCAACACAGACAGACAGACAGACAGACAGACAGACAGACACACACACACACACACACACACACACACACACACACACACACACAGTGAATAAGACTTCATTCTGTCGACATCCTCTCAAACACTTGTTGTCAGACTGGATGATGACAGCCTTTCTCCCTGGGCTGAGGCACTATTTCAAAGTAGTTTGAATTTTCATCTCTGATAGCATTTTAGGGATCATGACCACTTTCTGCAATATTTGATTCTGTCTTCCTCAAGTATCTGTTCAGGACATTTGCCATTTGTTGATTGGTAGTTTTATTTCCTTAAAATTGTAATTTCTCTGATTCTTGGTAAATTCAAGATATGAACCCCTATCCAGAGTATTGCTGGTATAGATTCTCACCCATTATCTGGGTGTCTTTGTTCCCTGGTAATTGTGTCTTTGATGAACAGAAACTTTATATTCATGTTGTCCCATCTGATGATACTTGGGGATAGTTTTTTTGTGTTCTTTCTAGTTAATAAATTCTCACCCATCAAAGTATCCTGAGAACTCTTCCCTACATTCTCTAAAATTCTGTGTTTCTGATCTTCAGATTTTTTGATGCATTTTGCATTATCTAAAAGTACAGCTTTTAAAACCACATTTCCTCATTACAGAGTTCCTACTGAGACATGCACACTGTGATTCTGTGGGACATAAACACAGCATCCATAACTGCTTTAACCATGTCTATGGTGATTTGAATATGCTTGGCTCCACTATTTGGAGATGTGGCCTTGTTGAAGGAAGTGGGTCACTGAGGGCATGAACTTTAAGACCCTCCTCCTAGCTGCCTGGGAGCCAGTCTTCTCCTAGCAGCCTTCAGATAAAGGTGTAGAACTCTCAGTTCTACCTGCACCATGCCTGCTTGAACACTGCCATGCTCCCTCCTTGATGATAATAGACTGAACCTCTGAACCTGTAAGCCAGACCCAATTAAATGTTGTCCTTATAAGAGTTGCCTTGGTCATGGTGTCTGTTCATAGCAGTAAAACCCTAACTAAAACAGTGTCCATACCTTAAATGTGCATCATGCTTCAAGGATGGACTTTGTGAGACTACTGGACTACTGCACTATCCTTTTTAATAGAGTGAGAATCTCTGTGAAACAGAATGTGACCACATTAGAAATCATCTTTTTGAGTAATTAAGTCTTGGTTTATCCAGGAAAGCATTGTGCCTGGTATCACTTGGTTGAACTGTACTTTTCTGTTTAAGGGTCTGTTGGCATTCAGAGATGTGGCTGTGGAATTTTCCCAAGAGGAGTGGGGATGCCTGGACTCTGCTCAGAGGGCTTTGTACATTGATGTGATGTTGGAGAATTACAACAACCTGGTCTCTGTGGGTAAGAACATTTTGCTTGTAGAATTCCTGCCTCATCGTCTATATGTGTGGACTTAATGGGTTGTAAGCTCTGTTAAACTGTCTTGAAGAGAATCGGAGACTAAAGACAGTTTGGTAGTAGAAAATAACTGTTTTATAGTTTTGGGCTTCTTTCTTTCCATCCTTCATTTACAGGTATTACACACCCTTTGTTTTGGTTCCAAGATGAATTCGGCAACGAAGTAGCATATAATATTTCTACCCATATCTTTATCTTTTTTCTTTTTCATTAATTTATTTAATCACTTCACATTCTAATCACAGCACCTCCTTCTTTGAAATACGCCCCCCTCTCCATCCACCAACCGTCCTCTTCTCCTCTGAGATAGGGGAGGACACACACACACACACACACACACACACACACAGAGTACCAACCCACCCAGGCATTTTTAAGTCACTACAGGAGTAGGCATATCCTCTTCCACTAAGGCCAGACATGGCACCCCAGTTAGAGGAACAGGATCCACAGGCAGACAATAGAATTAGGGTAAGTCCCTACTCCAGTTGTTGGGGGAACCATATGAAGACCAAGTTGCACATTTGCAACATGTTTGCAGGGGAGGGGATAGGTCCAGACCTTGTATACTCTTTGGTTGGTAGTTCAGTCTCTGGGAGCCCCTAAGGGTCCAGGTTAGTTGACTCTATTAGTCTTAACTGTGGAGACCCTATACCATCCAGATTCCTCAATCTTTTCCCCAACACTTCGACAAGGCTTCCCGTGTTCAGTGTAATGTTTGATTATGTGTCCGCTGCTGGGAGGAGCCTATCAAAGGACAGTAATGCTAGGGTCCTGTCTGTGAATCCAGGATGACAGATATAAACATAGCCTGAGCCTCCAAGGTAGTTGATGGAGGAAGGGAGGCCTGCAATGATCCTCGAAGTATAGCTCAGCACATGCTCCTCAGAATTGTCAGATGTTACTATGGCCTTTTTTTTTGTCTGTCTTGTACAGGGCATCTCTTTATCCAGGCCAGCAGTGACAAATATAGCTATCAACAGTGTCTTTACATGTTCTATCACTGTGAAAAGGCTTTGAACAACAAAGAGGCATCAAAGTCTCACAATGTGGCCCTGTGAGTCCACTCCCAGAGCAATGATAGTAGTAGTTTGTTTCCTCTATTCACACACAGATCTCCATGGACACAAGGCTGACTGGCATGATCATCAAAGTTAAATTCACAGAGGTCTCCAAGGAATCCAGGTTTATAGTCACAGAAGTGAGCTCCAAGAACATCCTGATATGAGGGAACATGTAGACAAGGTGGGGATCCACAGTCATCAATTCCCAACTCACAGTTCACATTGGAATACTCTTGAGGACAGACACACACATATCATTCCATCTCGTTGAGTCACTTTCCTCATTTATGCAGGGATCAGCAACACATTAATCCACTTCAATGTCACAGTGCCTGCCTTAGTACACAGGCACACTGAAACAGAAGTAGCCATTGATCTGATCCTGTCACACAGCTCCATTATCGTAGGAGCTGGAAACACACTCACAGAACCTGCTAGCGTATCCAGCAGCACAGATACAGACACAGTGCTCAGGATCTTTATGACAGGTGCCTCCATGTTGAGAAGTGTTCCCTCCCCAGGGATTAGTGGCAGTTTCACAGGTTAGACCTCTGTAACAAGGGGGGCATTTGCACAGGAAGCCTCTTTCTCCTGGAGTGTTCATACAAGTGGTAATTCCTCAGCAGGGACTGGAGAAGCAAAGGTCTTTAGTTCTTCAGTCTTTGTCCAAATAATTGGCTAGATCTAAGCAGCAATTGTTGTCTTGTAGAAAACCCTTGTACATATAAATTATTTTTGACAAGAACTTAAGAGATACCTGCTATTGTTGTTCTTGCAAAATGAATTCTGGAACCTCAAATTATTACAAAACTGGGTAAATCCTCTCCTACTGAGGCCTTTCAAGACAGACCAGTTAGGGGAACAAGATCAACAGACCAGCAATAGAGTCAAGGTAGGGTAAGCCCCTGCTCCAGTTGTTGGGGGACACACATAAAGACCAAGCTGCACACATTAATATTGCGTACTAGGGACCTAGGTCCAGTCCTTGTATGCACTTTGATTGGTGGTTCAGTCTCAGGGAGCCCCAAGGGTCCAGATTACTTGACTCTGTTGGTCTTCCTGAGGAGTTCCTATCCCTTCCAGGTTCCTCAATCCTTCCCCCCAACTCTTCCACAAAACTTCTCAAGTTTGATCAATGATTGCTAATGGGTCTCTGCGTCTTATTTCAGTCAGCTGCTGAATGGAAGCTCTCAGAGTACAGTTATACTAGTCTGTTGTCTGCCAGCATAACAAAGTATCATTAATAGTGTCAGGGATTGGTTCATGGCCATGGGATGGATCTCAAGTTGGGCCAGTCCTTGGTTGGCCATTATATCAGTTTCAGCAATGTCTTTGTCCCTGCATTTTTTGTAGGCAGGACACATATTCGGTTGAAGATTTTGTTGGTGGATTCCCTCCAATGGGAGTCCTGCCTGGTTACAGGAGGTGGCCACTCCAGGCTCCATATTACCCACTACTAGAAGTCTCAGCTAGAGTTCTACTCTCATACACTCGCCAGAGCCTCCCCCATTCCAGGTATCTGGCACATCCTTGAGATGTTCCCCTCAGCCCCCATCCCAACCTATTTGGGTTCACTCTGAGCCCTTTTTACTTGGCTCTACCTATATATGATCACCACCACTCCATTCCCCATCTGCTTTCCCACCCAGTTTCCTTTCTCCATCCACTTCCAATGACAGTTTTATTTCCCCTTCTGAATGAAATTCAAGCATCTTCCCTTGAGCTCTCCTTATTAGCTGTCTTCTTTGGATCTGAAGTTATCCAGTATTTTATGGCTAATATCTACTTATCAGTGAGTACATACAATGCATGTCCTTTAGGGTCTGAGGTCTACTTCACTCAGTATGATATTTTCTAGTTCTATCCATTTGCCTGCAAATTTCAAGATGTCCTTGTTTTTAATAGCTCAATAGTATCCCGTTTTATAAATGAACCACATTTTCTGTATCCATTCTTTAGGTAAGAAGCATATGGGTTGTTTCCACTTTCTGGCTACTACAAATAAAGCTGCTATGAACATAGTGAAACAAGTGTCCACGTAGGATGGTGGAGCATCTTTTGGGTATATGCTCAGGAACAGTATAGCTGGTTCTTGAGGTAGACCTATTCAGTTTTCTGAAAAACCCTCAAATTCATTTCCAGAGTAGTTATTCAAATTTGCACTCCCACCAGCTATGGAGGAGTTTTCCCCTTGCTCCACATCTTCTCTAGCATGTGTTGTCACTTGAGTTTTTGATCGTAGCCATTTTGATGGGTGTGAGATGGCACCTCAGAGTTGTTTTGCTTTGCATTTCCCTGATCACTGAGGGCTCTGAACATTTCTTTAAGTGCTTCTTGGACATTCAAGATTCCACTGTGGAGAATTCTGTTTAGCTCTGTACTCGATTGTTTATTTGGGTTATTTGGGTTCTTGGTTTCTAATTTCTTGAGTTCTTTATAAATTTTGCATATTAGCCCTTGGTCAGATGTAGGGTGAGTGAAGATCTATAGGATGCCAATTTGTCCAATTAACAGTGTCCTTTGCCTTACAGAAACTTTGCAGTTCTATGAGGTCCCATTTATCAATTGTTGGTCTTAAAGCGTGAGCCATTAGTTTTCTGTTCAGGAAATTGTCTCATGTAGAAATGCTTTCAAGACTATTCCCCATTTTCTCTTAGTGTATCCAGCTATATATTGAGGTCTTTGATCCACTGGGACTATTCCCCATTTTCTCTTAGTGTATCCAGCTGTATATTGAGGTCTTTGATCCACTGGACTTGTTTTGTGCAGGGTAATATAAAAGGATCCATGTGCTTGTAGGCAACTCACCTATGCTGGCTGTGCCTCAGGCAGACCTAACCCATTTTTTTTTCTCTTATTGAAATGGATTGTTTTTTCATACAGTGTATCCTCACTATAGCTACCCAACCCTCTACAGTTTCTTTTGAAACTGTTTCTTCCTGTATCAAATAATCTAGATTCTTGGATATCTGGGAGAATGCTTGTTTTAAAGATCTCATACTTATTTTACGGGGAAAAAAACCCTTCATGCTTTTAAGTAACCTTTAATCTTAGAAGGAATTGTGTCTTCCAACCAGTAGTATTTTTTAAATTAATAAGTGCAAGTGCTGTGAACATGGAATTGAATTAAATTCATCATTCCTTTTTGAAAAAAATTTAAATATACAAACATGGATTTTACATACTTAGTGAGCGCCATCCCAAAGCTAATTACTGATACCTAAATTATGTGGGCCATCTTCCTAGAAGGCTTTCACTGTTTTTGTAAGAATCCATTTAATTTTAGTGAAATAAAAGAATAGAATATTGGGTGTTTTATTCTGAATGACTGCTGTTTGACTTACCTTAAAAGAAATTGTTGCCAGATAGTTATTAATCAAATATGTAATATTGTAATAATCCCTATTAATCTGAATTATACTCATTTTCCAGAGAACTATTGCATACATGATACTGTTCATCAACATGTGAATACAGAAAAAGAGTCTTGTCAGTATAATGAGCTTGGCAAAATTCTTCATGAACACTTCAAATGTGCACTTTATAAAACTAGTATAACTAGAGAAGCCTCTAAAAATCACAGATGCTGTAAGGACAGGGATGCCTCCGTTGACTCATCAAACCCAGATCAACATAAAAGCACATACAATGGAGAAGAAATTTCTAAATCTAAAGACTGTGAGAAATCTTTAAATTTGTGTTCCAACATTAGACAAGATCAGAGACTCTACACTACAAAGAAAGAGTACAGACAAAAAAAATATGATGACCATTTCAGTTCTACATACAGTTTCATGCAACAAACTAATAACTACATTGGAAAGAAACCATACCAGTGTGGGAAATGTGGGAAATGCTTCAGTACCTCCTCAAATCTCACTGTACACCAGAGAATTCATACCGGAGAGAAACCGTACAAGTGCAACCTTTGTGACAAATCTTTTTCCCAGAGCACAACTCTTAAAACACATCAAAGACTTCATACTGGGGAAAAACCTTACAAATGCAGAGAATGTGGAATGTCATTTCCTTACTTGTCATCCCTTAAAGTTCATCAGAATTTGCATCCTGGAGCGAAGCCATACAAATGTAAGGAATGTGACAAATCCTTTACTATAAAGTCAACTCTTATAAAACATCAGAGAAATCATACTGGAGAGAAACCTTACACATGCAATGTTTGTGACAGATCCTTTAGACAATGTGCAAATCTTAAAACACACCAAAGACTTCATACAGGAGAGAAACCTTACAAGTGCAAAGAATGTGGAAAGTCATTTACTCAGTCATCATCCCTTAAAAAACATCAGAACTTGCATACAGGAAAAAAACCTTACAAATGTGAGGAATGTGACAGATCCTTTACTGAGAAGTCAACTCTTACAACCCATAAAAGAATTCATACTGGAAAGAAACCCTACAAGTGCAACAGTTGTGGCAAATCCTTTAACAGTTGTACAAATCTTAAAACACATCAAACACTTCATACTGGGGAGAAACCTTACAAGTGCAAAGAATGTGGAAAGTCATTTCCTTACATGTCATCCCTTAAAATCCATCAGAATTTGCATCCTGGAGAGAAGCCTTATAAATGTAAGGAATGTGACAAATCCTTTACTTTGAAGTCAAGTCTTAGAACACATCAGATAATTCATACTGGAGAGAAACCCTACAAGTGTAATGTTTGTGACAAATCCTTTAACCAATGTACAAATCTTAAAACCCATCAAAGACTTCATACTGGGGAGAAGCCTTATAAATGCAAAGAATGTGGAAAGTCATTTCATTACTGGTCATCCCTTAAAAGCCATCAGAGTTTGCATACTGGAGAGAAGCCTTACAAATGTAAGGACTGTGACAAATCCTTTACTGAGAAGTCAACTCTTATAAAACATCAAAGAATACACACAGGAAAGAAGCTCTACAAGTGCAACATTTGTAATAAATCCTTCACCTGGTGTGCATCTCTTAAAACACATAAAAAGTTTCATAGTGGGGAGAAACCTTACAAATGCAGAAAATGTGGAAAGTCTTTTCCTCAATTATCAACCCTTAAAAGACATCAGAAAATTTATGAAGACAAGGGACATACTGGGGAGAAGCTTTACAAATGTAATGACTGTGACAGATCCTATATCTACCATTCGTCATTTAGAAGGCATCAGAAAATTCATTCTCCATAGAAATTATACAAATGCATGGAATGTGGTAAGTCCTATATTAAACTGTCACAACTTAAAATACATTATAAAGTCCAGACTGGAAAGAAACCATACAAATGCATGGACTTTGACAAATCATTAATCATTCACATTTTAAAAGACATCAGAGTATTCATTCTGAAAAGAGAGGACTTTACAGATGCAAGGCATGTGATAAATCTTTTTATAATCTCTTGGAGAACATCATAAAATTCAAACTGGGAAGAAAAATACCAATTGAAATAATGTGACAGAGCATTTATCTTATATTCTCTGCTTACAAATCATATTATACATAATGTAAACATAATGATGTTTGTGAAATCCTTAAAATAGTTTATATCATAAAAGAGTATCATAGAGTTTATATTTAAATAAAATTCTGCAAATGTGTCTGAAGAGTTGTGTTTTTTAATGTGTATAGGTATTTTGACTATATGTATTTCTGTACACGAGAATGCCTACTACCCATGGAAGCTGGGGTGTTAGGCAATTGTGAGCTGCTGTTTGTATGCTGGAAATTGAACCCCTATTCCCTGGAAGAGGAACCAGTCAGTGATCTTGACCACTAAGCCATTTCTCCAGCCCTTGGAAAAAGATAATAAAAAAAACATTTATCCTCAGTATCCAAAAATTCAAAATAATGCCAACTCACCTTTAGTCCTAGCACTCATCTTGCATGTAATTTTAAAAACACGTTTCCTCCTTCCCAGGATCAAATGCAACCATCCCCCAACCCAGAAAAGCCAAGAGCTGCTGTCCTGAGTTCCACTGGCTTCCTCTTGCTTCTCTTTGTTCCTCCTAGATAGCTTTGCCAAGCCACCAGCTATAGTACTGCCTTTGCCCAAGGATGAAAAAACACTTCAAACAGCTTTATTATTTTATAACTTGTCAGGGAACACAGTTACTGGGCAAAGAATCTCCTGCCCTAATCTTATCAGCTAACAGATGGCTCCCACCAACCTTCTCGGCCCACCCTAGGTGCCTCGTGGCCTTACATGACTCCTGCTTTCTTCTTCCAATACATGACTACAAAAACTCTTTCCCCGTTTTTTTTTGCCTCTTGCCTTCCTCCTGGGACCTGGAAGTCCCACCTTTACCCTTCACCCGCAATTGGTTCCCACCTACTTTACTGACACAATCAAGAACCAATTAGGAAACAGTACCTCTCCCTACACAAGACACCAAGGCAGGGCTATGTCTGAGTTTGATGCCAGTCTGCTCTAGATAATGACTTCCAGGACAGGTAAGACTACATAAATCCTGTCACAGAAAAAAAAATCATAATAAGGACAAAATGTAATAACATAAAAGATCCAGAAAGGCCTTAGTTCTGCCTGTAATTTTGCTGTACATCACAAAACCCAAAATCTGTCCTTCTCAGAATCAATATTGAATTAAAGAAGAAGAAGAAGACAAGAAAAGGATATAACTGCTCTTGTGGATGGTAGAAGAGAAAGTATTTATTACAGTTATATGAGTGCATGGCCAGTGGCAGACACATCTAGGGGAATTGAGAGTGCTCATGACCCTAAACCAAATGTGGAGAGTGGGAAGGGAAGGGAAAGAGGGAAACTTAAGTACAACAGCCAGGAAGCCAAAGGTACAAAAGGAAACTAAATGCCTGGATTATATAGGAAGAGTCTCTGGGGGAAGGGTAGCCCAACTCCTGGGTTAGAGAGTTCAGGGTAGAGGGTGTGGTATGCTATCCCTACCCTGTAACAGGTAGGCACTGAAGAATTGCTGGGAGAACCTGGAGGTCAGGTCTGCTTTGATATGTGAAATGGCCACCACGGCTGCTTGTCTCAGGCTTGAAATTTAATGTCCTCGCCTTTGAAATAAATAATAATAAATAAAAGGTGACATGATGGCTTGTGATTTCTTCCTTCTGAGACTGGGACATAATTTGAGGTTAAAAGTTTGGAATCTTGGCCAAGTCATGCTGTTTGACTGATTCTCCAGGCTCTGCAGGAGCATCTGGGGCTCAGGATATGAAAGCATCAGTTTGTGCACTTTATTGTTTTGACTTGGATGGAACTAGGCTAAACAAGATATATTTTAGGGATAGAGGGTAACATTGAGGTGTTTATGGGGTATACTGATTATAAAGTAAAGCCTTTCTGTTTGACTTTTAAGTGTACAGTAAAGCCTTGGTGTCTGGCTTTGAATGTGCACTGTTTCACCAAAGCTTTCACTATGTTTGAGGTAATAACTAGCTGAGATTTGTTTTGAAACCGACTGATATGCTCACTTTGTAAGTACAAGAAACCTTGCAGCTGCACAAACCTTGGTCCTATGACACTCCTGGCAAACGTGGAGTTCTTACATTTGATTTTGGCTAGCTCTAACCAAAAGGGACTGAGATTTGTGTAGGTTGTCAGCGTTCTTGGGCAGCAAGGGCAAAATAGCTTTAGTAGTTGCAGTCCCAGTTAATGTTGTGTAATGACTGAATAAAATAACTGTAGTGAGCTTGCTGGGTGTCAGTCTTTTCCAAGAAGGTTGAAGCTTTCTGTTCCTTTGTAAAATGCAAGCTTAGCATCTTGGTGAGTTTCTATATCTGCTGTGGCACCAACGATCCATATCAATAATAAGACTGTTCATAGGTGTACATTTCAATCTTTTAGGCCCATGGTCCTGGTAGATGGGGAGGGGTATCCCAAGACCAAAGAAAGGCCCCACCCTCAGGAATGGGCAGGTGGGGAAACAGGTCGATAATGGACAGTACTTATCTGTTGTTCATTTGACTTGTGTGAATTGATCCAAGCCAATTACCTGAAGCTTACAAGAATTATTTCAAGTTTACTAAAAGAAGTAAATTTTAAATATATTAGAATTACCACAGTTTGTAATCTGTAGTGAAATCCACAGAGTAGGAGAAAAGAAAAAACAGTAGATGCATACCTTTGAGTCATAGTAAAAGCTATCATAAAATGATTTTAGTTAAAAGCATTTAACATTCTTTCTCCTATCTAGAAGAATGGGTGTGTACAGATGTCCTTACCACAGCGAGAAGCACATTTAAAATCTATATCTAGAAGACAACCAAAGGAAATTTAAAATCTTGAGCCTGAGACTATGATAATATTAACAAGATCTTACCAGAGGTAGATTGATAGCTTATCAGAACTTACTGGTTAATACTAAAACTTTGTACTTTTGAAGTCTTCATACAACAGTAGCGTAGCAAGGGAAAGAAATCCGAAGCATTCTTCATTCTTTTTTTATATACCTTAATTCATTTGTTTCCCCAATTATTTACTATGAGACATAGATGATGGACTATTGACAGCTGTCATTATAAGGCAAATTCCTTTTTATAGAGCAGTAAAAAGTTACTTTGAAATTTCAGTATTTTGTGAAATTTTGCCTCTTACTAGATTCTGGTAAGCTGTTTTTCTTTATCAGCTGGAGGCCTAGGAAAGTGTGACTTGAAACCTCATTTTAGGGTTGGGGATTTAGCTCAGCGGTAGAGCGCTTGCCTAGTAAACGCAAGGCCCTGGGTTCGGTCCCCAGCTCTGAAAAAAAGAAGAAAAAAAACCAAAACAAAACAAAAAAAAAAAAACAAAAAAAAAAACAAAAAAAACCCTCATTTTAATTTGAAGAGAACTGAGAAGGCATCTGAAGCCTTGGGTGCTGCTGTTAAATAGATGACACTATCCCTAGCCTGGTCATCAAGGCCAGAGACCTGAGAAGGATAAATTTCACCAGAGTAAGACAAAGAGCTTTCAAGTCTATGAAAAGTGACAGTAACTTACCAGCCACCTGGAGAGTCACCCTAGATTCCTCCATGGTCAAAGGCCAGCTCCAACCAATATCTTCAGAGATCCAAGGTAGGGATATGGGATCTGCAACAATGTGAAGCAGACATACACATGCACTTGGTGGACGAAGCAGACTCCGACCACTGTATGTACGTACACATTTGGTAGATGGAGCTATGTATTAAATCATATCAGGTAGCTAAGGGCAAAACAGAGTACAAGAAATTAATCATCACCTGAGCACCAGTCCATTTTCAACAAACAAGTCATGAAAGTACTATGTAGACTGACATTGTTCCTGTTCCCTGACCTTAAAAAGTCTACATCTCAAATCTTTCCAAAAGTGGTGATTGAAACATCAAGCTGCTCTAGCAACAATGCTTGAAAAAGATCAACCACTGTTACTGTAAATGCCCAGTGAGGAGCTGAAAGCCCCCTTAGAGTTTCATACAATCTTAGATTGAGAAGGATGTGACAGAAACAAGCAGAGCAAAACTCCACAACAGCATGAAGTCCTCAGGGCAAATAACCACTGTGCTCTGACTCTCTGAGGTACAAATATTGTGGTTTTGCTAACCTATGGGCTGCATTCCATAGTTTTGAAACTGTTTTGCTGTTCCTCTTGCATAGCCCCCAACACTCCATGGTCAGTAGAGGGATAATAAGTCTTCGACTGCCACAGCTAGAAGAGCTGTCAGACGTTCTGTTTAGTAGGAACTTACAAGGACTGCTGTATCTTGTCAAGGCAAAGCAGCACAGTCAATTTCCCATTTTCTTCCTTGTCCACTCTTTGGAGAGTGTGCTGCCAGCAGCAAAGGTATTTTTCCCAATGGCGAAGTTTGCCACACTTAAAACAAGCTCCAGGTGATGTTGTTCTGTGCCCATCATCTTCTTTGGAGGAAATTAGGGATGCTGCTAGGAACTGACTTTTCTCTATATTATGAAAAGCTTTTTTAATAAAATATTTTAAATGACATATTCAGCAGATCTCTGAAGCATTTGAGGACCATTTATTGAATTTATCTAAATAGAAAAACTGTGCTTATTTCCAGTTGCTTACTTTAGCCTTAACTTTGAGAACACATACAGGAGGCTAAATAAAGTTTATTCTTGTAATAAATTATATCAGTACTTGGCATGACTATAAGTATACTTCTGAACACATTAAACAATTTGATCATTTATATGGTGACTGACCATTCCCTTGCATATCTTAATTATCCTTAACAACTACTTAGTAGGTTATATAAGGTTAGAATTTTGCAGGTTTATTCCTATTTAGTTTGCTCATTGAAAATAACAATTTTGAATTGAAGCTTTTTTAGTACCAAAACAAAAGTTTTAATCATAGATAAGATCCATAGGGAGACTGGCATCTTTACTGATCCTGAAAAAAGACACAGAAAAGAAATCAAACACTCATTGCGTGAAAATGGAAAAAGGTTATTTCAAACTGCCAATGCTGTAAACTGAGGAGGAGCTTATAAGCAGGGACTGAGGGAGTCTAGAGGCTAGCATTGACCTTGACAATAGGCACCATAGTCATATGTTGATGAAAGGGTCTCACATTCCTCTTCCCAGAAATAAGGAAAATGTCTCACTTTCTTAGGAGGCAAAAACTTTACTCAAGGTCCTAGGCAAATGCCACACCTTGGGATAAGAATTTTCTTGGGATACTAGACACACCCTTAGAGGATATTGATTGCAGTTTTGTATGATTTAGTTCTTCCAAATATCTAAAGCTTAAATTGAACAAAGACAGAGACGCTAGAAAAATATCACTATGAGCCTGAATAGAACTTAGGAATTTATAAATATTATCAAATTTATCAAATATAACTTATTTAATCAAACAAATATTTATCAAATATACCATACTTACCAAACCTGTTACCTTTCTAAATTTTCTAGCAACTTGGTATTAAACAGTTAGCAAAGACATAAGTAGTTAGACATACATCATAAATCACCTTATTAAAATCTGAACAGGTGTTTATAAACTAAAAAGCTTATCCCCATGTAGAGTATGCTGAAAATCACAGTTGAATCACATATATTGTATGTTATAAATTATAACCATACAAAAGTCCATACTAACCCACAATATTTGAGATTTGTTGTTACTTTCTTAGTCTGGTTGAGGTCTGGCCCACCCACCCCAGCATAATTGTAGCCATTTTGTTCTATGCCTGCCAGCTATTTCATATTGTTATAATATGCCTGTCAGTCATTGATGCAGGAAAAATAACTTGACTCGGAGCAAGGTTATGCTGAGCACATACCCTGATATGTTCTGTATTTTCTAAGGTTTGTTAATTTTAAGAAAGTCCACAAAGTTTTGCATAGAACCCATCAAATTAAAGGGTAATATGAATAGTTATGTCTAAAATGGCTTGAGTCAGAGCTGAGTACCAGACAGCACTTCCTGCGTCTTCCTATGAGCTCATTGTGAATTTTGTGGTGTTTTCCTTTCTAAGTCTCCCCTGGGAAATATTTGTTGTCATAGCCTCAGCCCCCACTGAACTAGGCCCCTGATCTGATCAGTATTAGGATGTGCATTCCATAAACCATTTCTGTCTTACTGAAATTGGTGTTTGTGTGGTTCATGGATAGACCCATAAACCCCTCCCCACAACAAGTCTAATAGGAGATACCATGATAAACTAAGGGCTCAGTGGACTAAGAAGTTTTATAATTGTTGCTTTATGGTCACCTTAAGATGATGAAGTCAAATGGCATGTACTCTTTAACCTTAGTAAAGATGGCTACCAGTCATGTTGCTGCTTAGATCTTGAAGGTAATCAGCCAAAATGGAGAACAACATGGTTGCAGTTTAAGATATCTGTTTCCTTAAAGAATAGTTGAATCTAAGTTTCATATACAGTATATTCTGGATAAGAGTTGAATCACATAAATAGGATATTGTCACAGGTTAAAATTTGTATAAATAGAATTTAATTATAAGCTTTTTGCTATAAATTTAGAGCCAAATTTTGTTAGACGTTTTCCAGATTTTATAACCACACCCAGTGAGTTTACAAATCAATACAGAGATAAAGACTGTTCACACAATAGTCTTAAATATTAATTAAGAGTCAGATTAGTTAAAAAGTTTGGTACAGAGCAGATGAGTTCCTTGAGGAGGGAGCCACTCCTGGGTTTTGGCACTAGATGAATGGAAATTTTTTTTAATTTTTTAATTTTTTTTATTTAAAAAGGTAAAGTACCAAACCTAGGTATAGTGGAGAAGAGAGTTTATTATTGAATTGTGAGAGAGCAGAATAGCCAGAGGCAGACACATCTGGGGGTGTCCAGAATTCTCATACCCCTTAACCATAGCAGCCAGGAGGCCAAAGGTACAAAAAGATACAAAATGGGTGGGTAACCAAAATGTTTGGATTACATTGGGAAGAGCCTCTGAGGAAGGGGCAGGCTAGCCCCTGGGCTAGAGAGTTCAGGGTGGAGGGCAGGGTATGGCAGAAATGGCCTGTAACAGATAGAAACAGAAGGATTACTGCAAGAACCTGGACACCAGGTCCACTCTGTTACATAAAACAGGCACCACAGCCATTTGAACCAGGGTTGAAACTTAACACATAAAAAAGGTATAATTCCCCTGTCTTGCTGTTCATTGGAAATCCCCCCCCCAATGTATTTAATTTAACAAATCCTTTACCTCGTGCTAAAATCATAGATATAAAAGAAAATTCATCATAAAAGAAAAAGCCCACAAAAAATGCTATAATATGTAAAAGTAACTTTTTTTCTCCTGGTAATAATAGTGGATTATGAGGCTTAACCTAGGTCTAGACCTGGAAGCTTCTAGCCTTCCCACAATCTAATCTAGACTTAGAATGTTTTCAGCCTTTGAGACTTGCTGCTAAATAAATTTACCCATTCTTAGTTATTTCTGATCTCTTGCTGTGTCCAGAGCCATCTAACAAAAGCTAAAGACATGCAAGTGAACTTTCTGGAGATGGCCCATCTGATTTCATGATCTGTGATAGATGAACTCTAAATTGCAAGGCATATAGAGATCTCATCTCAGAATTGATTCTTGTTATTGTTATGTTTTTCCTCTCATTATTAAATAATATAATGATCCCTGGGCATTAACCCACACTATTGGGCAGATTCACTGCAGATCAATGACTCTCTTGTGGTAATGCTATGTAGATGAGTTAATGATTTCATAATTCCTAATAATGATTCTATAGAATTTCTAAATTTATACAAGTAATTTTGAGCTCTCTATATAAAAAGCTGCAATTAGAGTTCTGTAGTCCTTCCTGTGTCACACAAGCTAATTGCAAAAAACAGGCTTGGGGGGTTGGGGATTTAGCTCAGTGGTAGAGCACTTGCCTAGGAAGCGCAAGGTCCTGGGTTCGGTCCCCAGCTCCAAAAAAAAAAAAAAAAAAAAAAAAAAAACAGGCTTGGAACAAACTTACAATCAGGGAAAACATTCCTTCTAGAATAGGTGTGAAATTATTATCTGATAACTAAAGGTCATAAACTGGAAATGGACAATTTATTGTAGGACAGAAGTTAAAATATTGACTGGATTTGTGAGGTCCGAATTGAACCTCTTCCAGGACCTCTTCAATAAGACTCATGGAGGCGGTGATAAATATAAAAGCAAGAGGAGCTTACTCATACCAACATGTTGGGGCCATCTCACTTCAAGGGGAGACGACCCTGAGCAGACACTAACAGGGAGTTATATACCTTGCAAACAATTGGGGCAGAATTCGAACAATTGGGGCAGAATTTGCACAATGGTAACTAGGCAGGGTACTATGTACATTTGGTAGATGAAGCAACTTTCAGATTGGACTCATTGTACGGTTCAAGACTATGCCAGGCAGGGGTTGGGGATTTGGGGTGTTTGTTGGAAGCCACAGGTAGCTCTGTGTGACAATTTGCCTTGCAGCTGTTTTAAGAACTAAACCAACTTCTTTTCTTCCTGGAAGGGAGAGGTCCTTGTGCTCGAAGGTTTGTGGTGAGAATTTTCCCACTGGCCCCAGATTGGCCCCAACTCTGGCTCTTTCAAATTTTATACAAAACTATACAACGTAGATGATTTCCCTCCTGACAAAACTGTGCTAACTTATGACATAAGAATTATTGTTTTACACTTTTAATGAATGTGTGGAGCTAGTGACAGATAATGAATGTTTAATTAAATACTATTCTTAATGGAAACTCATGTAAACATCCCTGAAACTTCTTAGTACTTATACTTTCTCAGAAGAATAGATCACATGGTTTTCCAAGTATCTTTACATGCTAAAAGTTCATCACAAATAAAATAAGTACTAAGAAAGTAAAGTGTGTCTAGGAATCTCTCCACAAACCACAGGAACACAGATATCAATAAGACAGCGAATAACCTAATTGTGGTCCTACTATGACAAGAATTAGGGTGTGTGTTCAATAAATCATCCCTATCTGACTGAGATCAGTGTGTGGTTTGTAGAGTGACTACTAAACCACAAAATTTGATCTGTTGGCCAGGAAGCTCCCTACCCTCAACCATTCCTCAGTTACTAACAGTGAATGCCCCCAAGCCAGCTGGGCCCTCCAAAAGAAGATAAGTTGTTTTGTTTTTGTTTTTGTTCTTGTTCTTGTTTTCTGTACCTGCACAATTCTTTTTCTTTGTTTTAGTCTTGCTTTTGGTACCTTTTGGAGAGATTCAAGAGTGTAATAACTAGATGCAGTGTTTCCTTGAGTCTGAGGGAAGGGAATGCTCCAACTCCTCTTGGCTAAAGGGTTGGAGTACAGTTCACCCCTTTAGACTTGGACTTGGTTGAAACTCTACTCCAAGAGCCCATGCAGTGCTATATTGAAGCTCAGTTTTGTCTGTTTTCTATCTCTTACTTTTGTTTTGTTTGTTTGTTTGTTTGGTTGGTTGGTTGGTTGGTTGGTTGGTTGGTTGGAGTTTTTGTATATTTTTCTCTCCTGTGTCTTTAACTTGTTCTCTATGAGATGTCTAGGTTCCTTTGGTGGGATATCTGGGTTCCTTCACATTCCTCCTCAACTCTATCGTTTGTCCCAGGTGCATCAGTATATCCATATCTGTCAGTGTATGTCTTTAGTTTCATTTCGTTGCTTGATTGTTGCACTGTGTTTCATAATCAGAGGAAAAATATTTAAAACTTCATCTGCTGGCTGTTTACTCCTTAACTTAATTTTAACTCATTTCAAGGATTTTTAGAAGGAAAAAAGCACCCTGGATTGGGACAGCAAAAACTTATGAAATGCCCTTGGAGCCCTGCACATGCAGCTAGACTCAGCACTGCTGAAGAAGCCCTGTTAGGGACTGCTTGTCTGAACAAGCTGCTGTGTAAGGGGCCAGCAATTTCTCAACAGAAGGCAAGATGCTCTGCCCTTGAAACTACAGCTGGAAAAGGTAAGAAAAAATTTGTCTCTTCTAAATATAATATAAATGTCTATATGGCTTCTCTGTGTTTCAAATGTCCTGTAATATCTGTAACAAAAAGTTTGCTTAAAACTTATACCGCAGTATTGGAGCCATTCTGGGCAACAACATATGGCATAAGCCAACCCAGGGAAACAGGTTTTTAAAGTACTGGTAAATTGGTATAATATTTTTACACAATTCCTGTTCTAAAAATCAGACTTATAAAAGATAAGATTTAAAACAATGTTTCTTAAATGAGATATTAAAACTGTACCTTTATCTGTTCATGTATACAAGAATATCTCTTGCTAGCAGCCAAACTTTGTAACAATAAAACAATGCACGTGATATTGATTTTTAGAAACAAAGAACTGTTTAAAACATTTAAAAAATGATTTTCTCCTGTAAAAGTTATAGTTACACTGTTAGAAATTGGTTTTGTCCTCTAAAATGATGGTTATGCTTTTTAACTTCACTCTCAAAAATATACTTTTATTTTGATATTGCAAAAATAACTGTTAAAAATAATTTAACTATATGAATCTATGGGAAATCTTAAATTTTATTAAATATTTTATGATGATTATAATAAAAGAGGAAATACTACTGAAAATAATTATAATAATGATAGAAACTATGAGTTTAGAAATTATGATGGACAACAGCAATCAAATATCAAATTATGGGCCCAAGAAGGTCAATTTTGAAGGAAGTTGGAGCAATTCCTGTGGTAGTAGCTATGGATCTGATGCCCCCATTCATGCCAGTCTCCAATTTCCACTCATTCTCCTGGCCTCTGGCCATCTATCCTGTCTCTTCCAATACCTGATCCTGGACACCCCGATTCCCTTCCCCATCCTATCTTTCACCAAGTTCCCTCATCCATCTGCCTCCTATTTTACTCCCCCTTCTAAGTGAGACTCAAGCATTCCTGTTTGGAGCTTCCATCTTGTTTAACTTCCTCAAATCTGTGGGTTGTAATTTATGGCTAATATCCATGTATAACTGAGTGCATACCCATACATGTCTTTTGGGGACTCGGTTTCCATGCTCAGGGTGATATTCTCCAGTTCTATCCATTTGCTGCAAAATTCATGATGTTTTTGTTTTTAGTGGCTAAATAGTATTTCATTGTGTAGATGTACATTTTCTTTATCCATTCTTCAGTTGAGAGACATCTAGGTTGTTTCCAGTTTCTGGCTATTATGAATAAAGCACCTACAAACATAGTTGAACAAGTGTCTTTGTGGGATGGTGGAGCATTTTTTGGGTATATGATGAGAAGTGGTATCGCTGAGTCTTCAAGTATTCCAGAGTGGTCGTACAAGTTTGTATACCACCAGCAATGTCAAAGTGGTCTTCTTGTTTCACATCCTTGCCAGCATGTGTTGTCAATAAGTTTTTAATGTTAGCCATTCTGATGTGTGTAAAATGAAATCTCAGAGTAGTTTTTGCATTTCCCTAATCACTAAGGATATTGAACATTTCTTTTAAGTGCTTCTTGGGCATTCAAAATTAAATCTTTAGCTCTCTATTTGGTTTGTTGGTGTATAACTTCCTGAGTTCTTTATATATTTTGGATATTAGTTTTCTGTCAGATGTAGGGTTGGTGAATATTTTTACCAATCTGTAGGCTGTTATTTTGTCCAACTGACAATGTTCTTTGCCTTACAGAAGCTTTTCAGTTTCATGACATCCCAGTTTTGAATTGTTGATCTTAGAGCCTGAGCCATTGCTATTGTGTACAGAAAGTTGTCTCATGCACCAATGAATGGTGGTTTGAAAATACTTGACCCACAGAGTGGCACTAACTATCCTCAAAAATAAAAGGACTTCTGGGGGAATCACTATCCCTGAACTCAAGCAGTATTACAGAGCAATAGTGATAAAAAACTGCATGGTATTGGTACAGAGACAGACAGATAGACCAATGGAACAGAATTGAAGACCCAGAAATGAACCCACACACCTATGGTCACTTGATTTTTGACAAAGGAGCCAAAACTATCAAATGGAAAAAAGATAGCATTTTCAGCAAATGGTGCTGGTTCAAATGGAGGTCAGCATGTAGAAGAATGCAGATCGATCCCTGCTTATCACCCTGTACAAAGCTTAAGTCCAAGTGGATCAAGGACCTCCACCTCAAAGCAGATACACTCAAACTAATAGAAGAAAAAGTGGGGGAGCATCTCGAACTCATGGGCACTGGAGAAAATTTCCTGAACAAAACACCAATGGCTTATGCTCTAAGATCAAGAATCGACAAATGGGATCTCATAAAACTGCAAAGCTTCTGTAAGGCAAAGGACACTGTGGTTAGGACAAAACGGCAACCAACAGATTAGGAAAAGATCTTTACCAACCCTACAACAGGTAGAGGGCTTATATTCAAAATATACAAAGAACTCAAGAAGTTAGACCGAAGGGAGAGAAATAACCCTATTAAAAAATGGGGTTCAGAGCTAAACAAAGAATTCACAGCTGAGGAATGCCGAATGGCTGAGAAACACCTAAAGAAATGTTCAACATCTTTAGTCATAAGGGAAATGCAAATCAAAACAACCCTGAGATTTCACCTCACACCAGTGAGAATGGCTAAGATAAAAAACTCAGGTGACAGCAAATGCTGGCAAGGATGTGGAGAAAGAGGAACACTCCTCCATTGTTGGTGGAATTGCAAATTGATACAACCATTCTGGAAATCAGTCTGGAGGTTTCTCAGAAAATTGGACATTGAACTACCTGTGAACCCAGCTATACCTCTCTTGGGCATATAACCAAAAGATGCCCCAACATATAACAAAGACACATTCTCCACTATGTTCATAGCAGCCTTATTTATAATAGCCAGAAGCTGGAAAGAACCCAGATGCCCTTCAACAGAGGAATGGATACAGAAAATGTGGTACATCTACACAATGGAATATTACTCACCTATCAAAATCAATGACTTTATGAAATTCACAGGCAAATATCATCCTGAGTGAGGTAACCCAATCACAGAAAAACTCACATGGTATGCACTCATTGGTAAGTGGCTATTAGCCCAAATGCTTGAATTGCCCTAGATGCACAGAACACATGAAACTCAAGATGGATGACCAAAATATGAATGCTTCACTCCTTCTTTAAAAGGGGAACAAGAATACCCTTGGCAGGGAATAGGGACGCAAAGATTAAAACAGAGGCAGAAGGAACACCCATTCAGAGCCTGCCCCACATGTGGACCATGCATCTACAGATACAGCCACCCAATTAGATAAGATGGATGAAGCAAAGAAGTGCAGGCCGACAGGAACTGGATGTAGATCTCTCCTGAGAGACACAGCCAGAATACAGTAAATACATAGGCGAATGCCAGCAGCAAACCACTGAACTGAGTACGGGACCCCGGTTGAAGGAATCAGAGAAAGGACTGGAAGAGCTTGAAGGGGCTCAAGACCCCATTTGAACAACAATGCCAACCAACCAGAGCTTCCAGGGACTAAGCCACTACCAAAAGACTATACATGGACTGACCCTGAGCTCCAACCTCATAGATAGCCATGAATAGCCTAGTAAGAGCACCAGTGTAAGGGTGCAAGCCCTTGGTCCTGCCAAGACTGAACCCCCAGTGAACGTGATTGTTGGGGGCAGGCGGTAATGGGGGGAGGATGGGGAGGGGAACACCCATATAGAGGGGGAGGGGGAGGGGTTGGGGGAATGTTGGTCCAGAAACTGGGAAAGGGAATGATAATCGAAATGAAAATAAGAAATACTCAAGTTAATAAAGATATTTAAAAAAAAGTGAGAGATGTGGCTTTGTTGGAGGAGGTATGGCCTTGTTGGAGATGTGTCACTGTGAAGGTAGGTTTTGAGACCCTCTTCTTAACTGCCTGAGAACAATTGTCTCCTTTCTGCCTTTAGATCAAGATGTAGAACTTTCAGATCCTCCTGTGCTGTGCCTGCGTAGATGTTGGCATGCTCCCTCCTTGATGACAATGGACTGAATCTCTGAATCTGTAAACCAGCCCCAATTAAATGTTGTCCTTTATAAGAGTTACTTAGGTCATCTCTTCTTAGCAATGAAACCCTAATTAAAATACCCCCTTTCTCTTCTATTAGATTTGGTATATTTCCTTTTATGTTGAGGTTCTTGATTCACCTGGACTGAGTTTTGTGCAGGATGATAGATATCGATCTACTTGCATTCTACATGCAGACATCCAGTCATAACAGCAACATTTGTTGAAGATGCCTACATTCGTCCATCATATGGTTTTTGCGTTCTTTGTCAAAAATCAATTATCCATAGGTATGTGGGCGTATTTCTGAATCTTCAATTTTTTTCTATTGATCAACCTCTCTGTTTCTATACCAATACCATGAAGTTTTTATTACTATTGCTGTGTTGGATTGCTTGAAATTATGGATGGTGATACCTCCTGAAGTTCTTTTATTGTACAGGACAGTTTTGGCTATCCTGGGTTTTTCATTTTTCCATATGATGTTGATAATTGTTCCTTCAAAGTGTGTAAAGAATTGTTGGAATTTTTATGGGAATTGCATTGAATCTGTAGTTTCTTTTGGTAAGATGCCCATTTTATGTTAATTCTATGAGTCTATAGGCATGGGAGATCTTTCCATCTTCTGATGTCTTCTTCAATTTCTTTCTTAATGGACTTGAAGTTCTTGTCATAAAGGTCTTCCAGTTGCTTGGTTAGAATTATACCAAATTATTATTATTATTATTATTATTATTATTATTATTATTATTATTAGCTACTGTTAAGGGTGTTGTTTCCCTGATTACTTCTTTAAATGTTTATTTATTTATGTGAATACACTGTAACTGTCATCAGACACACTAGAAGAGGGCATCAAATCCCATTACAGATGGTTGTGAGCCACCATGTGGTTGCTGGGAATTGAACTCAGGACCTTTGGAAGAGCAATCAGTGCTTTTAGCTGCTAAGTCTTTTCTCCAGCCCTTCCATGATTTCTTTTTCCATCTGTTTATTGTGTACATACAGAAGAGCTACTGATTTTTATTTATTGGTTATTTCATTTATCTATACTTGAAATGTACCCTTTCCTGGTTTCATCCCAGAAACCTCCCATCCTATCTCCCTTCACCCCTGCCTCTGAGTTAATTTTGTATCAATTCATTTTTCTGAGGTTGCTTATTAGTTGTAGGAATCCTCTGGTAGAATATTTGTGATCAGTTATGTATACTATCATATCATCTGCAAATACCTATACTTTGACTTCATTTCCAATTTGTATTTCCTTGATCTTCTTTAGTTGTATTATTGATCTACCTAGAACTTCAAGTACTATATTTGAAGGGATACAGAAAGAGTGAACAGCCTTGTCTTGTCCCTAATTTACTGGAATTGATTTAAGTTCCTCTCCATTTAATCTGATGTTGTTAATTGGCTTGCTATATTTTTCCATATCCCTGATCTCTCCAAGACTTAACATGAAGGGGTGTTGGCTTCTGTCAAAGGTTTTTTCAGCATCTAATGAGATGATCGTGTGGGTTTTTTTCCTTTCAGGTTGTTTAGATGGCAGATTATGTTGATGTATTTTCATATATTGAACTTTCCGTGCTTCCCTGGGATAAAGCCTACTTGATCCCGGTGGATGATGTTTTTGATGATTTCTTAGATTTGGTGTCATTCCATAAGTTTAGGTATATTTTGTATTCACTTTTATTGACTTTTAGAAAGGTTTTCATTTCTTTCTTTATTTCTTTTTTGATTCAGTGATCATGGAGTAAGCAGTTGTTCAGATTCCATGAGTTTTTCAACTGTTTCTGTTGTTGGAGTCCATATTTCACCCATGGTGGTCTAATAAGATACAGATGATAATTTCAATTTTCTTTATTGTTAATACTTGCTTTGTGACCAAGTGTATAGTCAACTTTAGAGAATTTTTCATGGGATACTAAAAAGATGATATATTCTTTATGTTTGGGTGAAATGTTCTGTAGATATGTGTTAGGTCCATTTTATTCATAACATCTGCCAGTTTCTCTATTTAGTTTCTGCCTCAATGACATGTCAATTAATGAGAGTGGTATTTTAAGTCTCCCACGATTAATTAGGGATGGATGTGCAATTTAAGCTTTAATAATGTTTCCTTTACGAATGTGGTTGCCCTTGCCTTTGGGACATAGATGGTCAGAACTGAGGCGTCATTTTGATAAATTTTTTCCTTTGATGAGTATGAAATATCCTTTCCTATTTCTATTTTATTAGATATTATAATGAGTATTCCAGCCTGCTTCCTGTGTCCATTTGCTTGGAAAAATCTTTTCCCAGCCCTTTACTCTAGGAAATGTCTGTCTTTGATGTTGAGATATGTTTCTTGTACGAAGCAGAATAATGGATCCTGTTTTGCATCTATCCCATTAGTCTGTGTCTTTTCATTGGGAAATTGAGTCCATTGGTACTGGTACTGATAGATATTAATGATTGTTAATTCCTGCTATTTTATGATATTTCTCTCTCTCTCTCTCTCTCTCTCTCTCTCTCTCTCTCTCTCTCTCTCTCTCTCTCTGTGTGTGTGTGTGTGTGTGTGTGTGTGTGTGTTTGTCTGTGTGTGTTGTTGTTGTTGTTGTTGTAAAAATATAAAAAATTTTAAAAAAGTATTGGTTTCTTTTACCTCACTAGGTCTGCACCACAGTGCCCCAAGATACCTGCTAGATATCTTGGTGGAAACACATCCCAACTTCGCTACAGCAGCCCAGTGTCTCCAGCCACCACACACTTTCCTATACTCAAACCATCACATAAAAGAACACACAACCCAATAATCTTAGATCCAATTGATAAGATATAATTGCCCACTTAAACATACAAAGCCCTGTACCATCCATCCCTTAAGAACATTGATAACAACGTGTAAATACACAAAGTGAGATCTTTACATCAGCCTCCATTGTCCTGCCACGGCTTCTTGGCCTTTCCTCCTCCTCTCTTCCTCTCTCTTCGTTCCAGTCTCCTCCTCTTCCTTCAAACTTTTCTCCCGCCCATCCTTCCTTCTCATCCAATGACAGGACTCCTATCTTGAAACCTGCCTCACCTGTGACATCATCCCGTGTGTGTGTGTGTGTGTGTGTGTGTGTGTGTGTGTGTGTGTGTGTGTCTCCCTTTTTCCTTTGGTTTTGTTATTTGAAGTTATTTGCCTGTGTTTCTTATATTTAACCTCCTTGAGTTGTCATTTTCTTTCTAGTACCTTCTGTAGGGCTGGATTTCTGGACAGATGTTGGTTAAATTATATTTTTATCAAAAAATACCTTGTTTTCTCCATGTATGGTGATTGAATATTTTCTTGGGTATAGTAGTCTAGGTTTGCATCTGGGGTTTCTTAGAGGCATCAAAATATGTGCCTGGTGCTCATAGAAGAATGAGAGGGGGAAGGGGTATGGGAGAGGGGGAAAAGGGGATTACGTTTGAAATGTAAATATATAAAATATCCAAGAAAAATAAAATTACTTTAAAAAATTATCTGCCCAGGTCCTTTGGCTTTTCAGTCTCTGTTGAGAGTAGGGTGTAATTCTTTTTTTTTTTTTCTGGAGCTGGGGACCAAACCCAGGGCCTTGTACTTGCTAGGCAAGCGCTCTACCACTGAGCTAAATCCCCAACCCCAAAACTAGGGTGTAATTCTAACAGGTCTGCCTTTATATGACTTGGCCTTTTCCCCCTTGTAGCTTTTAAAATTTTTCCTTTGTCCTATACCTTTAATGTTTTGATTATAATATGTGGGAGGGTTTTCATTTTTGGTTCAATTAATTTGGTGTTTCATAAGCTTTTATTTCTATACGCTAAAAATTTTTTTCTATGATTTTGTTGAAAATATGTGCTGGATCTTTGAGCTGGAAATCTTCTATTCCTGTTATTCTTAGGTTTCATCTTACCATAGTGTTGCAGCTCCTATGGCGAGAAACATTTTTTTTCTACTGTCTTTCTTTCATTATTTTTTTTAATTTTTTATTATATATTTCTTTACTTATATTTCAAAGGTTATTCCCCTTCATAGTTTCTGTCTTAAGCCCCCATTCCCTCCCCTCCCTTCCCCCATACAAGTATTCCCCCTATACATCCCCTTTGTTGCCATCCCCCATATTCCCCTGCATTGGGGGTCCAACCTTGGTAAGACCAAGGGCTTTCCCTTCCACCGGTGCCCCAACAAAGCTATTCTCTGCTACATATGCAGTTGGAGCCCTGGGTCAGTCCATGTATAGTCTTTCGGTAGTGGTTTGATCCCTGGAAGCTCTCTTGGTTGGCATCATTGTTTTTATGGGGTTGCAAGCTACTTCAACTCTTTCAATACTTCCTCTAATTCCCCCTAAGGGGGTCCTATTCTCAGTTCGGTGACTTGCTGCTAGCACTGACCTCTGTATTGGATGTGCTCTGGATGTGTCTCTCAGGAGAGATCTATATCCAATCCCTTTCCATGTGCATTTTTTAGCCTCATCAATCTTATCTAGTTTTGGTGGCTGTATATATGTGAGCCACATGTGTGTCAGGCTCTGAATGGCCATTCCTTGAGTCACTGCTCTAAACTTTGCTTCCATATCCCCTACTATGAACATTTCCCCTTTTTAAGAAGGGGTGGAAGCATCTGCATTTTGGTCATCCTTCTTCTTGAACTTCCTGTGGTCTGTAGATTGCATCTTGGGTAATTTGAGCTTTTTGGCTAATATCCACTTGTCAATGAGTGTATACCAAGTGTGTTTTTCTGTGATTGAGTAACCTAACTCAGGATGATATTTTCTAGTTCATTCCATTTGCCTATGAATTTCATGAAGTCATTGTTTTTGATAGATGAGTAGTACTCCATTGTGTAGATGTATCACATTTTTTGAATCCATTCCTCTGTGGAAGGGCATCTGGGTTCTTTCCAGCTTCTGGCTATTATAAATAAGGCTGCTATGAACATAGTGGAGCATGTGTCTTTGTTGTATGTTGGAGCATAGTTTGGGTATATGCCCAAGAGAGGTATATCTGGGTCCTCAAGTAGTGTAATGTCCAATGTTCTGAGGAACCTCTAGACTGATTTCCAGAGTGGTTGTACCAGTTTGCAATCTTACCAACAATGGAGGAGTGTTCCTCTTTTTCCACATCCTTGTCAGCATCTGCTGTCACCTGAGTTTTTGATCTTAGCCATTCTGACTGGTGTGAGGTGGAATCTCATGGTTGTTTTGATTTGCATTTTGCTAATGACTAAGGATATTGAACATTTATTTAGGTGCTTTTTTGGCCATTCAATAATCCTCAGCTGATAATGTTTTGTTTAGCTCTGTGCTCCATTTTTAATAGGGTGATTTGGCTTTGTGGAGTCTAACTTCCTGAGTTCTTTGTATATTTTGGTTAATAACCCTCTATCAAATGTAGGATTGGTAAAGATCTTTACCCAATCAGTTGGTTGCTGTTTTGTCCTAATGATGGTGTTTTTTGCTTTACGAAAGCTTTGAAGGTTTATGAGGTCCCATTTGTCGATTCTTGATCTTAGAGAATAAGCCATTGGTGTTTTGTTCAGGAAATTTTCCCCAGTGCCCATGTGTTCGAGATGCTTCCCCATATTTTCTTCTAATAATCTGAGTATATCGGGTTTGATGAGGAGGTCCTTGATCAACTTGGACTTAAGCTTTGTACATGGTGATAAGAATGGATCGATTTGTATTCTTCAACATGCTGACCTCCAGTTGAACCAGCATCATTTGTTGAAAATGCTCTTTCTTCCATTGGATGGTTTTAGCTCCTTGTCAAAGATCAAGTGGCTACAGGTGTATGGGTTCATTTCTGGGTCTTGAATTCTGTTCCACTGATCTACCTACCTGTCTCTGTACCAATATCATACAGTTTTTTTTTTATGACTATTGCTTTATACTACTGCTTGAAGTAAGGGATGGTGATTCCCCCAGAAGATCTTTTATTGTTGAGTATAGTTTTCACTATCTGGGGTTTTTGTTATTCCAGATTAATTTGCAAATTCCTCTTTCTATCTCTATAAAGAATTGAGTAGGAATTTTGATGGGGATTGCATGGAATCTGTAGATCGCTTTTGGCAAAATAGCCATCTTTACTATATTAATCCTGCCAATCCATGAGCATAGAAGACCTTTCCATCTTCTGAGATCTTCCTCAATTTCTTTCTTCAGAGATTTGAAGTTCTTGTCATACAGATCTTTCACTTGCTTGGTTAAAGTCACACCAAGATATTTTATGTTATTTGGGACTATTGTGAAGGGTGTCATTTCTTTAATTTCTTTCTCTACCTGTTTATTCTTTGAGTAGAGGAAGGCTACTGATTTGTTTGTGTTAATTTTATACCCAGCCACTTTGCTGAAGTTGTTTATCAGTTTTAGTAGTTCTCTGGTAGAACTGTTGTGGTCGCTTAAGTACAGTATCATATCATCTGCAAATAATGATATTTTGATTTCTTCCTTTCCAATTTTTATCCCTTTGACCTCCTTTCGTTGTCTGCTTGCTCTGGCTAAGACTTCGAGTACTATATTGAATAAGTAGGGAGAGAGTAGGCAGCATTGTCTAGTCCCTGATTTTAGTGGGATTGCTTCAAGTTTCTCTCCATTTAGTTTGATGTTAGCTACTGGTTTGTTGTATATTGCTTTTACTATGTTTAGATATGGGCCTTGAATTCCTGATATTTCCAGGACTTTTATCATGAAGGGGTGTTGAGTTTTGTCAAATGCTTTCTCAGCATCTAATGAAATGGCCATGTGGTCCTTATCTTTGAGTTTGTTTATATAGTGGATTACATTGATGGATTTTTGTATATTAAGCCATCCCTGCATCCCTGGGATAAAGCCTGCTTGATGATGATGGATGATCGTTTTGATGTGTTCTTGGATTCAGTTTGCAAGAATTTTATTGAGTATTTTTGTATCAATATTCATAAAGGAAATTGGTCTGAAGTTCTCTTTTTTTGTTGTGTCTTTGTGTTGTTTTGGTATAAAAGTAATTGTGGCTTCATAGAACGAATTTGGTAGTGCTCTGTCTGTCTCAATTTTGTGGAATAGTTTGGATAGTATTGGTATGAGGCCTTCTATGAAGGTCTGATAGAATTCTGCACTGAACCCATCTGGACCTGGGCTCTTTTTGGTTCGGAGACTCTTAATAACTGCTTCTATTTCTTTAGGAGTTATGGGGTTGTTTAGATGATTTATTTGTTTCTGATTTAACTTTGGTACCTCGTATCTGTCTAGAAAATTGTCCATTTCCTACAGATTTTCAAGTTTTGTTGAATATAGGTTTTTGTAGTAGTATCTGATGATTTTTTTTTAATTTCTTCAGATTCTGTTGTTATGTCTCCCTTTTCATTTCTGATTTTGTTAATTTGGATACACTCTCTGTGACCTCTGGTTAGTCTGGCTAAGGGTTTATTTATCTTGTTGATTTTCTCCTTTTTTTTTTCTTTTTCTTTTTTTCCGGAGCTGGGGACCGAACCCAGGGCCTTGTGCTTGCTCGGCAAGCGCTCTACTACTGAGCTAAATCCCCAACCCCTCTTGTTGATTTTCTCAAAGAACCAGCTCCTGCTTTTGATTCTTCGTGTAGTACTTTTCGTTTCTTCTTGGTTTGAAAGACCTCCGGAGAGGACCTTTCCCTCAGGAGGAGACCCAAGCGCCCGAATGACCAAGCCCAGACCACTCGGATGCAATCAGCAAGAGGGTTTATTGGAAAACACAGGTACCTTCGGGCACACAGTCTCTTCGGAGGACTTGCACGCCCAGTAGCTCCAGCATGGGGCTTTTATAGGGTTTGGGGAAGCAGAAGCGGGCGTACAGAAGCAGATGCATAGTTACGGGGATTGGTGGATTCAAACGAGGCACATAGACATGTTCACATATGATTGGCTATTTCACATGATGAGGTAATAAAGTATAGCTACACACATTGGCAGGTTTGAATCATATTCAAATGAGGTTGCAACGTGGTAAGAGAGTACGTGCAGGCTGGGGCGTCCTGAATGTCGGGGGCTGGGGGCTTATCTCTTCCTGCCAGGTGGCCTGTGAGTCAGATCCAGTACTCCTGGTCTGTTCTGCATTCCTTTCCTTTTATGGTCTGTTAGTTTTAAAGGTGACTCGGCCCTAGGTATCTGGACGTGCCTGGACTCCTTCAAGCCTGTTACAGCTCTGAGTTAAGACTCATGGGGGGGGGTGTCTTTCAGGGTGATTTCAGCTCTGGGTTTGGTTATTTCCTGCCTTCTACTCCTCTTGGGTTTATTTATTTCTTTTTGTTCTAGAGCTTTAAGGTGTGCTGTCAAATTGCTGACATATGCTCTCTCCTGTTTCTTTTTGCAGGCACTCAGAGCTATGAGTTTTCCTCTTTGTACCACTTTCATTGTATCCCATAAGTTTTGGAATGTTGTATCTTGATTTTCATTAATTCTAAGAAGTCTTTCATTTCTTTATTTCTTCCTTGACCAAGTTGTCATTGAGTAGCATTGTTCAACTTCCATGTATATGTGGCCTTTCTGTGATTATTGTTGTTATTGAAGACCAGTCTTAGTGCATGGTGATCTGATATGATGCATGGGATTATTTCTATCTTCCTGTGTCTGTTGAGGCCTGTTTTGTGACCGATTATATGGTCAATTTTGGAGAAGGTTCCATGAGGTGCTGAGAAGAAGGTATATCCTTTTGTTTTAGGATGGAATGTTCTGTAAATATCTGTTAAATACAATTGGTTCATAACTTCTGTTAGTTTCTCTACATCTGTTTAATTTCTGTTTCCATGATTTGTCCAGTGATGAGAGTGGGCTGTTGAAATCTCCTACTATTATCGTGTGAGGTGCAATGTGTGCTTTGAGATTTAGTAAGGTTTCTTTTATGAATGTAGATGCCCTTGCATTTGGAGCATAGATATTTAGGATTGAGAGTTCATCTTGGTGGATTTTTCCTTTGATGAATATGAAGTGTCCTTCCTTATCTTTTTTAATGACTCTTGTTTGAAAGTCAGTTTTAATTGATATTAGATGGCAACTCCAGCTTGTTTCTTCAGGCCATTTACTTGGAAAATTGTTTTCCAGCCATTATTCTGATGTAATGTCTGTCTTTGTCTCTGAGGTGTGTTTCCTGCAGGCAGCAAAATGCTGGGTCCTCTTTACATATCCAGTCTGTTAGTCTATGTCTTTTTACTGGGGAATTGAGTCCATTGATGTTGAGAGATATTAAGGAATAGTGATTGTCACTTCCTGTTATTTTCATTGTTAGAGGTAGAATTGTTGTGGTTTGCCTTGGAGTTCTCTCTATTTTGATGCTAATTCTGCTCCCCCAAGGATGGCTGCATAGTCACATACTCAGGACACAGGTGATCTGATCAGAAACTCCCATTTAATTTGTAAAATAAAGGCAAGAGCCAGAGATTTGGGCAGGGGGAGAGGAGCTGGTAGAGAGGAAGAAGGGAGAAGAGAGGAGTGCTCGGAGAAGGAGAAGCGGGAGACATGGCAAATAAAAGGTGCAAGTGATGAGGGATTTGGGAGCGAGGAATAGGACAGTGTAGGGTGGATCTGCCCAATCTAGACCCTAGATTGTTTTCATATTAATTGAGGTGCGTTTTCTTTGTACAGGCCGATTTGGGCTGGAGAGGTTACTGCAACATAGAATTATGTTTGTTTGTCTCTCTTTTGGTTTTATTGCAAGGAAATTATATTCTCGCTTTCTATACGATGTAGTTTCTCTCCATGTGTTGGAGTTTTCCATTTATTATTGTTTGTAGGACTGGATTTGTAGAAAGATATTGCTTAAATTTGGTTTTGTCATGAAATATCTTGGTTTCTCCATCTATGTTAATTGAAAGTTTTGCTGGATACAGTAAATTGGGCTTGCATTTGTGTTCTCTTACGGTCTGTATTACATCTATCCAGGATCTTCTGGCTTTCATAATAAGAAGTCTGGTGTAATTCTTATTGGTCTGCCTGTATATGTCACTTGACCTTTTTCACTTACTACTTTTAAGATTCTTTCTTTGTTTTTTGCATTTGGTGTTTTAACTATTATGTGATGGGAGGAATTTCTCTTCTGGTCAAATCTATTTGGAGTTCTGTAACCTTCTTGTATGTTTATGGGCAGCATCTCTTTCTTTAGGTTAGGGAAGTTTTCTTCTACAATTTTGTTGAATATATTTACTGGGCCTTTAAGTTGGGAGTTTTCGTTTTCTTCTATACCTATTATCCTCAGGTTTGATCTTCTCATTATTTCCTGGATTTCCTGTATGTTTTGGGTTAGGAGCTTTTTGTGTTTTACATTATCTTTGACAGTTGTATCAATGTTTTCCATGGTATCTTCTGCCCTTGAGATTCTCTCTTCTATCTCTTGTATTCTGTTGGTGATGCTTGTATCTACGGCTACTTGTCTCTTCCTTTGGTTTTCTATATCCAGGGTTATCTCCCTTTGTGCTTTCTTTATTGTTTCTAGTTCCATTTTCAGTTCCTCCACCTGTTTGGTTGTGCTTTCCTGTAATTCTTTCAGTGATTTTTGTGTTTCCTCTCTAAGGGCTTCTACTTGTTTACTTGTGCTTTCCTACATTTCTCTAAGGGAGTTCTTTATGTCTTTCTTAAAGTCCTCCGTCATTATCAAAAAATGTGATTTCAAATCTAAATCTTGCTTTTCTGATGTGTTTGGATATCCAGTGATTTTTTTGGTGGTAGTTCTGGACTCTGATGATGCCAAAGTAGTCTTGGTTTCTGTTGATTAGGTTCCTGTGCTTGTCTCTAGCCATTGGGTTGTCTCTGATGTTTGATTGTCTTGTTGTTTCTGGCCGTGACTTGGTCCTGCTGTATGCCTCTGTGTCAGCACTCCTGTATAACTGTTTTCCTGTTTTCTTTCAGCTTTTCCTGAGAATGGGTTCTCTGCTCTCAAATGTGGCCACATTCTGTCTTCTAGCTCTAGGTGCGGGCAGGAATCAAAGGGTCCTGCCACTGATTGCTTGTGTAGGTCCTTGCACCCCTCGGGCACAGTTGGCACTATGTTCCCTCTTGGGTCTGGACTGTGGGCAGAAAGTATTCTCCTCTGACTTCTCAGGAGTATCCACACTTCTGAGGTTTCAGCTCTCTCCCCCACAGGATTTGGGTGCAGGGAGCTGTTTGGCTAGATCAGTTCGGTCCTGGGCACAGAGGCACTGTGCAGTTTCTCCTTGGGCCAGGGATGTGGTCTGAGGTGTGCAGAGGTGGCAGTCTGTCCTCCGACCTCAGGATATGTTAAGGGAAACATTTAATTATGCACTTGAGTACAGTTTCAGAAATTTATTCCATTATCATCATAACAGGGAAGAATTGTGGTACACGGAGAGACATTTCAGTAATAATGGAGACCTCCATCTTCATCTGTATGCATAGAGTGAAACTCTGAGCTTTGCATGGGCTTTTGAAACCTCAAAGCCTACCCTGTACTTCCTCCAACAAGGCCATGCCTCCTTATCCTTTCAAATAGTGCCACACCCTGATAACCAAGCTTTCAAGCTTCTTGGGGCCATCCTTATTCAAACCACCAGAGTACCACATTTTTAAGATGCACTTATCAGTTAGTGGACCTTTAAGATGTTTCTGTGCAGTAGCTATTGTGAATAGAGCAGTTGTGAACAAGGAAGAGCATGGGTTTCTGTAGTAGGAAATAGAATTATTTGAGTATTTGCCAGGAGTAGAAGAGTTGGGTCATATGGTAGATCCATTTTTAATTTTCTGAGGAACTACCACACTGATTTACACAGTAGCTGTACCAATTTTTACTCCCATCAATAGTAGATGAAGGTTCCCAATTCCTCAAAAACATTCAGCAGCATTTTGTTTTCTTAATCAGTCTGACTAAAGTACAATGAAATTTCAAAATAGTTCAAAATTTGAATTTCTGTGATGGGTAAGGATGATGAACGCTGTTGAAAATATTTCTTAGCCATTTCTTTTCTCCTTCTAAAGACTCTGTGTTTAGTTCCATAGCCTGCTTTTAAATTGCATTATTTTGTTTGTTTGTGGGGTTTTTGTTTGTTTCTGTTTTTTTTTTTTTTGTAGGTTAACTGTAAGATCTTGGTTGTGTAGTTAATTGCTTGGGAGAATTATTTAATGAGAGCATGCAGATACTACAGATGCATTGGTCTGTATCTTCACTGACCCTCCTCTCCTATATTCCATGTTGTCATATTTTGTATTTGCCTATATCCCATTCAGAGTAGTCTGACTGTTACATTGAATTCTTGGAGCTTTTGGGTTACATCTTTTTTCTGATTGCATCTAAATGTTATCTTTGAAGATTGCCCACAAGTCTACACTGGATATGGGAATACCAGACAACAATATACTCACACTCATAGCATAGTTAAGAACTTAAAGCCTTGAACATGTTACAAATCCTTTTCTGTGAACTCACATCTGAGAAAACATCAGAACATTGATACTGGAGAGAACCCTTACAGATGTAAGAAATGTGACAAATTTTTTACTAAGTGTTCAACTCTTTGAGAACATCAGAAAATGCATTCTGGAAAGAAAACTTTCAAATACAAAGGCTGTGACATATCCTTTATCTGCCTTTCAAATCTTGAAATACATAAGAAAATTCATACTGGAGAGACAGATATCACTGTAAATAATGTGGCACAGAATTTATCTGGTATTCTCTCTGCTTAAAAATCACAACAGTATATGTAATAGAAACGCAAAATAAGATACCTATGGAAGCCTTTAATGAAAGGATTAACTAACAGAAAAGCATCACAGAGTATATATTAAAATAAAGTTCTACAAATGTAACTGCTGGAAATCTACTGTTTAAATGTGTATGGGTTCTTAGCCTGCAAGTATGTCTGTGAGTGTCTATAAACTACATGTATGCTCAGTGCAGGTGGAGGCTAGAAAGGGACAAAACATCTCCTGCAGCTAGAGTTACAGATAGTTGTGATATCATATGTTTGGTTTGGGAATTTTACAGAAGTTCTCTGGGAGAGCAACCAGTGCTCTTAACCACTAAGTTATCCCCAGCATCTAGGGAAAGCTGTAATAAAAACATTTATCTTTTTCATCATCCAAAACCTCATAATAATGCTATGTGTGATGTGCCTGCCTTTAGTCCTAGCACTCAAGAGACAGAGACAGGTGGATTGATGGGAAATCAAGGCAGCAGTCTATATATCAAGTTCCAGAACAGCCAAACCTACACAGAGAAATGTGAAAAAAAAAATAAAAAGAAAAGGAAGAAGGAAAGAAGAAAGGCAGAGGGAGAAGGAGGGGAGATCTAATAAAATCTCATCTTACTGGGCAGTGGTGCTGCAGGCCTTTACTCCCAGAATCTCTGTAATTTCAAAACCAGCCTGGAATACAGAACAAATTCCTAGATTGCAAGGGCTACAGTTTTAGGTAGGGTTTTTCTATTGTGAAAAGATACCATGACCAAGTCAACTGTTTTAAGGACAACATTTAATTGGGGCTGGCTTACAGGTTCAGAGATTCAGTCTATTATCATCAAGGTAGGAATATGGCAGCATTCAGGCAGGCATGATGCAGAAACAGCTGAGAGTTCTACATCTTCATCTAAAGGCTGCTAGCAGAATACTGTTTTCCAGAAAGCTAGGATGAGGGGCTTAAAGCCCACACCCACAGTGACACACCTACTCCACCAGGGTCACACCTACTCCAACAGGGCCATACCTTCTAATAGTTCCACTCCCTGAGCAAGCATATACAAACCGTCACATTCCACTCCCTGGCCCCATAGACTTGTTGAAACATATGACTATGGGGGCCATACATAAACATAGCATAATGCAAAATATATTTAGTCCAACTTCCAGAGTTCCCATAATCTATAGCAGTCTCAACAATGTTAAAAGTTCAAAGGTCAAGGTCTCTTCTGGGATTCATCTAATCATTTAACTGTAATCCCTAAATCAAGACAAGAGACCAGCTGGACAAACTCCAAACTGCATTTTCATGTCTGGTGTCAAAGAGATCTTCGGATCTCCAACTCCTTTTTCATCTTTATTGACTGCAACAAATTTCTTTCTGCTGGGCTAGTTACAATCCCTGTTAGCAGCTTCCCTCAGCAGATAGCCCATGACTCTGGCATCTCAGATATCTTGGGGTCTCCAAGTCAACTTCACTGTTATAGCTTCTTGTCCTAATGAACAGCTGTAGCACCAGGTACAACCTTGACTATCTCTGGAACACAGCTTCTTTGTGCTCTCAGAAAGCACTTCCCAGAAGATATCCCCTCAGTACTGCTGGTCTCGTCTTAATAACCATGAGTTTCTTAGCTCTAGCTAACCAGTATCAATTGTCCCAGTAGTCCCCTTCTACTCTTCACTATATATCAAGAGACACATGGCTGAAACTGCCAAGTTCTGCTCCCTCAGGAGCTCATACATGCCCCCCCTTATGTTCTATTACATTATCATTAGCTTCCTCTTTTCCAACTCCTTCACTGCCTAAGATTGGCTGTCCTGGATCTTGCTCTGTAGATTGACTTTGATCAGGTATGTAGATCTGCATACCTGTCTCCTGGAATTAAAGTTGTGTACCACCATGGCTGGATTTAAGCTTTTCTTCAACTAAAACTACTCTATCTCAGGCTGATCTTAAACTCAGATCTCCTTGGCTTTATCTCCTTGAACTAAAGGTGTGTACACCATACCAGGATCTAAAATTAGCTGGGTAGGATCTGGTCCTGTTGGAGGAGGTGTGGCCTTGTTGGAGTGGGTGTGTCACTGTGGGTATGGGCCAGACTTTCTTTTTTTTTTTTTTTTGGGCCAGACTTTCTAATAGTGCCACTCTCTGAGCGGAGCATATACAAACCATCACAGCTACAAAGAGAAACAAAATCTCTAAAACAGAAACACAAACAATGAACAAGCAGGCAAGAAAGAAAGACAAAAAGAGATAGAGGGGGGAAGGAAGAAGGGAAGAAGGGAGAGAGGAAGGAAGGAAGGAAGGAAGGAAGGAGGGAGAAAAAAAACCCAAAGTTTTGTGGATATTCATTTTGAAATACTGAGAAAAATATGAAAGTATATACTCCAAACTCTAAAATAATACAGCTGCTATAAAGTGCCAGTAGACCATCATAGAGGGAAAGGAGATTCTGAGAGCCTCCCTCAGCCTGATGAAATGGTAATTACCCCAGTTTTACGTGTCTTGTTTTTAGTACTTTCTCAACAGATATGGTCTCTGCATTACCTACTACCAACTGTAAGAGGAAGCTTCCTTCACTAAAGATAAAAGGACAAATTAATAATTACAAACTCAAATATTTAGACGGCAGATGAACAACATGATCATTAACAAAACATCATTGGGTTCTGCCCTTAGACTTACACATTCTAACCTATGTTTTTAGATCATGTTTAGAATACCAGGCATAAATTCCCTGCTATGGAGCAGGCCTCAAATCCAACAAGAGAGAGGTTAGTTATACCCATAATGAATTATGGCAGTATTAAGTATACACATACTGGCTTGCAAGTAGGTACTGTAGTATGCAGGGTCCAGACCACTGACAACTTTTCTCTGCCAGCAGCCGTCAGAGGGACTTGCAATGTTCCAAAACCAGGGAGAATTTTGTAGTAAGTTCAAGATTGTTCTATCTTGCAACCCAAATCTTAAGTGTCTTCGGCAACACTATGTACTTATGCTAACCAAGAAAGACAACCTCCTTTCTTAGGAGTGCTTCTGGAAGTCCCTGACTAGTAAGTCCTAGACAGATGACCAGTACCTGATACAGAGAGTTTCACTGCATGACTGTGGTATCTGGGAGCTGCTTTATTTACCCATGTGGGATACCTGTATTCATGGGTTTTAAAATTATATTTCATACTAACTTGTAACATAGTTAAGATTTCAAAGGCTTCTTCATATGTCCTTCCATTCAGTTAACCCACCTACTAGTCCTTTCTTCTTGACCTCATTACTGGTTAAACATTTAGCACACATTATCCAATGCCTTATTCTTTTATGGCACATGTGTTCTACTGTTCTCTTAATGTATTGTTTAGTTTGGTCTCAAAATGAAACCCTGTAGCTCATTCATGGACATCTCACTCAAGTTTATCTTTCAGCAGCCCACTCTCCTTACCATCACTTTACTGCATATTTGAACCACTCTGTTTCCAGTATTACCACTCACTAATTCATATCACCTTTATTCTATTATCCACTCTCTTCTCCTACATCTCTCCACTAATGGCCCAGTTCTAGCTTCTTAGCTTCTATATGTAGTTTTACATGCAAAACTGAATGTTTGAAGCTAGAACACATGTTTTCATGTACCCATGTGTCAGCTGATGGATATCTATGTTGTTACCATTTCCTAGATACTGTCAACAAAGTAGCAATGAACTGTTGTGCCAAGAAAAACTTGTAAATCCCAAAACCAAGGAGCCAATTCCAATGTATTGAATTAAGGTCTCTTTATTTAAGTTCAAACTTCGGATCCCCATCAACCCTGACACAGCAAGAAGGTGGAGCCCTGAGCCTAGCTTTAGGCAAGTATTTATAAAGGCAAGGAGGATGTATCTAGCTTGATATATGTCTGATGGGGAAGCAGGGGCATAATTGTCTAGTGTTGAGAGCCAAAACATAAACTTAACTTTTGTGGGTTTTTGACTGATGGTTCTTAAGAAACGAAGTGCCAGGGGCAGGCTTGTAATCTGGGGTTGTAGATATGTTGGGGAATAAACTGAAATCTGGTGTTAGATGCAAGTATTGTTGAAGCGTAACATGGAAACTGATGTTAGAAGAAGGTCTTGTTGGGGAGTAACCTGGAAACTGGTACCAGCCTGTTAGTTAACTTGAGTTTAACCTTAGGCCAGGTTTTCTAAGATGGGAGTCTACACCCAAAAATATCTGGTCTCTCAGAACATGATGGACAAGTGATAAGTGATAAGATGGAAAGACCTTGGAGGTTATGCCCAGGAGTGGATATATTAGTTGTATATTAGCATCCTCTATGACTAAACCTTCCAACTTAGAGGAAACCCCTTAACACAAGGGATATTAAAAGAGAGGTAAAGCCATTTAATGAGGGGACTTGAAACAGTACATCCTACAAAGAAGCTCCTGAAGCTCAGAAATAGATGACTTAATAGTTTCAGGAAGTCCAAGAAACCAGCAAGATTCACTAGTAACCTCCTGCCTCAAGCATATATGATTAGTAAGGACTGCTGATACTGTCAGACAAGATGAGCTTCTCAGAACATACTCTGAAGAGCCAAGAAGCAAACAACACAGGACAAGCTGACTGGAGAAGGTAGTCAGTGACTTGAAAGACACACTTCCCACCTTAGGCGAGCTGCCTGCAAGCTGTGCCATGATCCCCAGGTTTCCAGCTTCACTGGATAACACCTTCACAGGGTGATGCAGCTGTCAATCAGTTCTTTGTGCTTCTATCAGTAACCACTCACCCACACTCTTGTAAGTCACCCCAGTAAAACTCAGTGCTCCACTGGGATTTAGAGATGACTTAGTGGTTAAGAACTCACTGTCTGCTCTTTCAAAGACTCACTTGGAATTCCTAGTACCCTCATATGGGCACTCAATCTGTAACCTCGACTCCAGGACATTCAATGCTGTCTGAGGAACACACATAGTGCAGAGACATTCCTGCAGAGAAAGCATCCCTAAAGAAGAAACCAAATAGTAATCTTACTGGTTCACCAAGTTGGACTTTATTGATTCCCAACTTTGGTTTTCCTTGGTTCTTTATCTGAGATAAGTAGATAATCGTCATTGTTTCCACAGGAATAGTGTCACATATCAGTTTTCCTTCATTTATTCATTGATTTTAGAATATCTAGACTAATTGGAAAAGTTTATTCTCTAGTTCTCTATCCCAGAGCCATGTTTGGCCTCTGTAATGGATATTTCTGGTTGTCACCTTGATTACATCTGGAATGAACTACAATTCAGAAATGGAGGGCACACCTGTGATCCAGATCTCGAAGCTGGAAAACAGGTTTCTGACCTGGATCTTGACATGGAGATTTTGAGGCATAGTAGCCATGAAAATCTTAGGCCCAGGCAAGGTAGTACATGCCTTTCATTCCTGGAGAATGAGGTAGGCAGATCTCTGACTTCTAGTCCTGGGACAAAAGCAAGTCCCACATTTAGGCACGGTAGTACACACCTTTAATCTGGGCCACACCTTCTGCTGGAGGTCTACATAAGGACATTGGATTCACTCTTCTTTAACCACTCGCCAGCACATCTGTTGAAACCTACGTCCACAGAGGACCAGTTAAAACAACTAGCTTCATGGGACTGAGAAACTACTAAAATCTTGGACTTACCATTCACAGCTGCCCATTGTTGGGTTAGTTGGATTACAGACTGTAAGTTATTACAAGAAATTCCTTTAATATATATAGAGACACTTCATAAGTTCTGTGACTCTAGAGAATCCTAAATAAGACAGAAGTTGGTATGAAGGGCCAGATGGCAGAATCGAATTTCCAGAGACAAGGTGATCATAGTTATTATAATGGGCTGTGTAGACAAAACAACATTCATAATGACCTACCCCATAACCCATAACGATCACAACTCTGCATTTTGATTACTGTAGTTTCTTGTAGTGGTCTCTGTAGTAGAGAGGTTTCTTGATAAGGTGTGAAGACTAAGCTTATCTGTGGGCAGAAGAGAAAATGTTTAGATTATTCTTAGGGATTGTGCTGGTTTAGTAAAGTGTTTTCTCTCAAAGCACTTTTATCTTGAGTCACAGAAGACAAACTCCTCTCTGAGTTAGGAAAACGGCAAGGCCACCATCTAGTGGTGAAAGCCACGCAGCTCTGACTTCTTGAGACACCTATTTCTTTTCAAAATCCAAGTTCTTTAAATGTCTCTCACCAAGTCAGATGTTCAGGATTTGGTTTTGAATTGTCATTTTTGTGTGTTGGGGATGGGACTCTGGCTTTCTGAATTTAGCCTGTTATTGTTTGCAATAAGTATGTAGTTCACAGGCTGGTAGTCAAGCCGAGGTGTTAGGCTGTCTATCTTTTATCTGAAGGGTTCAGAACTCAGTGTGGGGGTGAGATATCGGGGTGTAACGTCCTACCAGATCCAGTTCTGGTCTAGGCTGACAGCAGACTTAACAGGGAGTCTGTGCAGAGCGGTCCAGAGAAGGTTGACAGCTGAAGCCTTGTGGAAGGCAGGCTGAGACTGAGAGGGAGGGACCGGTCTCCGGGGGGGTGGGGCCACTCGCCGGAAACAGCGGATGGGGACAGTAGATGGGTGTGGAGGAAGTGTGTTGAGTGGAGCGAGGTTAGAGGAGTGACGTGATAGCTGGGACTGTTCATTAGTGAGCCTAGGTAAGTTGACTGAGGAGCCAAAACCAAAAGTGGCAAGGACCTCTTCCTGGAGGAATTCACTGGCTTGCACCGTGGGGAATTGCGTAATGCAGACTTGGGGTCAGAGGACACAACAGGGATTTCGAGGGGAAGTGAAAACTACTGAGAGCTTCAGGTGCCTCGCGGGGCATCCTGGGAGAGTCAGGCGTCGGCAGCCCAACGGATGGAACCGGATGGAACCGTAGCCCAGTGGGGGAGGACAGTAACCTCCCAGGTTAGAGGAGCTGAAGGGCTGGGAGGGAAACAAGCAGGAACTGGACAAGGGTGAGGTGTTTCCTCTGCTACTCACAAAGATGACAGCTCTCAAATTCTGCAGTACATGTCTTACCCTTGTCCATAACTTTAGAATATAGTAGGTGGATTAATACTGATTTTTTTTCATTGATTCTCTTGTCAAAATTTTCTTATAAAAGTACTCTAGTAGAGTATTTGAATTTATCTGTTGATATTTGCAAACGTGTTTGGTTTGGTTTTGTTGTTGTTTTGTTGTTATTTTGCTATAACAGAAAGGACAACGCTCCTGAAATTTACATTAGTCCACGCTAACTTCTTTGTTATACCTGGGACTTGGCACCCATGTGAGGTTTTAGACATCAGTAATGAATGGAACTGTAAGGGTTTTTTGAGAGCAAGGGAATCTTTGCAGTCAGGAGCAAAAGGAAATCAACAAAGTCACACCACACAACAAACCTCATTGAAGAGATGGATTGGGGATAAACGTAGAATGGTGGCTACTCTGAAAGGGAAGAGAGATGGTACGCTAGGCGGAGGGGTAGGTGTTTATAGTGTCTTTGGAGCATGTGCATTGAAGTACTGGAAATGAACAGTGGGTCCTGAAGTATTGCTTGGTCATTAAACATTGTAGTTAATTCTCTAAGGGCCATAACTGCCATTTCCAGCCCCTTGGGTGAAAGTGGCTAAGCCACTGCCCTAGAGGAAAAAAAAAATGCCCAAGATCAAGCTACAAAATCTCTCCAATTCCACACACCCCCAAGGAACCCTATGTAAATTAGCCTCCTGCCCAGTTCTTTGCTGATTCTCTCTAGAGCAGAGGCAGTCACTCTGATGTGGTTTTTGCTTTCAAGAAATCTCAGTCAATCTCTCTCTTCATTTACAAAGCTATGTTTATTTGGAGTCACAAGCACTGACTGAGTCACTGTGACTCAAGTCAAGAAATCTCTTGTGTGAGTTTTGTTTTTGCAGTGTGACTGAGATATTCCTTGAGTCCAGACTGCCAGGATACATTTGTTTTCATAGGTGTAGTAATATTTGCATCTAGGAAACCTTCCCCCTCAGAGCTGCAAAGCTTCCATTAGGTAAGCCTTTCCCCTCAGAGCTGTAACACTTGCACCAGTCTTAGAGTTCTAGGGCAGGACAGGGGCAAGGTAATTTTCCACTGGCATGTTAACCTATACGAGTGCTTGAATATTGAATTGAATCTGAAAGTATGTTTTTGTGAGTTACAGATACACTTGTAAACGTTAACATCTGAAAGTAAACTTTTTAGTTCACCCTTAATTTTCCAACTGAGACAAATGCACGCTGAGATGTAAATAGAGCATTCTGATATAAATAAGCCAGGGTTGGTGGCACACACTTTTAATCCCAACACTTGGGAGTTGAAGGCCAAATTGCTCTGTGGGATGGTTCAGGAGAGCCAGAACTACATGGTGAGGCTCTGTTTAAAAACAAAAACAAAACCCAATAGATAAGAAAGTACAAAAAAAATTAAATAAAATAACAGGAACAGATACGTGTCTCCAAAGTCTTAATATTGCACCTTAGAGCCTGGAAAAGTCCAGTATGCACTTTGAGGGTATCAGATCACAGTATTTTCACTGTTAGAAAAGGCATTATAAGCCAGTTGGTGCTGGCACATGCCTTAAGTTAATCCTGTCTTGGGGGAAGAGGGGTAAGGGTATTATTTTGTAGCAAAATACCACAAAGCATCTTTTGATTAACTACTATGACTCATCTACAGCAGAAAAAGTCTACAAGTCTTTTTGTCTCTTTGGGCCCCAAAAAGCACACTGTCCATGGACACATACATGACCAAACTGTTATTTTCTGTTTCTTGTTTTTGTTGTATTTGAGACTTAAACTCAACTATGTTTCTCTGGTTTAGAACTAACCAGGTAGACCAGGCTGGACTGGAACTCCAAACTCTGTCTCTTGAGTGCTAAGATTAAAGGTTTGTACCATCACAACTCTTCGAACTGTTTTATTTCACAGTCTGTGGACAGTCTGTGTTGTGACTGGGGACTTCTCTCAGGAGAATGACCAATGTTTGGACCCCACTGAGAGGACTTTCTACAGAAACTGGATGTTGCAAAATTGCATCACGCTAGGTTTTGTGGGTAAAAATAGTTTGCTGCCTTCCTTGGTCCAAAAATATATATGGAAATTACGATAAATATATAGAGTGCTGTTTGGGATTATGCCAGTTTAGTAAATTACTGGTTGTAGCTTCTCCAAGATCTAAGCCCTTGGGGAAACTGTCTGGGTTTCCAGTACTAGGTGTAATTTCCCACTTCTTGAGGTCTTTGGTTCAATTAGAAGCTGTTGGTTTCCACCAAGGTATGCATGCCACTCTTGCAGCCTTGGGTTATCATGCAGTACAGATCATTGTTGTGGTTCAGAGGTGTCAGTGCTAGGTAGGACTGTTGGCTGGCTCCTTCCTTTGGAAGCTTGCACATTGCCTTCTAGTGCTGTGAATGCTAGTCCCTAGGGAGGATGCTTATGTCAGATCTATCTTGAGACCTCTGGGTTCTGTATCTGAATCTCTTGGTATCTTTAACCATAGGGCCTCACTATCTACTTCTGGGAAAGAACCAAGGGCAACCAACATAAATAGCCTATAATGTTTTGGAAATCTCTTGAATAGCTCTGTCCAACAATTTAAAAAGAGCCATCTCATGCCAGTATCTATGACTCTTATAGGGACCATTATCAACCCAAATGAGAAGCTTTCGAATATATACTAAATGTATGTGTATATATAGACATGTATTGTAGGCATTCATAGTTGGATTATATGATTCCTTCTTACTTTTAAGACATCCTTATTTTATCATATTTTTGTGTTTATATTGGTTTCATAGATTCCTGCTCCTGTTCTTCCATTTTCCCCTTAAGATCACTTTTCCCTGTTATCGCCTGTCTATTTCTCCCCCACATCCCACCGTGGTCTGCTTTTACTTTTCTGGTTACTGCAGTTACTTACTCCAGGTTGAGAACTCACATCTGAAGGGTTGGAGCTAGGAACTTCCTATGAAAGAGAACATGTCTGTCTTTCTAGGTCTGGCTTAGCTCACTCAGTATAATCATTTCTAGATCCATCCATTTATCTGAGAATCTGAATTCAATTTTCATAACAGCTGTATAATATTCCATAGTGTATATGTACCACATTTTCACTATCTATCCATTTGTCAGTTGAAGGATGTTTACATTGTTTCAGTTTGTAGCTATTTGAATATAGGGGCAATGAACATGAGTGAGCATGTATCTGTGGAATAGGATGTATAGTTCTTTGAGCATATGTCAAGGAGTAGAACAGCTGGGTCATGTGCTAAATTTGTTTAACTTGAATCCTTGTTTATTTAATTGAGGATCCTCCATAATGATTTCCAGAGGGGTTAGATTTTTTTTCTTTTTCTTTTTCTTTTTCTTTTTTTTTTTTTTTTTGCTCATGGGTTTTTTATGCCTTATGATTTTGTTTAAGTCTTCCTAGGTGGATTATTGGTAGAATTCTTCTTCCTTTTCTGAGACAATTAGTACTTTCCTTTCTTTTCTATGAGTGGCTATTTTCATTTACTCTGTGAATAACTCCTCTGATTCTTCTGTATATACTTTACCTGTAACTTCCTATGTCCTGTACTACTACGTTCTATGTACTGTGAAATCAATTGGCTTAATTTGTTACTATCTTCAAATATACTTATGTCTCCACTAGTTTTGAGAGTATTTTCTGTATGCACTATATGGTTGATAATGGTTTTCTCTCTACACTTTAAATGTCTTTCCATGCTTTTCTGGCTTTGGGATCACTGACCAGACACCAGGTAGAATTCTGTTGCTTGGATCTCTTCATGTAGTATGACATTGTTCTTTAATAACATTCAGTATTAATTTTACTTTTCCTGTTTGATTCCATGATATTAAAGGTCCACAAGCTGACTATTCACTGTTCTTCAAAGAGAAGATCAAAGAAGAGAAACAGCAAGAAATGGCTGATTCTTCAGTCAACACGTCCCAGGTCAGTGCTCATGTCCAGTCTTTTTCAAAAAGTGTTATAGTTTGCGACATTACAAGCCTTTAATTTTCTGCTTTTGGTAATTTTTTTAACTTTATCATAAAACACATTTATTGGAAACAAACAAAATTACATACTGAAATAAATTAACCCAATGACTATACAACTCAATGTACTTTTAGGCAGTTATAGTAGTCATTGGGAAAGAAGCTCTGGAGTCTTAGATGTGAATTTGTTCTCAGTATCAAGTATTTCTTTATGACCTGATCCACCACAAAAACGTGACAGAATTAGAACTAGAATTAGAATTAGCTTTAGATTCTTTTTCATAACCGGTGGTCATTACCTGCATTCAGTTGTTTCTCAATGCCTGATATTTAACCTTTTTGTGTTTTCTTTTCTTCATGTTCTGATATGCTCCCTTGTACATTGCTTCCATATAGCTGTTATTGACTAGATTCTGCCTATGACCTTACTTAATATTACACATTCTAAGGCAAACCATTTTCCTGCTAATTTTTACTATTTTTTTCTCTTTAGCAGAATAGTATTTCACTTTATATGTATCCATTTTCATTATCTATCTGTGGACTAACAATTAGATTTATTCCAATTCTTTCCTATGGTGAATAACTCAGCAGTATGCACGGAGTGTAAATATCTCTAGAGTGGGGAGTGGACTTTGCTGGATATATCCATAGGATTGAAATAGCTGGGTCATAATAGGATTCCATCTCTACGTATTTGAATAATCTCCAAGCTGATTTTTCCACAATGGCTGAATTAATTTTCAAACATCACCACACACACACACACAACATCCTCTCTAACATTTGTTGTCAGGTTGATTGATGACAACCAGTCTGCCTGGAGTGAGGCACTATTCCAAAGTTGTTTTACTTTGCATTTCCTGATAGTATTTTAGGAATTTTATGCCCGCTTTTCAGTATGTACTGACCATTTGTGTTTTTCTCTGCTCAAAGTGTCTGTTCAGTTCATTTGCCCATTTGTTGATTGGCAGTTGTAATTCCTTGGTATTTAATTTCTGTAATTCTTAGTGAATTCTAGATAGGAGTCCCTTTTCAGGGTGTTTCAGATTCTCTCCCATTCTTTGGGTGTCTGTGTGCCCTGCCAATTATTCCCTTTGATGCACAGAAACTGTATATTCTTGGAGCTCATTCCGGTGCTGTCGGTGTTCTTTCAATAAGTTCTTGCCCATCCCAGTATCCTGATGGATATTCCCTATGTTTTACAGGTTTCTGGTTTTAAATAAGGTTTTTGACCCCTTCTGAATGATTTTTTTTTTTTGTACAAGGTGACAGATAAGAATCTTTTAAGGTTTGCCAGCACAATTTGATGAATAGGCCATATTTTTGTCGTCTTCAGACACACCAGAAGAGGGCATCAGATCTCATTACAGATGGTTGTGAGCTACCATATGGTTTCTGGGATTTGAACTCAGGACTTCTGGAAGAGCAGTCAGTGCTCTTAACCACTGAGCCATCTCTCCAGCCCTAGGCCATATTTTTGTAATCTACCTTTTTGCCTCCTTTGTCAAATATTAAGTATAGCTTTCTTGTTTTCTTGGTGAGTCTTTTGTCCTGTTCTGTTTTTTTCCTATTTTATGCCCATGCCAGGCTGTCTTTATGACTATAGCTATTCACTATATATTCCATAATTCCACATCTCCTATGGCTTTTTTCTCATTTCTGCCCTTCCCCTGCCCCCTTTTTGAAGACAAATATTCCACACGGACTCATGTCTTGTAATTTTGAAAATATTTTCACTGTGACATATGAGGAAAAAAATATGTTGGTGCCCAATTGCTGTAGTCCATGTATTAGATTCTTATATTTTGAGGCATATATGATCTGTTGGATCTGTCACATTTCCTTTGATCATAGTTTTGGAAATGCATATTCAAACACAGGAAGTAGTTGCCACCACTTTTCAGAAATATGTGGAATTTGAAGAGACTTATTACAGTTTGGTTCTTAATCCTAAATTTTAATTGGCTCTGAATACTAAATGTTTAAGCACACAGTAGAATGCTGAACATGGCAGTTATATGTGGCTGGATCTTGCGATGAAATGAATGTTCTTGAATGTAGATCCAGACTGTGGTCCTCTGGTATTTCTCTTCAGTGTTTAATATCAGGACAGAGATGATGTATCCCGTGTTTGTTGATACCTTGTATCTTTTGTCTCAGAGACATTGCTGCTCACATCACTCACTTGCTCAGTACTCTCAGTAGAAACTTCCCAAACTAGAGAGATGAATATTTTTTATTTCTCTTTTTCATTTTCCCTACCTGGATACAATTATGCAGCCCTTTTTGGGTGTGACTCCTTAGGGAGCATTATGTGTAATGCATCAGTAAAAATGTCTTGATGGCATTGACTGGTGTTCATAAACCATCACATTTGATGCACAGGGAACATTCCTCATGATTGCGTTGCTCTAGTCAGTTCCTGTAAGATTGACAGCTCTCTTCCCCTACCCTGAAGCTGAAGTGATTTGAAGTGGAAATTTCAGAACTGGGCTCTTTTGTCATTGCACTTTGCATTTTCAGAGAAATAAGGGAAGAATCATAAACACTGCTAACCTAAAATCTGTTAGACAATATAGCATAGGTTAAAAGAAAAACACATTGAGGGCTGCAAAATTCAGGAGATCAGCTTTTCTTCTTAGCAATGAAACTGATTATAATTCTCACACATTTATTATATTCATTTACTCACAGGAAATCTTATGTCACTTCTAAATGCATCCAAATTTTTAACACCTATGTGTACATGCTTAGTTGTAACTTAAATATTATTTAATGTGTTTTTGGACTTTCCTCAAATTTTATAACTCTTTGTGGCTGGACTTATTTTGGAACTTACAAAAATTTTTTTCAAAGATCCTGTATGCATGTTCTTATGAAAACTTTAGATTATATCATGTGGCTGGTGTGAATATTTTTATCTGCTTGATAGTGTCTCAGATATTTTAAAAATGAATTCCATAGACTACTTGATTTTTCTATGTTAATGTTAAAATAGCCAGTATGTAGTATTGATATACTTCTCTTTACAGTGGAAAAAAGTCAAAACTGTTCCACAATGAAGTCAATCATATAATCTTCCTTCCATATCTACCACCTAACTCGGTAATGTTGTGTATTGGGCCTAGAGTTTAAACATCCCAAGCAAGCATTGTAGAATAGAATCATGCAAGGCCCCAGTACAGACTGAATTGATTAGTGTCAGTTTTCTAGGATGAACTTGATCATGAAATTTCCTTCTCAGATATGTACACTGTGATGCTGAGACATAAACACAGTACCATAACAGATAGATAAATGTGTCCAGATCTGAAATGTATGTCTTGTTTCATGGATATGCTTGTGAGACTATTGTAATCCTGTTTTCACAGAGTTAGGACATGAGAACATGTATTATGGAGTGTAACTATGTTAGAAGTCATCTGATTGAGTAACTGTCTTTCATCATCTACATCCAAAATTTACTTGTTTCCATCTATTCAAGAAACCACTGTCCCATAAAGCACATATTCAAATTATATTTTTTTGTTTCAGAGTCTGTTGACATTCCGGGATGTGGCTGTGGACTTCTCCCAAGAGGAGTGGGAATGTCTGGCCTCTCCTCAGAGGGCTTTGTACATTGATGTGATGTTGGAGAATTACAGCAACCTGGTCTCTGTTGGTGAGAATATTTTCCTTAAAGAATTTCCAAATGATACTTTGTATGTCATTATAGGCCCATAAACTCTGTTAAGCTGTCTTGGAAACAACATAAGACTAGGGAATATTTGGTAGTAGGAAAGAACTTTATCATGGTATTTGTTTTTTCTTTCCAGTTTTCATTTTTGTAGGCTCATGCCCCATTCAGTTTGGTTTGAGCATGTATTCAGAAACCTAGTAATGTATAATATTTGTACAATATCTTTGTTTTTCATTTTTTCCTTTTATCGGAAACAGATTCTTATACAATATACCCTGATTAGAGGTTTCCCTCCCTCTAACTACTCACTGTTTCTCCTATGCTCCTCCTCCCTCAATATCCACTCACTTTCTGTTTCTCATTAGAAAAGAACATGATTTTAAGAGCTAACAACCAAGACTAACAAAATAACATATAATAATGTAAAGCAAAATCCATCATATTAAAATAAGACAAAGTAACCCAAGAGAAGTAACAGAGTCCTAAGAACAGGCGAGAGAATCAGAAGTCATATAATACTAAGCTGAAAACTATAGGCTATATGCTGAGGACCGGGTACATGCCTGTGAAAGCCCTATGCTTTCTATTTCGGTCTCTGTGAGTTCATTCACACTTACCTAGTTCATTCAAAGGGTCTTATCCTGGTGTACTCCATCTCACCAGGCTCTTACACTTTCTGTCTCTTCTTCCTGGTTCCTTGAGCTCTGAGGGGAGGGATTCTATGGAGCCCTCCATGTAGACTTTCTCCTCCTGATGCTGACTTTGGGCCTCTGCATCTGTTCCCATCTTCAGCTGGAGGAAGCTTTCTCCCATGATGACTGAATAAGGTACTGATCAGTGAGTACAGCAGAATAGAATTAGGAGTCATTTTGTTCATACTTCTATTTCTCATTTTACACAAGTAGTGCTTGTTTTATCCAGCCTAATCCTAGGCTGTCTAGGCACTCTGGTCGTTGGTTACACAAGCAGTCTGGGCATGACTTACATCTTATGGAGTGAGCCTTAAGTCAAATCAAATATTGGTTGGCTACTCCCACAATTTCTGTGCCACCATTGCTGTGCATATCTTGTAGGCAGGACAGATTGTAGGTCACAAATTTTGTAGCTGGATGCATATCTTAAAGCTCAATATCATTATTGCATTTCGCATACATTTAATTTCGAGAAAAACTCAAGATATGCAAACAGAAATTTCTCCCTAAATACACTGAAGTGATTGGACATAGCATTTGGAAAATCATTCCTAGATTTCTCTATTTTGTCTTCCCTTCTTACACTGACTACAGTAGTGTGTTAGATGTCTGTGTTCTTTCTAAGAATTCTTGCATGGGTCATGGGCTACCTCACAGAACACATAGATTATTATATTCAAGGCAGATCTGGTCACTTGTCTGGGGCAAATGAAAGTATCCTAAAATGTGGAGAAGATATGGTAGTCATAATAAGGGTGGGCAAAAAAATAAGCGTGACAATGGTGATGGCTTAAAGTGAAAGAAAAAGAAAGAACTGAAATTTTTTTTTTATATTCAGTTCCAAATTGAAAGGATTCCTGATCACGTAACTTAAAGTGTATCCTGCCTTAGTGCACCTGAATTGTGGTGACTTAATACTAGTAAAAATATGCAATTTTATTTAACTATGCTGACATCAGATTAGAATAATTTTACAAATTAAAAGTCTAATGTGAGTCCATGAAGTAGAATTATTCTGTAATTGCCTTCCTTATATGTAGGCATTCATTCACATTACATCCTTCATTTTCTTCTCAGTGGCAGATACACAGATACCCTTCTGGAAAATGATCACAGGAGTCAGTGTAGAAAGTTGACTTAAGAACAACTATATAAGGAAAGTTAAGAAACAGAGCAGTGGATGTGCCAGGATGGGGTAGATACCCAATAGTGGGCCTCTACTCTCTCAGAGCTGAACAGCTGAACAGAGGTTGGATGGGAGGGATGGACTGTGGGAGGAAGAGATGGGGGTAGACACAGCAATTAGGATGTAAAGCAAGTAAATAAACAAATAAACACCAATCAAATTGACAGCTAGAGGACAGAAAAAGAGAGAGAGAGAGAGAGACAGACAGACAGACAGACAGACAGACAGACAGACAGACAGACAGACAGCAGTGTGTGGAGCTCAAACAATGCAGGAAAGAAATATGCAATAGCTGCCATTGCAACCTTCACTCAAATCATCTAGAGCCTCTAATATATGGCAGAAGTGCATCAATTACTTTTGAGGAATCAATCTCTCTCCCCCCTCCCACCCGTCTCCTTTCCCCCACCCCTCCCCACACTCACACTCTCACTCTTTTTCTCTCCTCTCTCTCTCTCTCTCTCTCTCTCTCTCTCTCTCTCTCTCTCTCTCTCTCTCAGAAAAAAAAAAAGCCCTTGATGCTTGTTGTAACATTACAACAAACTGGGTTTCCTGAACAGGAATCTTTATTTGTTGTACATTAGTTTACACACATGATGTAAACCTGAATTGCATTAAACTCTTCATCACTTTCTGAGAAAAAAATATTTAAAAACAGACACATATATTCTAAATATAATCTGTCACTGAGCCCCATCCCAAAGCTACATACTGATTTCTCAATTATTTGTTTCATCTGCCTTGAAGACGGTCACCATTTTTCTAAGAATCTATACAATTAGAGTAAAAGAAAAGTGTCAACTTCCATGAGCTCTGTGCTAAGTATTTCTAACAGAGAATGTAGAAAAACAGTCATTTCTCAAATGTTTAAGTTTAGAACAAGCCCTATTAATCTGAATTGTACTCATTTTCAGAGAACTACTGCATATGTGATACTGTCTGTCAACCTGTGAAGACTGAAAGGGAGTCCTGTCAGTGTAATGAGCTTGGTAAAATGCTTCATGATCCCTCTCATGGTGGACTTTACAAAAGAAGTGACACCACAGAAACCTCTAATAACCACAGATGCTGTAAGGACAGGGATGCCTCTGTTGACTCATCAGAGCCAGGTCAACATAAAAGCACGCACACTGGGGAAGAACCTTGCACATCTAAAAACTGTGAGAAGTCTTTCGATTTGTGTTCCAACATTACTCAAGATCAGACATTCTACACTGAAGAGAAAGAGCACAGACAGGAAAAACATGATGACCATTTCAGCTCTACATACAGTCTCATGCAACAGTCAATCTACATTGGAGCAAATGCAGGCCAGTGTGTAAAATATGGGAAATGTTTCAGTATTGCTTCAAGCCTCAGTATACAGCAGAGAATTGATACTGGAAACAAACCCTACAAGTGCAATATTTGTGACAAATCTTTTACTCAGTGCTCAAGTCTTAAAACACATCGTAAAACACATCAAAGACTTCGTGCTGGGACAAAACCTTACAAATGCAGTGACTGTGAAAAGTCTTTCTCTTATTTATCTGCACTTAAAAGTCATCAGAAAAGGCATACCGGAGAGAAGAGGTACAAGTGTAAGGAATGTGACAAATCCTATGCCTACCGTACTGGTTTGAAGAGACATCAGAAAATCCATACTGCAAAGGAACGTTATAGTTGTCAACACTGTGGCAAGGTCTTTCATCAGCTCTCACACTTCAAAAGCCATTTCACAGTCCATTCTGCAGAGAAGCCTTACAAATGCAATGAATGCCACAGATCCTTTCCCCATTATGTATTCTTCAGAAGGCATAAGAAAAATCATTCTCTACAGAAATCTCACAAATGCAAAGAATGTGGTAAGTCCTTTTTTATATTGTCACATCTTAAAACTCATTACAGAATCCATACTGGTGAGAAGCCTTACAAATGTACAGAATGTGACAAATCCTTTACCCAGTACTCACATCTTCGAAGACATCAGAGAATTTATACTGGAAAGAAACTTTACAGATGTGAGGTATGTGACAAATGGTTTACTATGTCCTCAAGTCTCAGCAGACATCAGAAAATTCACACTGAAGCAAAAACTTATAAATGCAAGGACTGTGACATATTCTTTACCCACTACTCAAGTCTTAGAAGACATCAGAGGGTTCATACTGGAGAAAAACATACATGTAAACAGTGTGGCAAATCTTTTACTAGGGGCTCAACTCTTAGAGCACATCAGAGAATTCATACTGGAGAGAAACCTTACAAATGTAGTAAATGTGACAAATCCTTTATCCAGGCCTCACAACTTAGAACACATCAGAGAGTTCATACTGGAGAGAGACCTTATGTATGTAAGGAATGTGGCAAATCACTTACTACATGTGCAATTCTTAGAGCACATCAGAAAATTCATACTGGAGAGAAACCTTACAAATGTATGGAATGTGGCAAATCCTATATTCAGTACTCACATCTTAAAAGACATCAGAAAGTTCATACTGGAGAGAAACATACAATTGTAAATAATGTGACATAGCATTCATCTATTATTCTCTCTCTGTTCAAATCCTAACATTATACATAATAGAAATGTAAGCATGAGAAACATGGGAAAGCCTTTAAAGTCTTAGAATGTTTCACAAAGTTTGTCAAAATAAAAATTTCCAAATGTAATTATGTGAAAACCTTTTTGGTTTTTGTTTTGGTGTGTGTGTGTACTCGCGCACCTACATATATACCTGGCACCTGTGGAGGTCAAATCCCCTGAAGCTGGAGTTAAAGACAGTTGTGTGTTGGAAATTGAACCCCAATACACTGTAATGCTACTTTTAATCTCTAGATTGTGCTTTTATCACTCTAGTCACTGGGAAAAGCTGTAATAAAAACATTTGTCTTGTTCAAAATCCAAAGGTTCATAATTCCAGTCAAGGTTGTACACTGAGTCGACAGAGGCAAAAATTATCTCTGTTAATTAGAGGCCATCCTGGTATACATAGTTCCAGAAGAGACAGAACTACATATAACTATGAGCTTTTATACCCAGCCTCTTTGTTCCTGAAATAATGGCTCCTAGACTTAATATTTATAAATACATGCATAGGCCATAAGCTTCGGCTTGTTCCTTGACTAGTTCTGAAATTACATTACCTGTTTCTTATATTCCTTGTGTGCTGCATGACTGTTTACCTCTCATCTTCATATATCTGTCTCATTATGGGCCAGGGTGAATCTTTCACACCTGTGACTACCTCTCAGAGTTCCAAGCTCACTATCTGAGGCCCCTGTAGACCTTTTATTTTTCAAAACCTACTTTAGTAAGGGTTCTTAAACACTTTAACCTCCAGCCCACCACCCACCACAGGTAGTGGAAAGAAAAGGTTACTAGGGCAAAAATAAGAGGATTTTGGCCTGTTTAGAAATAGTTCTTTGAGGTGATCCTAATCTTTATTGTAATGAAAGCAGCAGTTCAGTTCACACAAATCAGCAACAGTAACTCCATTTACTTGCAAACACCATTCAGGAATCAGCAACAGCAGTTCAATGCAGAAGAAACCACAAGGCTGCCCCAAGACCACAGAAGTGGCAAGAAGCCACCAGAACACCACCAGAAGTTCTTTGGTACATTTCTCTCTACAAAGTCTCAACAAACAATGATCAGTGAAAAAGGCAAGGCAAACAAATGTCCCAGTGTCATCCACTGTCTGTTGGGTTATACCTTTCCAAACAACAAGCATCAGCTCTAGCAAAATATCACATGCCCTTTTTCCAGGCAGCTTCCTGAAAAACGTGTCTATTCTCAGCAAACCACATGTCTGCCTCAGCAAAACATCCTCTCATAAGACACTTTCCAGAAAAATATCACATGACACAACTGAGTCTCCAAAGAAACCAGAAATTTCCACCTCAGCTTCCATCTTTTATTTCCTGCCTATTGCTAATAAGCCATCAGGTTTTTATTGGGGTTCTGCATCCATACAGTACACAGATTCTACATATAACCTGCCTTGAAATCAAAAAAAAAAAAAAACCAAAATATAATAACACTTAATATATGAAAATGACCTCTAATTGTGCTGAACATCACAAAGTTTACACTTCTGAGAAACTATATAAAAGTATAGCATATAAAATCTCCATGTCTTATTCTTCATTGGAAATTACAACTCAAATTTAGTTTGACAAATCTTTTACCTAGTATTGAAATTATTGACATCAAAGCAAATTCATTATGAAGAAAACACAATGTCTCATCTTTCACCTTCAAAATCATCAACAAACAAAAGAAAAACATTGAACTGAGACCCACATCTGAGAAGAAACATGTTATTTGACTATTGGGGGACTAGGTGGAATTACTGTATTTTCTGTTTGTCTATGTTTACATCCTGATTTCTCACTTTAATTTTTTTTTTACAATTGGGTTATATCATGTTCTATAGATATGTATCATATTTTCATTTACACATGTGTCAATGGTTGGATATCTGAATTGATTCCAGGCCTAAATAGTGAATAAAGCAACAAGAACATGAGGAGGGGCAAGTGCTAATTGGTAAGATGGAATGTGTTTTTTAACACAAAAATACCAGCCACTCGATTTTACCAAATGAAGACCAGAGCCTGTCATAAAAGCTTGCGAGCTCAGAGGCAGAGAAAACACTCAGCTGACCTCCCTACTCTTATGACCAATGTCCCATAGGAAAAAGCTCTTTTCCTTTTCCATGCTCTCTTAAATACCTTCCAACTCAATATTCCTCCTTTCTACTTCACTATGTTCACTTCCTGGCAACCGCTTGTTTGTTCTACACCTTGCCCTAAGATTGACTTTATTTAGCTCTTGAAAGGTAAGTTCTAGGACTGAGCCATACAACAAGTATTTGTTTCCAATAAACAGAAAGCTGTTGTATTGAAAGTGTGTGAGCCACAGTACAAGGCAAGGTTTCCCTACTTCACAATCTTAGGGTTCACAAAGTGATCAAATACCCTGCAACAATGGAAAGTCCTTGGGTTTCATGCTCAGGAGTGATTACAGGGTATCAGATTTCTTTGAGGTTTAACACTTTCATTTTGAAGGAAGCTTCTTAAAACATAGGGTGTAAAAAGACAGGGAAATGAACTAGGTGCCTTATAGCAGCAAGGTGGAGAGGGAAGAAAATGGTCCATCCTATAACTAACCTCCCAACGCTCAGCAATAGACAATTTAATAGCTTTAGGATGTCCCAGAAACTGGAATATTCACTAGTGTCCTCCTGCCACACCATATATAGCTGGTAAGGACTTCTGGGACTATCAGACAAAGTGAATTGCATAGAAGATCACCATGAAGCTTACAACAGTCAAGCTGCCTGAAGCACACAAGACAAGACAAGCTGCCCAGAGGAGTTAGTGAGTGACTTGAAAAACACTTCCGTTTAACTGGAGTTCTTTCAATACCTATTTTTTAATGAAAATCAAGTGTTTATTCATTTACATTTACTTAAGAAATACAAAGTTAGTCTATAAATATTTATTTTTACTAAATCATAGTAAAATGAAAAGTTAAGGCAGTGGTATCCTGGCCAAAGATAGAAATCCCATTTCTTTTAGCATCATAGCACACAAACTCTGGGTGGTTATAAAAATTAGCATTTTTAACATATCATATATTAAGTCCTAATTATAGCTTTTATCTAAAATAACTTAATGGTAATAGAACGTAATTCCAAGGAAGAAAGAAAACAGTAAGTTTTCAGTATCAATGAGGGTGCAGTGGCTACCACATGACTTTGGGACATTCTGGAGTTTAAAAGTGGAAGGCTGTGTGCTGGTCTGGTTCAATTCCATTATCTTTCACCTAATGAATGGGCACACACAGGGCAAGTTAGTCATGTAAGGCCATGGATTCACACAGGAGGGCAAATTCCCAGTTACTAGTTATATTATGACAAGTTATAATAGGATACAATTACATTCGTTTGGACATCAAATCTGGGGCAGGAGATGCTCAGAGTGCTTGCTGGTCTGCACTCCCAGCACTGCATTAACTGGGTGTTAATAATTAAAACAGATATTAGGAAAAGACAACCCATGATAACATGCTAAGCTGATAAAATGACACTAAAGCAATAATTTAATATACAAGTTTGCAAACAACTGTTCAGGGTGTCCCATACATGAACATGCATAGCCAGGGCCAGTAGCTCTGACACGTCCATGGCCTACTCTCTGTTCAGATTTCTTTTTTTTTTTTCTTTTCTTTTCTTTTTTTCGGAGCTGGGGACCGAACCCAGGGCCTTGCGCTTGCTAGGCAAACACTCTACCACTGAGCTAAATCCCCAACCCCCCACTGATTTCTTATGCTTTCATTGTCATCATCTGAGCTAAATGTCTTCCACAAAACTTGTTTGCTTTCCAAAGGGAAGCTTCCAGCTGTGGTGTGGGGTGCTTTGGTACACAGTGTCTCTATCACTGCCAAGTCAATGAGTTTGCTGAGACTGTCACCATTCTGTTGATTCAAGATGTCCTAGAAATCTTTTGGTCTCTGCTTTGCTTTTGCCACATGGGTCCTGAAAGAATGTTCTTTGCCAGCTGTGTGGGACCTTCCCCATGGCTTTTAAAGAGGTCATTAAGAATAGAGGTGTCACCAAGTTAGCTTTCCATAGGAGTGTTTTCTGACACTGGGTTTTCTACCCTTTTGTTTCTCAGCTTGAAAATTGGTCTGTTTCTTGAACTGCATGCTCCTGTGAGGTCCCACTGATGTCCAGGAAAATTTTCTAGCTCTGTCTCTAGGACTTCAGACTTGCTGTTAGGACAGAAGAGTGTCATGGTATCCTTGGATGTGCGGTTGTTTCCATCACTGTGAATCTCTTGAGTAAAGCTGACAGGTGATTTTTATAATCTCTGCACCACTAGAAAATGTGTCCTCTCTATGGGAACCATGATTCTGAAATCTGACTGATTTTCCTTCACATATTTTTGGGTTGTTAACTTGAGATATTTTGTTGGTGGAATCATTACATGATAGAGTACTATCATTTGAGGGACTTTCTTTTAAAAGAGATTCTTTTTCTTTAGATTTATTCAGTACCCTAGCTTCTTCCTTGTGGACAGATTTCATCAACTCTGAAGCAGAATCCACAAAGAATTCCTTTACCTCTGGGTGCTGAAGACTGTATTAATCTCTGAGCATTCTCTGTCGCTCTTCAGATGTGACATTAGTAACTTGTTCAGCAAACTCCTTTACAGACAGCTATTTTTTATGATGGTTCTTAAACACTATAACCTCCCTTCTAGCCCACCACCCACAACAAGTAATGAAAAGGAAACGATATGGATGAAGTGGTGCTGTTTAGAAATGCTTCTTTGTAGTGAATCCCATCTGCGTTGTTAGGAAATCACCAGTTCAGTTCACAGGTCAGCAGAGGCAGCTCAATCCCCTCGCAAACACTTCATGGGTGTGCCAATAGTCTAGTTCTTTTGAGTTGGGATAGCAAACATGAATCAGCAGTGCTAGCACAACCTAGCAGGAACAGCCAAGCCAGAGCCAAATCAGCATGTGTCAGCAGGAGAGACCAGAGCCTGTTAACAGGATCACTAGGAAAAGTTCTTGGCTGTGCCTCTCTCAGCAAAGGTCAGTAAAGACTCAAGACCAACACGTGTTGCACAGCTAGCTCTACAGGCAAGCCCAGCCAAGCCTCAATAATTGTCCGTTGAGACCTATTTATACGCCTTCCAAACATCATGTGTCCACCATGGTTCTTGCCTCACCACATGTCTTGCCTAGTCTTAGCAAGTTCCATATGAGTCTATCTTAGCTTACATCACTCTGCCAATTGGTCCAAGTCCATGAAAGTCACAAGAAGCTGCAGCATACCACTAGAAGGTTTTTGATGCATTTCTATGGAGTCCCGACAAATGCAGCTCAACTATACAATGTAAGGCGGACCAATACACGTGTGTTATTAGGGAAGAATTATTCATCATGTGAGAGGAAACATGTGCTGTTTGACAGTTAGGGACTAGTTAGCATCAGTCACCATATTATCCAGTTGCTTACACTTACATCCTGATTTTACACTTTCATTTTTATTTACAACTGAGTACTAGACCATACTCTACAGATGTGTGTCACACTTCCATTTACACATGTGTCAGTTGATGGGTGTCTGAGCTGATTCCATTGTTTAGACACTGAATAAAGCAGCAATGAGGATGGTGGGCAAGTGCTCATTGCTAAGATGGAAAAATCCTTGGATTTCATGCCCAGGAGTGAGTTCTCTGAGATTTAATCTTATCATGTTGAAGGAAGCCCCTTTAAAATTAGAGAATCTCCCAAAGCTCAGAAATAGACACCTCAGTCCCCTCAAGAAGTCTGAAAAACTGGCAAGATTCACTAGTGACCTCCTACCTCAAGCATATATATATATATATATATATATATATATATATATATATATATATATAATCAGTAAAGACGGATGGTTGACATTGTCAGAGAAGATGAGCTGCATAGATGATGCTCAAACCAGCCACGAGCAGACACCAGTCAAGCTGCCTGAACCTGATAAGACAAGACAAGCTGCTTGGAGGAGGTGGTGAGTGGCTTGAAAGACACACTTCCTACCTCAGGTGAGCTGCCTCACAGGATGATTCAGCTGTCATTCAGTCCTTCATGCTTCTGTCGGTAACCCCTCACCCACACTCAAAGTCCCCCCCCCAGTAAATCTCACTGATTCACTGAGCTTTAGATATGAATCAGTGATTAAGAGCACTGTTTGCAAGCTCCCAGGGACTAAACCACCAACCATCAAGAATGCATGGAGGGACCCATGGCTCCAGCCACATATATAGCAGAGGATTACCTTATCTGGCATCAATGAGAGGGAGAGGCCCTTGGTCCTGTGGAAACTCAATATCCCAATGTAGGGGAATGACAGGGCAGTGATGAGGTAGTGGGTAAGGGAGTTCCCTCATAGAAGTAGGGGAGAGGGGGGATGAGATAGGGGTTTTGGAGGGGAAATTGGAATTATTTCTATTCCTGATCACTGACATTGTAGCTAGAATAGCATAGAAGCTTAAGGAGTCCTGGTCTGCATTTTCCTGAGAAGTGTGTAACCCTTGTTTGTTTGGTTTGGCTTTAGTGTGGCTTTGTTGTGTGTTTGGGTTTTTTTTGCTTTGGTTTTCCATTTTAAATTTTGAGTTTATTCCATCATTAGAACATTTTTTCCCTCCCTTTCGTCCTGCTAAATCCTCCCAATACCATCCTGTTCCGTTTCAAATTCATGGCCTGCTTCTCATTAATTCTTTTTTTTTGACCCAATGGGTAAGATATAATTGTGCACCTAAACATACAAAGCCCAGTACCATCCATTCCTTGAGAACATTTATAACAACCTGTAAATACACAGAGAGGAATCTTAACGTCAGCCTCCATCGTCCTGCCATGGCTTCTCTCTCCCTCCCTCCTCCTGTCTCTTCCTTTCTGTTCTAATCTCCTTCTCTTCCTTCAAACTTCTCTCCTGCCTATCCTTCCTTCTCCTCCAATGACAGGCCTCCTGCTATCCTGTACCTGCCCCTCACCTGTGCTTTACAAATTCAATGGGGAGAAGGTTCTGGTGAAGTCACCTGATTAGTGAGTAGGTGACTAGGCAGCTGTCCTTGGGGCAGTGGAATTAGCATCAAAACACAGATAACTTCAGGGCAAGCTGGAATGTTTAACTCATTAATTCTTACTGCATACATATATGTCTGTAGAATCATTTCATTGATGGTAAACATCAGAATGAATAGTTGTTCTCTAGCAGTACTTTGATCTTGAATGCTGCTTCTGGTAGCATAAAAGCTATTCCTCAGGAAAGAGTTTGTTTTATTTTGTGACAGGGTCTGTTTGTGTATTGACACCTATCTGGACTCTCTGTATAGATCAGGCTGGCCTTGAACTCAGGTTCTCCAAAGAGCTGGGATTGAAGGCTTGCATGACCTTGACAAACTAAATGTAACTTTTTGTTATTCTTTCTTTCTTCCTTCCTTCTCTCCCTCCCCTCCCCTACTTCTCCTTCTTCCTTCCTTCTCTCCCTCCCTTCCCCTCCTTCTCCTTCTTCCCTCCCTCCCTCCTTTCTTTTGTTTGTTTGTTTGTTTGTTTGTAGAGACTAGGTTTCATTGTGTAATTTTAGCTGTTCTGAAACACACTCAGTAGACTAGGTTGGTCTTGAACTGAAAGAGATCTGCCAGACTCTGCCTCCACAGGGCTGGGATTAAAGTTATGCACCAGCATTGATCTTCCTGACTATTACCCAAGGTAAAGGCACAACCTACTTTTTAAAAATGAGTAACAATAGGATCCTATGTCTACTCTTAATAAAGACTTCTATTACACTAAATTGGAAAATCTAATCAAAATAGGTGAGATTCCAGGTGCATATAACATATCAAATGTAAACAGCATGAAACAAACAATATTAACAACGCTACACATAGCAATATGAAGTAATTATAAAATGCCTCCTTTTTAAAGAATTATTTTATTTACATTCCAGCTATTGCCACACCCCTTCACGGTCTCTCTTCCCACAGTTCCTCATCCTATTTCATCCCCCTTGCCTCCAAGAGGGTCCTCCCCACAACCAGCCTTCGCCCTTCCCTGGGGCCTCATTAAGTGCATCTACCACTGAGGCCAGCCCAGGCAGTACTCTGCTATATTTGGAGGCCTCAGACCAGCTACTGCATGATGCCTGGTTGGTGGCTAGTCTCTGGAGACTGCTGGTCTTCCTATGGGTTCACCCTCCCCAACTGCTTCTTCAGTCCTTCTTCTAATTCAACCATAGGGGCCCAACTTAAGTGAAATGGTTGGGTGTAAATATCTGTGTCTGTCTCAGTCAGCTGCTGGTAGAGCCTCTCTGAGGACATCCATGCTAGGCTCCTGTCTTCAGTCACTTCTCTATTTTTGTCCCTGCAGTTCTTCTAGACAGGAACAGTTCTGGGTTAGAAATTTTGACTGTGGATTAGTAACCCTGTCCTTCCACTTCTATCTACGGAGGTGGACTCTTGAGTTCCCTCTTCCCATTGTTGGGCATAAAATGCCATCCATAAAACAATCCCATCACAAGATGGACAGGACTTTATTTCATATAACTAATGTCAAAGCTACTTAACATTTACTACTTCCTGACACAAAAAAGCAAGACTTTCTGACTCTTAACTATTACCTGACATGAAACCAGAGTCTGCGCCAGGCTTGGTGGACCATCTCATTAATCCTAGCGTTCCAGAGGCAGGGTAGGCTGATCTTAGTGAATTCAAGAAACAACAATAACAACAGCCTGTCTCAAAAAACAACAATAACAACAAACAAACAATTAAACCAACCAAAATTTAACAAATACAAGCACCCCCACCGGATCCTGATACAATCAAAAAAATTATAGACTGATGTGGTAATTTGAAAACAATTTTGAGGGGCAGGGACATGGCTCGGAGGTTAAGAGCACTGTGTGCCCTTCCAGAAGTCCTGAGTTCAACATCCACATCATGGCTCACAACCATCTGTAATGGGCTCTGATGCCCTCTTCTGGTATACAGGTGTACATGCAGATAGAGCACTCACGCAAAAGAAGTCTTTTTTTAAAACGTTTTTTGAGCTGGGCATGGTAACACACTTCGTTAATAACTGTGCTATGCAGAGAAAAACCTGTCCCAAATGAATGAGTGAATGAACGAATGAACTCCCCCAAGTTTTCTACTATTAGCTATTTCATACTGGCATATTGCATTTGCGTGCCCACATCAACTATTGACCAGTCTCACCTCCTAAACCTCTGTTCTTCTGCTCTACAATTCCAACAAATCTCTCTGTCGTGTTCATCTCTCTTCATATTGCCAGCCCACTAAGATTTATAAGAGACATTTGTGAGGATGTGGGTTTGGATCTATGTGTTGGAGCCTGATGTGCTCAGAAGAGAATAACAGTATTCTCCTACAGTCTATCTATAGCCAACATCAGGTAAAGTGAGCCATTCCCTTTCCTATACTGGCTGTGGTCTTGTATGGGGCCAGTGCAGACAAGGACAGCTGCTGTTGGTTACTGACTACAATAGTTGTATGGAGTCTAGAGAATGGTTTTTCTTAGCCTTTCCCCTCTTATTTCCTAACCACTCTTCTTTTGGTGTTCCCACAGCTAGAGATAGGATGGAGTAACTGACTTTATTAGGACTAGAACTATTTACCTTATTTATTTTTTGCATCTGTGAGAGTTAAGGTCTCTGCATTCAACACTCAAGGAGAGGGGCGAGAGGGAAGGGGAGGGGAGGGGAGGGGGAAGGGGGAGGGGAGAGGAGGGGAGGGGAGGGGAGGGGAAGGAAACAAACAATTCTGTTTTTTCTCACCTTAAGTATGAGTCACAGACTAGCTTTCTGAGTTAGTAAAATGACAAGTCCGCCATCTAGTGGTACAAGTAGTACAGCACAGAATGAATTCTGCCCTGGGCAGATAGCCAAAGGGTTGTTGACCACTGACTTCTTGAGACACCTACTTCTTTTCAAAATCCAAGTTCTTTACATGTCTCTTCCCAAGTCAAAACTCCAGGCTTTGCTCTTGGCTTCTCATGTTTGTGTTTTGGGGTTGGGACTCGGGCTTCTGAATTCAGTCTGTGTTGTTGTTTGGTATAAAGTATGCATTCCTGAGTCCAGTGGGGGTATTAGACGGCCTGTCTTTTATCTAAAGGGTTCTGTACTCACTACGGGGGTCAGATATCAGGGTGTAGAGTCGTACCAGATCCACTTCTGGTCTAGCAGCAAGCATGTGGGGAGGCTGGGCAAGCTGAGCTGTGTGGAAAGCAGTCTAAGACAAAGTGGGAGGGACCGGTCTCCGCAGGGCCGGGCCACTCGCCCGGAAACGGAGGGTGCAAGGATGTTTGTTGGACCTTACAGGGGTACAGTAGAAAGCGTTCCGAGTGGGAGGAGTTAGTGGGGTGACGTGAGCGGAAGCTGGAAAAGTAGGTGAGTGAAGCCAGGAAAAATCGGGCTGAGAACCAAAGCCAAAAGTGTCAATGACCTGTTCTCGTCCAGAGCTCGCGGCCCTACACCGTGGGGAGTAGCATGGTGCAGGCCCGGGGGCGAGATTTGGAAGAAGCTAAAACTCCGGGCAACCGTGGTGCCGCGCGAGGCATCCTGGGAGAGTCAGCAGCTCAGCAGCTGAAACTATAGCCCCGCGTGCCTGAAACCTCCCAAGTCAGAGGAGCTGCGGGACTGGGAAACGGGCTGGAAGGGAGCAGGGTGTGATCAGTATTTCTGGTGTTCATAAGTAAGCTAGCTCTGAAATTTCGCTGTCATTTTCTTTCATTCTCGATGTATTTCAGCGCATACAAACTGAAATAATCCTGATGTGTTTTTTCATTGATCATGTGATTTTCAAAATATAGGAATAGTAGAATATTTGAGTTTATCTATTGATATTTGTAAACCAGTGCTCTTTGTTGAGGTGTAAAGGACAAAGCTCTTTAAATTTACTTACACGTTAACTCCTCTGACATACCCGGGACATACTTGGTAACTTGACAGCCCAGAGAGATTTTAGCTACTAGTCATATAAGGAATGGCTGGAAATGTAATTGAATCTAAAAGTATATTTGTTGCGAGTTTCATAGATATAGTTTAAATGTAACTTTTAAAAGTAAACTGTTTTCTCGTTTATTTACGGTACATTGTCATGACTGTTTCCTCTCCTCCAAGTCCCTCACTCTTCCTCTCCTTCACTCCTCCCCTCCCCGACGCCTTCTTCCCCTTATCCTCAGAGAAGGGAAAGCCTCCCATGGATATCCGTCCTGTTTGGCACATCAAGATACAGTAGGATTAGGCATATCTCCTATGGAGGCTAGACAAGGCAGCCCAGTTAGGGAAAGGGGATCCAAAGGCAGTCAACAGAGAAACAGCCTCTGCTCCAGTTGTTAGGGGACCAACATGATGACCAAGTTGCACATCTGTTACAGTTCACAGTTAGAAAGAACATTATAAGCCAGCTGGTGTTGGCACAAGTCTTTAATCCCTACACTTGGGATACTGAGGCAGTTGGATCTGGGAGTTCCTTGACACCCTGGTACACACAGGGAGTTTAAGAACAGCCAGAGCCACAAAGAGAAATCGTGTCAGTGGGAAGAGGGAGAAGGAAAAGGAAAAAAAGAAATAAAACAGAAAGGGTAGTTTTATAGGATGGTACTATAAATCATCTGTCAAATAATTATTTTAACTTCTATATCAGTAAAAAGTCAGCAAAAGTCTTTTGTCTCCTCAGTTCTAGAAAACTACTCTGTCCATGAACACAAACTGTTTTTTGGTTTGGTTTGGTTTGATTTGGCTTGGTTCCTGTGTCTGCTGTGTCTGTGGCTTGAACCCATTGTGTTCTTCTGTCTGGCCCAGAACTCACTATGTAGACCAGGCTGGACTGGAAGTCACAGTTACACCTGACTCTGTCTCCTGTGTGCTAGGTTTAAGGTATGCACCAGGACCACTGTTCAAACTGCTGTTTTGTATTTTGTGGCTAGTTCACAGTCACTAGTGTGACTGTGGACTTCTGCCAGAAGGGGCAATGTCAGAACCATGTGGGGAGTGCTTTATACAGAGACTGGATGTTGCAGAGTTACAGTAGTCTGGCTTGTGTGAGTGAGAATAGTTTGCTTCAGCCCTCTTGCTCTTCCTCAGGGATTTGTGGCAAGTTACTATGCAAGAATGAGTTCTTTTGGGAGTGAAAGGCTTTCATCATTTTTAGTCCAGGATAAATTTAGAACCTCATTAATGTTTAATATTTTCATCCCAATCATTCAGTTCCATTTGTGCCCCTGAGATTTGACTGAGCTGTGATTGGAAGTGAGTTTTTGAGTTACAGTAACTGAAAATGCTTTCTAAATATTTTCAGTATTCCGACACTGCTTGACAATTGGGGGGTCACTGTAGAATTCTTTCTTCATCTACTGAGCACAGTACTGTGCTACAAATGCAGGTGCTTGCTGAAGAATCTCTTTCTCATGTACAGGGTCAATGATCACTCAGACCTGCTCCCCTGTGGACAGAACAGAGAGCCGGTAGCTAAGGATCCAGGTATGTTGGAGCATTGGTGAAGGAATGGCAAGGCTTCAAATGAATGTGGAAGTGGGACATGAGATCAGTTTTGCCACAGTCTAGAAATAATTCTGGAGACTTCCGCTGAGAAAAATCTCCTTAGAGTTATCCTACTGTAGAGATGAGAAGACTTTCTACAGAAGAACTGATACTCGGAGGCAATAAAATGTTACCTGACTGTGCATGTGAGTGATGCTGTCCTTATTCTATGTGCATCACTGATCAGGTCTACACACCAATATTAAATGGCTTTCATTTCAGTGATTTTAATGTGTTATAAAATGATGAAAATTAGTACTTCTAGATGGGATATTTAATGATGGAGCTTTTGGTATTTTAGCACATTCTATTCCTTTTCATTTTTTTAGATTTATTTATTTATTTATTTATTTATTTATTTATTTATTTTAATGTATGTAAATACACTGTCACTGTCACTACCTTCAGATACACCAGAAGAGGGCATCGGATCCCATTACAGATCGCTTTGAACCACCATGTGGTTGCTGGAAATTGAAAAGAGCAGACAGAGCTCTTAACCATTGAGTCATCTCTCCAGCCTTGATATTCTCTATCTTTTAGTGTTAATTCTTCTATTCCTGAAAATAATGCCGAGTTGTAATAAGAACCTGTATTTGCAGACAGGTAAACTCTGTTCATCCTGTCTTCCCAGGGACATCTCCTATTGTCTGTTGTCATGACAGTTCCAAGTGGTTTCCATTTCTGTGATTGTAATATACTGTGAGATCAGCTCTAGGTGTGATCCTCTTAGCATTTTCTAGCTCTGCGCTGCTCCTCCATACTTTCAGGATGTCTTTCTGTAAAATATACAAATAGGACTTAGTAGGAGTTGCTTGGAGACTTAGAGAAGATGAACCTCCTTCTAGGTTGTGTGTAAAAAGCATATGAGGCAGTGTGCCACTTTTCACATTTTATGTAGTGTCCTGTTTTCTGTCAAGGCAGGTCAGGGTCTGCTGTCAGATTTGCTGGCCTGCTGTTGCATGGAAAGTTAGGAGATATACTTCAGGCTCAAGGCAAGGGATTCTGTGGACCTTGATGGAAGGAACAGGGAGGCCTCTGGATGGGGAGAGATATCCTGTATAGATAGTTTCTGCTAGCTCGTGGTTTTGCTTCCTATGACAGTGTGGTGTATAAAAAGGTTATGCAACATAAACTCGGGGCTGCTTCAGTGTTCACTAACAGTCCTCCAGAATCGATCTCCTGTCCCTGTGTCTTCTTTCTGCCTTCCTTTCTTTTTTTTTTTATTAACTTGAGTATTTCTTATATACATTTCGAGTGTTATTCCCTTTCCCGGTTTCTGGGCAAACATCCCCCTGCCCCCTCCCCTTCCTTATGGGTGTTCCCCTCCCAACCCTCCCCCTGTTGCCGCCCTCCCCCCCATAGTCTAGTTCACTGGGGGTTCAGTCTTAGCAGGACCCAGGGCTTCCCCTTCCACTGGTGCTCTTACTAGGATATTCATTGCTACTTATGGGGTCAGAGTCCAGGGTCAGTCCATGTATAGTCTTTAGGTAGTGGCTTAGTCCCTGGAAGCTCTGGTTGGTTGGCATTGTTGTACATATGGGGTCTCTAGCCCCTTCAAGCTCTTCCAGTTCTTTCTCTGATTCCTTCAACGGGGGACCTATTCTCAGTTCAGTGGTTTGCTGCTGGCATTCGCCTCTGTATTTGCTGTATTCTGGCTGTGTCTCTCAGGAGCGATCTACATTCGGCTCCTCTCGGTCTGCACTTCTTTGCTTCATCCATCTTGTCTAATTGGGTGGCTGTATATGTATGGGCCATATGTGGGGCAGGCTCTGAATGGGTGTTCCTTCAGTCTCTGTTTTAATCTTTGCCTCTCCCTTCCCTACCAAGGGTATTATTTTTCCTCATTTAAAGAAGGAGTGAAGCATTCACATTTTGATCATCCGTCTTGAGTTTCGTTTGTTCTAGGGATCTAGGGTAATTCAAGCATTTGGGCTAATAGCCACTTATCAATGAGTGCATACCATGTATATCTTTCTGTGATTGGGTTAGCTCACTCAGGATGATATTTTCCAGTTCGAACCATTTGCCTACGAATTTCATAAACTCGTTGTTTTTGATAGCTGAGTAATATTCCATTGTGTAGATGTACCACATTTTCTGTATCCATTCCTCTGTTGAAGGGCATCTGGGTTCTTTCCAGTTTCTGGCTATTATAAATAAGGCTGCGATGAACATAGTGGAGCACGTGTCTCTTTTATATGTTGAGGCATCTTTTGGGTATATGCCCAAGAGAGGTATAGCTGGATCCTCAGGCAGTTCAATGTCCAATTTTCTGAGGAACCTCCAGACTGATTTCCAGAATGGTTTTACCAGTCTGCAATCCCACCAACAATGGAGGAGTGTTCCTCTTTCTCCACATCCTCGCCAGCATCTGCTATCACCTGAGTTTTTAATCTTAGCCATTCTCACTGGTGTGAGGTGAAATCTCAGGGTTGTTTTGATTTGCATTTCCCTTATGACTAAAGATGTTGAACATTTCTTTAGGTGTTTCTCAGCCATTCGGCATTCCTCAGCTGTGAATTCTTTGTTTAACTCTGAACCCCATTTTTTAATAGGGTTATTTGTTTCCCTGCGGTCTAACTTCCTGAGTTCTTTGTATATTTTGGATATAAGGCCTCTATCTGTTGTAGGATTGGTAAAGATCTTTTCCCAAGATGTTGGTTGCTGTTTTGTCCTAACCACAGTGTCCTTAGCCTTACAGAAGCTTTGCAGTTTTATGAGATCCCATTTGTCGATTCTTGATCTTAGAGCGTAAGCCATTGGTGTTTTGTTCAGGAAATTTTTTCCAGTGCCCATGTGTTCCAGATGCTTCCCTAGTTTTTCTTCTATTAGTTTGAGTGTGTCTGGTTTGATGTGGAGGTCCTTGATCCACTTGGACTTAAGCTTTGTATAGGGTGATAAGCATGGATCGATCTGCATTCTTCTACATGTTGACCTCCAGTTGAAACAGCACCATTTGCTGAAAATGCTATCTTTTTTCCATTGGATGGTTTTGGCTCCTTTGTCAAAAATCAAGTGACCATAGGTGTGTGGGTTCATTTCTGGGTCTTCAATTCTATTCCATTGGTCTATCTGTCTGTCTCTGTACCAATACCATGCAGTTTTTATCACTACTGCTCTGTAATACTGCTTGAGTTCAGGGATAGTGATTCCCCCTGAAGTCCTTTCATTCTTGAGGATAGCTTTAGCTATCCTGGGTTTTTTGTTATTCCAGATAAATTTGCAAATTGTTCTGTCTAACTCTTTGAAGAATTGGATTGGTATTTTGATGGGGATTGCATTGAATCTGTAGATTGCTTTTGGTAAAATGGCCATTTTTACTATATTAATCCTGCCAATCCATGAGCATGGGAGATCTTTCCATCTTCTGAGGTCTTCTTCAATTTCTTTCCTCAGTGTCTTGAAGTTCTTATTGTACAGATCTTTTACTTGCTTGGTTAAAGTCACACCGAGGTACTTTATATTATTTGGGTCTATTATGAAGGGTGTCGTTTCCCTAATTTCTTTCTCGGCTTGTTTCTCTTTTGTATAGAGGAAGGCAACTGATTTATTTGAGTTAATTTTATACCCAGCCACTTTGCTGAAGTTGTTTATCAGCTTTAGTAGTTCTCTGGTAGAACTTTTGGGATCACTTAAATATACTATCATATCATCTGCAAATAGTGATATTATGACCTCTTCTTTTCCGATCTGTATCCCCTTGATCTCCTTTTGTTGTCTGATTGCTCTGGCTAGAACTTCAAGAACTATATTGAATAAGTAGGGAGAGAGTGGGCAGCCTTGTGTAGTCCCTGATTTTAGTGGGATTGCTTCAAGTTTCTCTCCATTTAGTTTAATGTTAGCAACTGGTTTGCTGTATATGGCTTTTACTATGTTTAGGTATGGGCCTTGAATTCCTATTCTTTCCAGGACTTTTATCATGAAGGGGTGTTGAATTTTGTCAAATGCTTTCTCAGCATCTAATGAAATGATCATGTGGTTCTGTTCTTTCAGTTTGTTTATATAATGGATCACGTTGATGGTTTTCCTTATATTAAACCATCCCTGCATACCTGGGATGAAGCCTACTTGATCATGGTGGATGATTGTTTTGATGTGCTCTTGAATTCGGTTTGCCAGAATTTTATTGAGTATTTTTGCGTCGATATTCATAAGGGAAATTGGTCTGAAGTTCTCTTTCTTTGTTGTGTCTTTGTGTGGTTTAGGTATAAGAGTAATTGTGGCTTCGTAGAAGGAATTCGGTAGTGATCCATTTGTTTCAATTTTGTGGAATAGTTTGGATAATATTGGTATGAGGTCTTCTATGAAGGTTTGATAGAATTCTGCACTAAACCCGTCTGGACCTGGGCTCTTTTTGGTTGGGAGACCTTTAATGACTGCTTCTATTTCCTTAGGAGTTATGGGGTTGTTTAACTGGTTTATCTGTTCCTGATTTAACTTTGATACCTCGTATCTGTCTAGGAAATTGTCCATTTCCTGAGGATTTTCAAGTTTTGTTGAATATAGGTTTTTATAGTAAGATCTGATGATTTTTTGAATTTCCTCTGAATCTGTAGTTATGTCTCCCTTTTCATTTCTGATTTTGTTAATTTGGACACACTCTCTGTGTCCTCTCGTTAGTCTGGCTAAGGGTTTATCTATCTTGTTGATTTTCTCAAAGAACCAACTTTTGGTTCTGTTGATTCTTTCTATGGTTCTTTTTGTTTCTACTTGGTTGATTTCAGCTCTGAGTTTGATTATTTCCTGCCTTCTACTCCTCCTGGGTGTATTTGCTTCTTTTTGTTCTAGAGCTTTTAGGTGTGCTGTCAAGCTGCTGACATATGCTCTTTCCTGTTTCTTTCTGTAGGCACTCAGCGCTATGAATTTTCCTCCTAGCACAGCTTTCATTGTGTCCCATAAGTTTGGGTATGTTGTACCTTCATTTTCATTAAATTCTAAAAAGTTTTTAATTTCTTTCTTTATTTCTTCCTTGACCAGGTTATCATTGAGTAGAGCATTGTTCAATTTCCACGTATATGTGGGCATTCTTCCCTTATTGTTATTGAAGACCAGTTTTAGGCCGTGGTGGTCCAATAGCACGCATGGGATTATTTCTATCTGTCTGTACCTGTTGAGGCCCGTTTTTTGACCAATTATATGGTCAATTTTGGAGAAAGTACCATGAGGAGCTGAGAAGAAGGTATATCCTTTTGCTTTAGGATAAAATGTTCTATAAATATCCGTTAAGTCCATTTGGCTCATGACTTCTCTTAGTCTGTCGACATCACTGTTTAATTTCTGTTTCCATGATCTGTCCATTGATGAGAGTGGGGTGTTGAAATCTCCCACTATTATTGTGTGAGGTGCAATGTGTGTTTTGAGCTTTAGTAAGGTTTCTTTTACGTATGTAGGTGCCCTTGTATTTGGGGTATAGATATTTAGGATTGAGAGTTCATCTTGGTGGATTTTTCCTTTGATGAATATGAAGTGTCCTTCCTTATCTTTTTTGATGACTTTTAGTTGAAAATTGATTTTATTTGATATTAGAATGGCTACTCCAGCTTGCTTCTTCTGACCATTTGCTTGGAAAGTTGTTTTCCAGCCTTTCACTCTGAGGTAGTGTCTGTCTTTGTCTCTGAGGTGTGTTTCCTGTAGGCAGCAGAATGCAGGGTCCTCGTTGCGTATCCAGTTTGTTAATCTATTTCTTTTTATTGGGGAGTTGAGGCCATTGATGTTGAGAGATATTAAGGAATAGTGATTATTGCTTCCCGTTATATTCATATTTGGATGTGAGGTTATGTTTGTGTGCTTTCATTCTCTTTGTTTTGTTGCCAAGACGATTAGTTTCTTGCTTCTTCTAGTGTATAGCTTGCCTCCTTATGTTGGGCTTTACCATTTATTATCCTTTGTAGTGCTGGATTTGTAGAAAGATATTGTGTAAATTTGGTTTTGTCATGGAATATCTTGGTTTCTCCATCTATGTTAATTGAGAGTTTTGCAGGATACAGTAACCTGGGCTGGCATTTGTGTTCTCTTAGTGTCTGTATGACATCTGTCCAGGATCTTCTGGCCTTCATAGTTTCTGGCGAAAAGTCTGGTGTGATTCTGATAGGTCTGCCTTTATATGTTACTTGACCTTTTTCCCTTACTGCTTTTAATATTCTTTCTTTATTTTGTGCGTTTGGTGTTTTGACTATTATGTGACGGGAGGTGTTTCTTTTCTGGTCCAATCTATTTGGAGTTCTGTAGGCTTCTTGTATGCCTATGGGTATCTCTATTTTTAGGTTAGGGAAGTTTTCTTCTATGATTTTGTTGAAGATATTTACTGGTCCTTTGAGCTGGGAGTCTTCACTCTCTTCTATACCTATTATCCTTAGGTTTGATCTTCTCATTGAGTCCTGGATTTCCTGTATGTTTTGGACCTGTAGCTTTTTCCGCTTTACATTATCTTTGACAGTTGAGTCAATGATTTCTATGGAATCTTCTGCTCCTGATATTCTCTCTTCCATCTCTTGTATTCTGTTGGTGAAGCTTGTATCTACAGCTCCTTGTCTCTTCTTTTGGTTTTCTATATCCAGGGTTGTTTCCATGTGTTCTTTCTTGATTGCTTCTATTTCCATTTTTAATTCCTTCAACTGTTTGATTGTGTTTTCCTGGAATTCTTTCAGGGATTTTTGCGATTCTTTCAGGGATTTTTGCGATTCCTCTCTGTAGGCTTCTACTTGTTTATTAATGTTTTCCTGTGTTTCCCTAAGGGAGTTCTTCACGTCTTTCTTGAAGTCCTCCAGCATCATGATCAAATATGATTTTGAAACTAGATCTTGCTTTTCTGGTGTGTTTGGATATTCCATGTTTGTTTTGGTGGGAGAATTGGGCTCCGATGATGGCATGTAGTCTTGGTTTCTGTTGCTTGGGTTCCTGCGCTTGCCTCTCGCCATCAGATTATCTCTAGTGTTACTTTGTTCTGCTATTTCTGACAGTGGCTAGACTGTCCTATAAGCCTGTGTGTCAGGAGTGCTGTAGACCTGTTTTCCTCTCTTTCAGTCAGTTATGGGGACAGAGTGTTCTGCTTTCGGGCGTGTAGTTTTTCCTCTGTACAGGTCTTCTGCTGTTCCTATGGGCCTGTGTCTTGAGTTCACCAGGCAGCTTTCTTGCAGCAGAAAAGTTGGTCTTACCTGTGGTCCCGAGGCTCAAGTTCGCTCGTGGGGTGCTGCCCACGGGCTCTCTGCAGCGGCAGCAACCAGGAAGATATGCGCCACCCCTTCCAGGAGCTTCAGTGCACCAGGGTTCCAGATGGCCTTTGGTGTTTTCCTCTGGCGCCCGAGATGTGTGTGCAGAGAGCAGTCTCTTCTGGTTTCCCAGGCTTGTCTGCCTCTCTGAAGGTTTAGCTCTCCCTCCCACGGGATTTGGGTGCAGAGAACTGTTTATCCGGTCTGTTTCCTTCAGGTTCCGGCGGTGTCTCAGGCAGGAGTCCTGCCGCTCCTGGGCCCTCCCCCACGGGAGCCCAGAGGCCTTATACAGTTTCCTCTTGGGCCAGGGATGTGGGCAGGGGTGGGCAGTGTTGGTGGTCTCTTCGGCTCTGCAGCCTCAGGAGTGCCCACCTGACCAGGCGGTTGGGTCTCTCTCTCACGGGGTCTGGGAGCAGAGAGCTACTGCAGGCCGGGATCTGCGGGTGTGGGACTTCCGGTAAACACAGGACGTGCCCGGTCCTAGAGGAATTCTGCCTCCGTGTGTCCCGAGCTCACCAGGCAGCTTTCTTGCAGCAGAAAAGTTGTTCTTACCTGTGGTCCCGAGGCTCAAGTTTGCTCGTGGGGTGCTGCCCACGGGCTCTCTGCAGCGGCAGCAACCAGGAAGATATGCGCCGCCTCTTCCCTCTGCCTTCCTTTCTTTAATCCTCACTTCCCCTTAGGAACTGATAGACTCCTGTCACCGGTGGGTTCCGACAGTCTGCATTCTGGGTTTTGTAACATGCACTTCTGCTGACCAAGGACTTTGTGTCTAGAACCATCTTATCATGTGCTAATACTCTTTATATTAATTTATTTTATAATTTATATTTATTTATTTTAATACTTTGTCTTGATTTATTTCTTTCACTAGCATAATTGTGATCGTCTCACCTTCACTGTAGTCCATATTCATGGCATTTAAAAAATGATTCCTTCTTTCTCGGTATTTTGTATCTTTAGATATGAAGTAAAGCTTTTGTAGAAAAATAAGGGTTTTTTTTAAGATTTATTTTATTTATATGAGTACACTGTAGCTGTCTTCAGACACACAGAAGAGGGCATCGGATCCCATTTCAGATGGTTATGAGCCACCATGTGCTTGCTGGGAATCGAACTCAGGACCTCAGGAAGAGCAGACAGTGCTCTTAACCACTGAGCCATCTCTCCAGCTCCAAAAAATAAGTTTTAACCTCAGCTGTCGTTTTTCTTGTTCCGAATGCTGTAATCTGTTTACATGCTTAGCATAGGTAAAATTATCTATTTACATTTCAAGAAATTCCTGAAAGAAAACATCTATTGTTTAGGAATTTGAGTGTCGACAGTGTCTAGGAAGACACTGTATATTAAACTTACATTATCTTATGACCTACACTGTAGAACTCTAATAAGTGCACCTTCGTCCTTCCAGCACCTGCTGAGCGTGGTCTGTTAAATCCATGTGCATCTTTATTGATTATATAGTTGTATAAGGCTTTTTTGGTGGCTGGATATTAGTATGATTCTTGATGACTTTCTAGACAAGGTTACAGTTATTTTACCCTATTTCTTATATGTTTATGTCTTGCCTTTTTCCACAATACAGTTTTTCAATTTTCTCCTTCAAGTCATTTTTTCCCCTGGTATTTCCCCGTTTATTATTCCTTGATATCCCAACAAAGTTGCTCCTTCCTTCCTTAAAGTTACTCCAGGTTGTGAACTCAGACCTGACAATTTGGAAAGGAACTTCCTATGAACGAGAACATGCAATGCCTGTCTTTCTGAGTCTGAGTCACTCCATTTAGAATCATCTTCTAGTTCTATCTATTTACCTGCAAACGTCTTGATTTCGATTTTCTTTACATCTCCTAGTGAATACTTACCTCATTTACCAGATATTTAGGTCGTTTCCATTCTGTAGCTGTTGTGAATATAGCGCCAATGAACATGAGTTAGCATGTATCTCTGTAACAGGATTTGAGTGTTTGTAACATATAGGAAGGAATAGAATTGCTGTGTCATATGCTACACTTATTTAACATGAGGATTTGCTTATTTAATTGAGGATTCTCCATATGGAAATCCACAGTGGACACATTTTATGCCCATGGGGTTTTTATTCCCAGTGCTTTTGTTTTTTAATGTTGCTGCTGTTTGGAATGTTGGTAGTATTCTTATTCCTCCTCCGTGTTAGTGCTTTGCTATCCTGCCTATAAATGAGTACTTCTAAGTTTTCCTGTAGTTGTCTATTCTTCACATGCAATGTATTATTTCTTATGGATAGTTCTTCTCTTGAACCTGTATAAAATTTGCATCTGATTTATTATGTACTGTGCTGCTTTACAGAAATGAATTTTGTTAATCTGTCACAGATTATGACTCCATCAATTTAAAGAAACTATTTTTCTGATTGCAACAATATGGTTGACGTTGATTTTCTCTCTAAGTTTTCAATGTCTTTTCATGCTCTCCTGGCTTTGGGATTGCTGATTGACCACCAGGTAGTATTCTGTTGCTTGGGTCTTTTTTAATGTGGTTTGAAACTGTTCTTTAATAGCTTTCAGTATTAATTTCTGCTTTTCTTTTCTGACCCCTTATATGAAAGGGCCACAGGTGGCTATTCATTGTTCCTTAAAGAGAAATTCAAAGAAGAGAAACAGAAAGAAATGGATGATTCTCCAGTAAACATGTCCCAGGTCAGTAGTCATGTTCACTTTCTTTCTAGAAATGTTGTATCTTCAAATATTGCAAAACTTTAATTTCTCCTTCTGATAATTTGCTTTAACCTGATTATAAAACACAGTGGAAACACACACAAAATCAAACACTAAAATTAACCAGACTGAAAGTCTATAGAACTAAATGAAATTATATATGGTTACATTGGTCATTGAGAACTAAAACTCTAGAGACATTCATTTAATCCAACAATTTGATGAATTTACCCACCACCAAAACCCCAAAAACCTGACAGAATTAGAACTGAAAAGCTATCCTCTCAGTTCTACCTCATCCACTCATATTTAACTTTTTTTTCTCCATACTCTACTGTGCTCACATATACATTATCTCCATATAGATATATTATTGGCTAAGTTATGCATATGAGAGAAAATGTAGTTTTTTTCTGACATTGTATGACCTTACTTAATATTCCACATTTTAAGCCTAGCCTTTTCCTACAACTTCTTGTTACATTTTTCTCATTAGCTGAATAGTATTCCATTTTTCCATTAACTTATTTATTTATTCCCTTTTTTGATCCCAATTGCTGCTCTGCCTCCTGTTTCCCCCATCATGTTGTCCCTCCCTCCCTCCCCCTTCCCCTTCTCTTCTAAGAGGGTAGAAGGCCCTCTGGTACATCAAGTCTCTACAGGACTTGGCCCATTCACTCCCACTGAGTTAAGACTCAACAGCCTAGTTAGGGAAATGGAATTCACAGGCAGGCAACAGATTTACAGACAGCCCCTGTACCAATTGTTGGAGGACTCACATGAAGACTAAGTCCCATATCTGCTACATATGTGCAGGGGGCCTTGGGCTCAGCCTTTGTATGCCCTTGGGTTGGTGGTTCAGTTTCTGTGATTCCCCCAGGGGTCCGGGTTAGTTGACTCTGTTGGTCTTTTTAAAGAGTTCCTATCCTCTAATGGTCCTTCAGTCCTTCCCCCAACTCTTCCACAGGATTCCCTAAGCTCCATCCAATGTCTGGCTATGAGTTTCTGCTTCTGTTTCAGTTAGCAGCTGGGCAGAGCCTCTCAAAGGACATTTATGCTAGGCTCTTGTCATCAAATTACTGGATAACAGAGTATCATTAACAGTGTCCAGTATTGGTGCTTGACCATGAGATGGTTCTCAAATTGGACCAGTTATTGGTTGGCCATTTCCTGTTCCATCTTTTGTCCTTGAATTTCTTGTAGACGGTACACATTTTGTGGCTACAGTTTTGTGGGTGCATTAGTGTCCTTATCACTCCCACTGGGGGTCCTGCCTGGGTAGAGGAAGTAGTCAATTCAGTTTCCATGTCTTTATTGCTAGGAGTCTTAGCTAAAGTTACCCCCATAGACTCCTGGGAGGCTTCCCCATTTCAGGTCTCTGGCACATTTTATAGATGCCCTCATCACCATCCTCGCCAGTCACCAATTTCCATTCATTCTCCCTGCCCTCTGGCCCTCTCTCCTCTTTCTCTCCACACCTGCTGCTGACCCTCCTCTATTCCCCTCCCCACCCACCTTCACCTCCCTCCATCTGCCTCCTCTGACTGTTTTATTCCGTCCCTCTTCTAAGTGAAAAGCATCCTTGCTTGGACCGACCTTCTTATTTAGCTTCTTTGAGTCTATGGAGTATAGCCTGGTAATCCTGTACTTTATGGCTGATATCCACATATAAACAAGTACATACTTGTCTTAGTTAGGGTTTTATTGCTGTGAAGACCATGACCAAGGTAACTCTTATAAGAACAGCGTTTAATTGGGTCCAGCTTACAGAGTCACATGTTCAGTCCATTATCATCAAGTCAGGATCATGACAGTTCCCAGGCAGGCATGGTGCAAGAGGAGTTGAACATGAAGACTGGCATCCTCAGGCAGCTAGGAGGAAGCTCTTAAAGCCCACCTGCAGAGTGAGAGATACCCTTCAACAAGACCACACCTCCAAACAGTGCCGCTCCCTGGATCAATCATATTAAAACCACTACAATATCATACATGTTCTTCTGGGCCTCAGTTATATCACTCAGGATGATATATTCTAGTTCCGTCATTTCCCTGCAAAATTCATGATGCTCTTGACTTTAATAGCTGATTAGTACTCCATGCTGTAAATGACCCACATTTTCTGTATCTGTTCTTCTAGTGAGGGGCATATGGGTTGTTTCCAGTTTCTGGGCTATTATGAATAAAGATGCTATGAGCATAGTGGAGCATGTGTCCTTGTGGTAGGGTGGGTCATCTTTGGATACATGCCCAGGACTGGTATAGGTGAGTCCTCAGGTAGAACTAGTCACAATTTTCTAAGAAACCACCAGGTTAATTTCCAGAGTGGTTATAAAAGTTTGCTTTCCCACCAGCAAGGGAGGAGTGTTTGCCTTGCTCTACATCCTTGCCAATATTAGTTGTTTTTTACCTTAGCTATTCTGATGGGTAGAAGATGGAATCCCAGCATCTTTTTCATTTGCATTTTCTGGATGATTCAGTACATTGAATTTTTCTTTAAGAGTGTCTCTGCCATTCGATATTCTGCTGTTGAGAAGTCTCTCTTTAGCTCTGTACCCCAGTTTTTCATCAGGTTATTGGTTTGTTGGTGTCTAACTACTTGAGTTCTTTATATATTTTAGATATTAGCCCTGTGTCAGATATAGGGTTAATAAAGATCTTTTACCAGTCTGTAGGCTACCATTTTGTTCTATTAATAGGCTTTTCAGTTTCATAAGGTCCCATTTTTCAGTTGTTGATCTTCGTGTCTGAGACACCGATGTTCTCGTCAGGAAGTTATCCTGTACCAATGACTATTTCCCACTTTCTAATCTGTTAGATTTAGTATATCCAGTTTTATGCTGATGCCATTGTTCCACTTGGTCTTGAGTTTTGTGCAATGTAATAGATGTGGATCTATTTGCATTCTTCTGTATGCAGACATCCAGTTAGACCGGCACCATTTCTTAAAGATGCTTTCCTTTTTCCATTGTATGGTTTGACTTCTTTGTCAAAAATTAAGTGTCCATATGTATATGTGTTTATTTCTGGGTCTTCAGTTCGATACTGTTAAGCAACCTCTCTCTTTCAGTACAAATACCATGCAGCTTTTATTACTATTGCTCTGTAACACAGCTTGAAATCAGGGATGGTGATACCTCCAGAAGTCATTTATTGTATAGGATTGCTTTAGCGGTCCTGGGTGTTTCCATAGAAAATGTGAATTGTTTTGTCAAAGTCTATAAAGTATTATGTTAGAACGTTGATGGAAATTACACTGAATCTGTAGGTTGCTTTTGGCAAGATGTCCATTTTCACTATGTTAATGCTACTGATTCATGAGCATGGGAGATCTTTCCATCTTCTAATATCTTCTTTAATTTCTTTCTTCAGAGACTTGAAGTTCTTGTCATACAGATCTTTTACTTGCTTGGTTAGTGTTACAACAAGATAATTATATTATTTGTGGTAATTGTGGAATATTGTTTCCCTTATTTCTTTCTTAACCCATTTATCATCTGTATAAGAGAAGGCTACTGTTTTTTTGTTTTGTTTTGTTTTTTGTTTTTTGTTTTTAGTTAAATTTGTATCCATTCACTTTTCTGAAGGTGTTTCTCAACTGTAGGAGTTCTTTGGTAGAATTTTTTGGAGTCACTTATGTATACTATCATAACATGTTTGAATAGTGATACTTCGACTTTTTCCTTTCCAATTTGTATCCCATTGATCTCCTTTAGTTGTCTTATTCTTCTAGCTAGAAATTCATGTACTATATTGAAGAGATATGGAGAAAATAGACAGTCTTACTTTGTCCAATTTTGGTGAATTATTTAAGTTTTTATCCATTTAATTTGATTTTATCTCTTGGCTTGCTGTACATTGCTTTCATTGTTTTTAAGTATGTTCCTTATACTTCTGGTCATTCCAAGACTTTTAAAATGAAGAGGTGTTAGATTTTTGTCAAAGGCCTTTTCAACATCTAATGGGATGATCATGTGAATTTTTTTCCTTTACTTTGTTTATATGGTGCGCTACATGGATGGTTTTTGGTATATTGAACCATCCTTGTATCTCAGGGATGTAGCCTACTTGATCATGGTGGATGATGTTTTTAATGTGTTCTTGAATTCCATTTGCAAGTATTTTACTGAGTATTTTTGCATCAGTGTTTATAAGGACATTAATATGAAATTTATTTTTTGTTGTTGTTGTTCTTGTTTTGAGTCTTTCTGTGGCCTCATAGAATGAGTTTGGCAATCTTCCTTCAGTTTCTATTTTATAGAACAGTTTCAGGAGTATTGGTATTAGCTCTTTGAAAGTCTGGTAGAATTCTATGCTTAAACCATCTGGCCTTGCCCTTTCTTTGATTGGGAGACGTTTAATGACTGCTTCTATTTCCTTGGTGGTTATGGGATTATTTAGACAATTTAATTGATCTTGATTTAACTTTGGTAAATGATGTCTATCTAGAAAATTATTCATTTCACTTAGATTTTCCAGTTTTGTAGAGTATAGGGTTTTGAAGTAAGACCTAATAATATTTTTAATTTCCTCAATGTTTGGTGTTATGTCTCCCTATTCCTTTCTGTTTTTGTTAATTTGGATACTGTCTCTGTGCCTTTTAGTTAGATTGTACACTGTGGTCCTTTGGGACATATCAGGTAGATAATCATCAAATGTATATCTTGTTTCATGGATATGCTTGTAAGACTCTTGTGTCATCCTGTTTTTACAGAGGTAGTACATTCATTATAGAGTGTGACTATATTAGAAATCATTTCTTTGAGTAATGTCCTTCGTTCATCTACATTCCATCATTTCCAGAGAAGCACTGTGCCCAGCATCACATGGTCACTCTGTGCATTTTTGTTTCAGTGTCTGTTGACATTCAGGGATGTGGCTGTGGACTTCCCTCAGGAGGAGTGGGAATGCCTGGACTCTACTCAGAGGGCTTTGTACATTGATGTGATGTTGGAGAATTACAGAAACCTGGTCTCTGTTGGTGAGAACATTTTGCTTTAGGAACTATCAACTCATCTTTTGTGTGTCCTGACTTTATACATAGTAAAATTCTTTGTTAAAGCTCTTTGGAAACAACATGAAAATCGAGAAAGTTGGATAGTAGAAAAGAACTTTTCATGGTATTTGATTTTTACTTTCCATTTGTATTTTAGATGTTTCATGCACCCTTTATTTTGTTCCCACAATGCAATCAGCAACATAGTATTACACAATATTTAATCTTCATATCTTAGAGTTCCATGTCTATCATTGTAATTACATGATTTTAATTGTGGAAAAAACCCTTAATATGCAAACTGAAATTTCTCCCTATATATGCTAAAGATTCTGACAGGAAATAGCAATTGGGAATCCATTCCTGGATTCTTCTATTTTGTGTTGTCTTTATGTACTGAGGAGAGTATTGTCTAAGCCTGTATTCTTTCTAAAAATTTTAGCATGAGTCATGGGCTACCCCACAAAACTTGTGGATTATTGTATGTACTGTAGGCCTGGTTACCTGTCTGGAACAACTGAGTTTTCTCTGGAAGGTAGAAAGGAGAGAGGAGCCATAACTAGGATGGGCTAGTGAATGAGAAGAACAACTGAGAAGGATTCAAGTGAAAGAGAAAGCAAGAATGGAAAACACATTTTCTGCATTCAGTTTCACTTGAAATGATACCCAAATGTTTAGCTTATTATAATATCCTGGTCCCGGTTGCATCTTGCTTGCTGTAATTGTTAGAAGACATTGTGCCTTACTTCACCTAAATTGTGGTCACTTAGTGACAGTATAAAATGCAGATTAACTTGACTATGCTGATATCAGATTGTTTACTTTAAAAATTATCAGTGTAACGTGAGTCCATGAAGTAGCATTATTCTGCAATTGCCTTCCTTTACGTCCTTCATTTTTGTCTGTGGAGAAAACACAGAAACCCTTGGGCAAGAAAATGCCAAGAAACAGTGTACCATGTAAGCTTAAGAACATCCCTATAAAGAAAGTTAAAAAACACAGCAATGTGAGTAGCTCAGACAGTAGAGGAAAGAAATAAGCAATAGTTGCCCATGATAGCCCTACTTCAAATGATCTAGACTCTAGGCTCTTTATTCTAGAGCCTCTGACATCTGGCAAAATATTCTCTTTACTTCCTTATTTTTGAGGAATCTAGTGTGGTATTTTTTAGAAAAAAATATTAACCCTTTGAGGCTTTTAAGTAAGCCTTTAACATTAGAAAGATTTGCATCTTCTGAACTGTACCCTTCATTGAACAAACACTGTGAACCTGGATTGCATTACACTCTTCTTGATCAATTTCTGAATAGACATGTGTATTCTAAATATGATCAGTCAGTGAGCTTCACCCCAAAGGTAATTACTGACTCTTCAAGTGTTGGTCCATCTTGAGCCATCAAACATTTTCCATGAGATGCCAAATTTATTATCCATTACAGATCCTTGAAGGCTGTCAGGCTGGATTTGTGATAATACATAAAATTACAGTGAAAGAAACATGTGTAAGTCTAATAGTTGCTAGCTGACTTTAGGGAGACAGTCATTTATCAAATGTTTAAACACAGAACAAGCCCTATTAATCTGAATTATACTCATTTTTTTCAGAGAACTACTGCATATGTGATGCTACCTATCAGCATGTGAAGACTGACAAGGAGTCTCATCATTTTAATGAATTTGGCGAAATGCTTCCTGAACCTTCCCACAGTGCACTTTATAAAACAAGTGACGCTACAGAAACCTCTAATAACTACACATGCTGTAAGGAAAGGGATGCCTCTGTTTGCTTGTCAAATCGAGATAGTCATAAAAGCGCTCCCACTGGAGAAGAACCTTGTGAATCTAAAGACTATGAGAAATCTCTAACTTTGTGTTCCGTCATTAGTCAGGATCAGAGACTCTACACTGCGAAGAAAGAGCAGAGACAGGAAGTATATGATGACTATTTCAGCTCTGCTTACAGTCTCATGGAACAAACAGTCTACATTAAAGAGAAACCACACCAGTGTGGCAAATGTGGGAAATGCTTCAGTACCTCCTCAAGCCTCACTGTCCATCAGAGAATTCATACCAGAGAGAAACCCTACAAGTGCAATATTTGTGATAAATCCTTTACCCAGTGCACGCATCTGAAAATACATCAAAGACGTCATACTGGGGAGAAACCTTACAAATGTACAGAATGTGAAAAGTCATTTGTTCAGTTGTCAGCACTTAAAAGTCATCAGAAATTGCATACTGGAGAGAAGCCTTACAAATGTAAGGAGTGTGACAAATCCTTTGCCCACTATCCCAATTTCAGGACACATCAGAAAATCCATACTTCTGAGGAACATTGTAGTTGTCCAGAATGTGGCAGGGAATTTCATCAGCTTTCACACTTTAGAAAACATTACAGACTCCATACTGGAGAGAAGCCTTACAAGTGCAATGAGTGTGGCAGATCCTTTACCCACTATGCATCATTAAGGTGGCATCAGAAAACTCATTCTCCAGAGATGCATCATGAATGCAAAGAATGTGGTAAGGCCTTTATTGAATTATCACATCTTAAAAGGCATTATAGAATCCATACTGGTGAAAAGCCTTACAAATGTGAGATATGTGACAAATCCTTTACTACAACCACAACTCTTAAAACACATCAGAAAATTCACACTGGAGAGAAACCTTATAAATGTAGGGAGTGTGACAAATCATTTATTCATAGTTCACATCTTCGAAGACATCAGAGTGTTCATACTGGAGAGAGACCTTACAAATGTAAGGACTGTGACAAATCTTTCCGTGAGAACTCCACTCTTAGAGAACATGAGAAAAGTCATACTGAAGAGAAAACTTACAAATGTAGAGAATGTGACAAATCCTTTACTCAGCGTGCATATCTTAGGAACCATCATAACAGAGTTCACACTGGAGAGAGACCTTACGAATGTAAAGAATGTGGAAAATCTTTTATTACCTGCTCAACTCTTAAAATACATCAGACAATTCATACTGGAAAGAAACCCTACAAATGTATGGAATGTGAGAAATCCTTTACCCATAATTCATATCTTAGAACACATCAGAAAGTTCACACTGGAGAGAGACCTTACAAGTGTAAGGACTGTGACAGATCTTTTACTAGCTGTTCAACTCTAAAAGCACATCAGAATATTCATAGCGGAGAGAAACCTTACAAATGTATAGAATGTGACAAATCCTTTACTCAGGCCTCACATCTTAGAACACACCAGAGAGTTCATACCGGCGAGAGACCTTACAGATGTATAGAATGTGATAAATCTTTTACTAGGTGTTCTCACCTTAGAGAACATCAGAAAATTCATAGCGGAGAGAAACCTTACAAATGCAGAGACTGTGACATATCATTTAACCAGATTTCAAATCTCAGAAGACATCAGAAACTTCATACTGGAGAGAAACCTTACAAATGTATGAAATGTGACAAGTCCTTTACTCATAACTCAAATTTTAGAACACATCAGAGAATTCATACTGGAGAGAAACCTTATAGATGTACAAAGTGTGACAAATCTTTTACTAGGTGCTCCTACCTTAGAGCACATCAGAAACTTCATACTGGAGACAAACCTTACAAATGTATGGAATCTGACGACTCCTATACCCAAGACTCACATGTTAAAAGACATCAGAGAGTTCATACTGGAGAGAAACATACCACTGTAAATAATGTAACATAGCATTTATCCAGTATTTTCTCTACTTACAAATTCTAACTATATTCATAAAAGAAAATTAAGAATAAGCAACATGGGAAAACCATTAATGAACTTTTATATTTTTTAAAATAATGCTAAAATAAAAATTTGCCTATTGTGTCAAAAGCTTTCTCTCTCTCTCTCTCTCTTTCTCTCTCTCTCTCTCTCTCTCTCTCTCTCTCTCTCTCTCTCTCTCTCTCTGTGTGTGTGTGTGTGTGTGTGTGTGTGTGTGTGTGTGTGTGTGTGCATGTGCACACGTGCACTTTTGTCATTGTGCACTACATGGATGCCTGGTACCTCAGAGGGGGAAATAAGTTGTGAACTGCTTTTGTGTGTGTGTGTGTGTGTGTGTGTGTGTTGGGAATAGAACCCCAGTACTCTAAAAGAACAGCCAGTGGTTTTATCAACTAGGCCATCTCTCTAGCCCCTGGGGAAAAGTGCAATAAAATATTTGTTCAACATCCAAAAATACATAATTCCATGCAAGGTAGTGCACACCATTAATCCCAGCACTCAGGAGGCAAAGGCGAGAAGATCTTTGTGAATCAGATGTCATCCTGGTCTAAATAGTTTCAGGACAGCCTGAACTACATATACCCTATCTTGATGATGATTATGATGATGATGATGATGATAGTGACAAAATGTAATGTCATTAACTATATGTCAAAGACTTCTAATTTTGCTGTGATTCACAAAGTTCATACTTCTGAGAAACCATATAAAGATACGCTATATGTAATCTCCATGTCTTGCTCTTCATTGGTTATTACCAACCACCTGCACTGAATTTGACAAAGCCTTTATCTAATGCTAAAATTACTGTTACAAAAGCAAATTCATCATTAGAGAAGACACAAAAAGTACTCTTTTAAAGACTCATCTTTAATTCACCTTCAAAATTATCATGTTAGAATCAAACCCTACAAATAGTAAGAAAGTAAGAAACTAAAGAGATAGATAAGCTCTGCATGTGTAATAATGGGCATCCTCACACAGAGCTTAGAAATTGTCAAGGGTTCTGGCTTGGTGGTGCTAACCATTAATCCCAGCAATCTAGAGACAGAAACAGGTGGATCTTTAAATTCAGGTCAGCCTGGTCTATAGTGCATATTCTAAAACAGGGCTATAGAGAAAAACCCATCTAAGAAAAATCAAAACAATATTTGGTGGTTTGAATTTGCTTGGCCCATGGCAAGTGACACTATTAGGCAGTGTGGAAATGATTTACTGTTGGGATGGGCTTTGACATCCTATGCTCAAGATCTGCCCAGTGCAGAAGAGCCATACTTACTGCCATGATGATAATGGACTCAAACTTTAAGACAGCCCCCAATTAACTAGTGTCCTTTGTAAGAGTTGACTTGGTTTATGGTGCCTCTTCACAGCAATGGAAACCTGAAGACCGAAGTTGGTAAGAGGAGTGGGTTATAGTTGTGACAGGTCTGACCATGCTTTTGTTTGGAAGAAAGTGGATTTGGGGACTTTGGATATGGAAACCAGTGGAATGCTTTAAGTGGGGCTTCCTGGACTATCCTATTAGGAATATGAAAGACTTGTTGGTGAGCGAGATTTGAACTATGGAAGCCTGGCTCTAGAGGTTTCAGAGAAGAATTTTAATATGTGTCCAAGATACTGTCACATTTGGGGGGAAAATGTGGCTGCTTGTCTGAAGTATCTGCCTCAGGTTAAGGTGAGGAGTCAAATTAATTGCATTGTCAAAGGAAATCTCAAAACAACCCAGTTTAGACTCCGTGCTGTGGTTTACTCTCATGAACATTTTGATGAAGCATAGCAAGCTTAGAAAGGAAAAATACAAAAATATATGGTACAAAGATTAAAAGCGACAAGGGAGCACAACAGCTAAATCCTGTATTCCAGGAGATAAACAGATTAAGGAAATGGTGACTGCTGGTTTGAGTATGCTTGACCCAAGGAGTGGCACTATTTGGAGGTGTGGCTTTGTTGGAGGAAGTGTGTCACTGAGGGTGTGGCCTTTAAGACCCTCTTCCTAGCTGCCTGGAAGCCAGTCTTCTAGCAGCCTTCAGATGAAGATGTAGAAATCTTAGCTACTGTACCATGCCTGCTTAGACACTGCCATGCTCCCACCTTGATGATAATGGAATGAAACTCTGAACCTGTAAGCCAGCCCCAATTAAATGTTGTCCTTATAAGAGTTGCATTGGTTATGGTGTCTGTTCACAGCAACAAAACCCTAAGACAGTGAATTTGAGGGCAAGATCCAACCCATCTAAACTTACTGGCTATGCATTCAACATTGAACAGGGAATAGTTACATCATGGTAGGTATTATTAGTAGTTGGTCATTGTTTTTATTTGGTCTTCTAATCTGGAATGAACCACAATCCAGAAATGGGTGACACATACTTTTGATCTAGATTTTGATGAGTTGTGGCCATGAAAAGCTTAGGCCCAGGCATGGTGGTATACACCTCTAATCCCAGGAAGGAAAAGTAAGCAGATCTTGAGTTCAAGGCTAACCGGGAACAGAGCAAGTTTCAAGTAAAGAAAAGCTTCAGTCCAGACACCATAATTCATGACTTTAATCCCACAATTTAGAAGACATAGGCATGCAGATCTATGAGTCTAAAGTCAGTTTACAGAGCAAGTTCCAGGACAGCTAAGCTTAGGCAGTCAGGGATGTAATAAAACAAAAGGGGGCTGGCAAACAGCAGAACTTGGCAGGATTGGCCAAGTGGCTCTGGCTTTAGAGTCAAGAGTAGAAGGAGACTACTGAGACAATTGATGATGGTTAGCTGGAGCTAAGAAATTAGTGTTGATTAATAAGAGACCAGTCTCACGAGGTGAAATCTGGAAAGTGTTTTCTGAGAGCACAAAGAAGCTGTGTTGCAGAGACAAGCAAGGTTGTACCTCGTGCTGCAGCTGGATTTGTAATGTGTACGAGTCACCCAGGTGGTAATTGATTTGAGGGCATGAAGGAGTCATGGAAAGCAGCTGAAGCTTGGCACTGTGAGAGGTCAGGAAAGGGCACTGGTGAAAGTGCAACCTCAGTTGCAGTTGATGGCCCAGGACTAAAGGGGCTGTGCAAAGAAGTTTAAGCTTGGCACCATGAAGAGAGCCTATGAGAGGCTACTGGTGAAACACAGTGTCTTAGGGTTTTCATTCCTGTTAAGAGACACCTTGACCAAGGCAACTCTTATAAGTGGCATTTCATTGGGCTAGCTTACAGGTTCAGAACTTAAGTACATTATCATCAAGGTAAGAGCACAGCAGCTTCCAGGCAGTCATGGAACAGGACGAGCTGAGAGTTCTACGACTTCATCCAAAGCAAGCTAGAAGACACTACTAGTAAGTATGACCTTGTTGAAGGAAATTAGTCATTATGGGGGTGAGGTTTTGAGGTCCTATGTTCAAGCTCCACCCAATGTGGAAGAGCCAGTCTTCTTCCTGATTGTCTTAAGATCAAGATGTTGAATTCTTGATTTCTCCAGTACCATGTCTGCCTGCAGACTAGCATACTTCCTGCATGGTAATAATGGACTCAACTTCTGAAAGTGTAAACCAGCCTCAATTAAATGTTGTTCTTCATAAGAGTTGCCATGGTTATGATGTCCCTTCACAGAAACAGAAACTAACAAGACACAATAACAAACAAAAAATAAATAAATAAATAAATAAACAAACAACAAAAAAGGAAATCTTTGAGGACATGAAGAAATTCATTTCACCCAACTGAAGAAAAATTGGGAAGTAAATTAGAAAGATATTGCTGCCATTAATAACCAGTCTACCCTTGAGGAGGTAAAGGAGACTCAGGGACTTTCTGTATCCATGATGAAATGGTAATTGTTCCAAATTTACATAGTTGCTTCTTAGTACTTTCTGCACAGTTATGGGTCTCTGCATTACCCACATCCTCCTGGATAAGGAGGCTTCTTTCACAAAGCTGGAGAATACTACAAACTGATAATTATGGACCTTAATATTTTGCTGGCAGATTAACAGCATAGTCATTAGAAAAACTTGACTAAGTTCAACACTTGGAATACTTACCAAGGATGGTTTTGGCCATGGCACGAATTTATATCCATAGTACAGGCTTCAATTTTTGTCAAGAGAGAGATTGGTTCTGCTCATAAATAGTCATGTCACTATTGTATCAGTATACACATCCTGTCCAGTCACTTGGTATTATAGAATATAGGGTTTGAGATTGTTCTCTCTGTCTCTCACAACCAAAGTGTTAGGTGTCTTTAGCAACGCTGTAGAGCACTGGAAATGACCTCTTCTGTTTGAAGTTCCTCTAGATTCCCTGACTAATAAGTCCTCAGCAGAAAACCAGTACATGGTAGAGAGAGTTATATTGAACAGCCTTGGTCTCTGGGAGCACCATTATTTACTCATGTGTAATACCGTTGTTCAAAGGTTTCTAAGTGATACTTTCCTTAATTTGTAAAGTAGTGGGATTTCATGAAACTTTTTCATATTTATTTTGGTTACTCCACCCACTCTTCCTCATTTCTTCCTCATCCACAGTTACACAATTAACACACATTATTGAATGTTCCATTCTTTTATATCACATGTTCCTCTCTCCTCTCTCTCTCTCTCTCTCTCTCTCTCTCTCCCTGAGAGAGATATAGATATATATAGATAGATATAGATAGATATAGATAGATATAGATAGATATAGATAGATAGATATAGATAGATATAGATAGATATAGATAGATATAGATAGATATAGATAGATATAGATAGATATAGATAGATATAGATAGATATAGATAGATATAGATAGATATAGATAGATATAGATATTCACTTCATTTGCAAAATGATAGTGTCCCATAGACATCTTATTTGGGTTGATCATTCAGCAGCCCCATCTATTCCCCACTACTCCATTATATATTTGAACCATTCTGCTCCCAGTTTCCCCATTCTCTAATTTCATATAACCTGTATTCTACTGTCCATCCTATCTTCCTAAATCTCTCCTCTATTGGTCCATTTCTAGTTTCCACATGTAGTCTTGCTTCAAAAAAACAAAAACACTGAAGCTAAAACACACATATGAGAGGAAACATGCTGTTTGACTGTCAGGGTCTAGGTTTCAGCAGTCATCATATTTTCCAGTAGCCTACATTTACATCCTGATTTCTCACCTTCATTTTCATTTACAACTGAGTAACTTTCCATGTTCTATAGCTATGTGTCTTAGTTAGGAACTTATTGCTGTGAACAGACACCATGACCAATGTTATATAAAGTTATATAAAGGACAGCATGTAATTGGGGCTGGCTTACAGGTTCAGAAGTTCAGTCCATTATTATCAAGGTGGGAGCATGGCAGCATCGCAGCATCCAGGCAGGCGTGGTGCAGGAGGATCTGAGTTCTACATCTTCACCCGAAGGAAGCAAGGAGCAAACTGAGAATCCTCGGACAGCTAGGAGGAGGGTCTCCAAGCCCACCACCACAGTGACACACTTCTTCCACCAGGGCCACACCTTGTAATTGTGCCACAACCTGGGCCAAGCATATGCAAACCATCACAATATGTATCACACTTCCATTTACCCATGTGTCAGTTGATGGATATCTGAGCTGATTCCATTGTCTAGACACTGAATAAAGTAGCAGTGAGCATGATGGGCAAGTGCTCATTGACAAGATAGAAAGTCCTTGGATTTCATGCCCAAGAGTGGTTACTGTGTATTAGAGTTCTCTGAGGTTTAACCCTTTCATATTGAAGGAAGTTCCTTTTAAAATAGAGTATTTTTAAAGGGGGGAGGGGGTAAACAGGATGCTTTAATAGCAGAGGAGGGGCTATGAACCTCAAGTCCTTTAGAAACTTTTCCAAAGCTCAGAAATAGAAAACTTTATAGATTAAGGAAGTCCCAGAAACTGGCAAGATTCACTATCGTCCTCCTGCCTCAAGCTTATATGATCAGTAAGGACTGCTGACACAGTCAGATTAGATGAGCTTTATAGAAGATGCTCAAACCTGCCATGAAGCAGACACCAATCAAGCTGTCTGGACCAAAGGACACAAGGTAAGCTCCTGGAGGAGTTAGTGAGTGGCTTAAAAGATACATTTCCTACTTCGAGTGAGCTGTCTGCAAGCTGTGCAATGATCCCCAGATGTGCAGCTTCATTAGCCATCATCACCCTCACAGGATGAAGCCGCTATCATTGAATCCCTTCTGCTTCTGTCAGTAGCCAGTTATTGACATTCTTTAAAGTCACTGCACTAAAAGTCACTGGTCCACCAGGCTTTACAAATGACCGAGGGGTTAAGAACACCCTATGCTCCTTTGAAGATTCACTTTGTTTTCCCAGCAACCTCACATGGGCACTCAATCGCTAATCTCAACTCCAGGGCCTGCAATGCCCCTTTCTGGCCTCTGTGAGGACGAGGGAGACATATCATACAAAGACAACACGACTAAAAAAGAAACCACACTAGTTCATGATATTTGACTTTCCTGTTTCCCCAACATTGAGTCGTCACTGTTACCTTATATGTGATAAGTAGATGATTGTCTTTGTTTCCACAGGAATAGTATCACACATCAGTGCTGTAAATAGGTCACACAGAAGTTTTTTTTTTCTTTCACTTATTCATTTATTTGAATGAGGACATCTAGACTGATTTTAAAATTTGGTTCTCTACTTCTTCATCTCATTGCAATGTATGACCTTTTCCTACATTTATGCCAACATTAGTTGTTATTTCTACTCCTGATGATTGCATTGTAGTTAGAGTAGCATGGAAGTTAAGGAGCCCTAATGTTCATTTTCTTGAGAAGTACATAATTTTTGTTTATTTGGTTTGTTTTAGTGTGGCTTGGTTGTTGTATTTTCATGGGCTTTTTTTTTGCTTTTGTTTTTACATTTTTAAAAATTTCAAATTTATTATATAATGAGAAATTTTCTTCTCTTCCTTTCCTCCAGCCAAATACTCCCAAATATCCTCATTGTTCTCTTTCAAATTCATGGCCTCTTTTTTCATTAATTATTATTACATACACATATGTCTGTAGTCTACTTGTAGTAGAGTTATTGTATCTAAGTTAAACATCAGAATGAATAATTGCTTTCTAGAACTACTTAAATCTTGCATGATACTTATTGTACTATAAAAGCAACTCCTCAGAGAAAAGTTGACTTCATTTTGTAACAAGATCTCTCTGTGTATTGCCACTAGTCTGGACTCTCTAATGCAGACCAGGCTGGCTTTGAACTCGTTTCCCCTTGGTGCCCACCTCCAGAGAAGCAGCTAAACACACTTGTTGTTAGTATATCTTTGTTTGTTTGTAGAGTTGTTGAGTTTCAGTGTGTAACTTTGGCTGACCTGAAATTCACTCAGTAGATCAAACTGGCCTTGAACTCACAGCTATCTGCCTTACTGCCTCCTCAGAACTAGGATTAAATCTGTGCTCCACCACTGATCATCTTGTAATGTTCTGACAGTGACCCACGGTAAAGGCACAACCTACCTTTTTTTTCCAGAGCTGAGGACCGAACCCAGGGCCTCACGCTTGCTAGGCAAGTGCTCTACCACTGAGGTAAATCCCCAACCCCTCACAACCTACTATTTAAAAATGAGTTATCAGTTAGATTATATGTCTACTGACACTAAAGACTTCTATTACACTAAATTTGAAACTCTAATCGGAACAGGTGAGTCTCCAGCTGTATATAATGTACCAAATGTAAACAACATCAAGTTAATATAAACAAGACTACTAGTAACAATTTTGTGTTTAAAAAAGATAAAGAGAGAAGAAATATGTTTGGTGGAGGTGTAGTCAGATATGGGGGAAGGAGGTGCCTCCGCAGGCCCATGCTATGGCATCTTTTCCCCCAAGGGATCAGTCACAGGAAGGAATAGTATAGAATAGAGTTTATACGGGGGATGAGGAAGGGAGTCGAGAAGGTAGTAGAAATGGAGAAAGGCAGAGATTGGGAGACAATAGAGGAATAGAGGCTGGCCATGAGCACGTGGAGGGGACGGAAGGGAAATGGGGAGAGAAAGGGAAAGGGACTAGAGGACAGAGTGGGAGCAAGAAGGCAAAAGCAGGGTTGGGGATTTAGCTCAGTGGTAGAGCACTTGCCTAGCAAGTGCAAGGCCCTGGGTTCGGTCCCCAGCTCCGAAAAAAAGAAAAAAAAAACTGTCTGACACAAGTCCCAGGAGATACAACGTGTCCTCTTCTGACATCCTCACACTTCACACACAGACATACATTTAGGCAACGCATAAAATAAAAATAATAAAATATTAAAAAAAAGGAAGGCAAAAGCAAGAGAGAGAAGAGGGTGCAGCAGCCCCTTTTATAGTGAGTCAGGCATACCTGGCTGTTGCCAGGTAACTGTAGGACAGAGCTAACAATGTGACTGAAGCAATTATTAAATGCCATCCTTAAAATTACTCCCTGACCAGAATGACAGGATTCTATGAGAACTTCAAAGAACTAACAGCAAAGTGATTTAACATTTACTTACTACTTCTTGACACAAAAAAATCAAGACTTCCTGACTCTATTACCTGGTACAAACGCAGTGAAGTGCTGGGAATGGTGGCACATGCCTTTAATCCTAGCTTTCCAGAGGCAGTAGGCTGATTTCAGCAAGTTCAAGCCCAGCCTGTCTCAAAAAAAAAATCCCATCATATACTGGTGCAACCAAACAAAAAATTACACACTGATGTAGTCATTTAAAAAAAAATGAACTGGGCATGCCTTTAAACACAGGTCTACACGAGAAACCCTAACTTTCATGAATGAATGAATGAATGAATGAATGAATGAAAGAAAACTCCCTCAAAACTTTCTATTATTAGTTATTTCACACTCACATATGCATGTGTATACACACAGAAAGTGTGTGTGCATTTGTGTCTACATATCAAATGCTGCCCACTCTCACTCCTACCTCCCCACTCTCCTGGTCCATAATTCCAACAATCACTCTATTGTGTTCATCTCTACTCATCTTGCCTGGGATCCACTGAGATAAACCAAAGTCATTTGTGAGACTGTGGGTTTGGAACTAAGTGCTGGAGCCTGAGTGCTCAGCACAGGATAACTGCTAAAGGCAGTGATTCTTCTCCTACAATCTATCCGTTTTCAACATCTGAGAGGGAAAGTGAGTCACTCCCTTTCCTAGACTGACTATGGTCTTCTATAAGGCCAGTGCAGGTAAGTAGAGTTGCTATTGGTTACTGATCAATATTAGTTGTATGTACTCTAGAGAATGATGTGTCTTAGCCTTTCCCTTCCTCTTTCCCTTCTTATTTCCTAACCTCCTCTTCTTCCTCCGTGTTCCCAGAGCTAGAGATGGGATGGTGTAATGGATTTTTTAGAATTAGAACCATGTACTTTATTTTCTATATCTAGGAGTGTCATGAGTCTGAATCTACCAAAATTCTTTTTCATTAGAAAAGCACCTTGTGCATGAATCACAGAGCATTAACTCCTTTCTGAGTTAGTAAAATGACAAGACCTCTGAGAAACTGAAAAACCAAATTGGCAGTCCGGAGACCTCTGATTTAGACAGAGAAGCAGGTCCCAATGTGAAACAGTGGCTGGGAATGACCGGTCCTACAACATTCTTTTCTGTCTAAAGGAGATAGTGTTCCCTAGCAACCTTCCCTTTCCTGAATAGTTTCCTGCTAGGAGTTACCTGCCCTACTACATTCTCTCCTGCATACTTTCATACTACTCTAACAACACCTCCTGGGGAACCAGAAGTAACCAGAAGGGTAACCAGAAGGGTGCTAATCACTCCTCTTCTGAAGCAGCTATTAACTAGTGGCCAGATGTTCCCCAGATGGCCAGGCCAGAGCTTAGAGGCTTTGGCCCCTAAAACAGGCCGATCACTTCAAAAGTCAACTTGTCCATAAACTTCTTACCCAATCACGTAATGCCAAGACTTAGAAACCCCTGCTTATGATTCTCTTCTTCTTTTTTTTTTTTACATTTTATTTATTTATTTATTTTTTTATTAACTTGAGTGTTTCTTATATACATTTCGAGTGTTATTCCCTTTCCCGGTATCCGGGCAAACATCCCCCCCCTCCCCTTCCTTATGGGTGTTCCCCTCCCAACCCTCCCCCCATTGCCACCCTCCCCCCACCAGTCTAGTTCACTGGGGGTTCAGTCTTAGCAGGACCCAGGGCTTCCCCTTCCACTGGTGCTCTATGATTCTCTTCTTTAAGAACCCCTTCCCTCAGACTTCGTTGTGGTTCAGCTCACCAACCTTGCTGCATCAGGGAAGGTCTGCACCCCAAGCTCGAATAAACTCTTGTGTGAAGCGCATGGGAGTCGAATCCTAGTGGTCTTTGGGATTTCTAGATCTGGGCGTAACACCCATCCCCTATGTAGTGGTGAAAGCAATACACTGCAGAATAAATTCTGCCCTAGGCTGTTAGCAAAGGCCTGACCACTGACTTCTTGAGACACTTATTTCTTTTCAAAAACCAAGTTCTTTAATGTCTCTTCCAAAATGAAAATTTCAGAATTTGGTTTTGGCATCTCATGTTTGTGTATCAGGGATGGGATTCTTGACTTTTTAATTAGCCTGTTATTGTTTGGTATAAAAGTATGTAGCCCAGAGGCTGGTAGTCAAGTTGGGGTGTTAGACTACCTGTCTTTTATCTGAGGGGTTCAGAACTCACTATGGGGGCCAGATATCAGTGCAGCATCCTACCAAATCTAGTTCTAGTCCAGGCTGGGAGCAAGCATTGGGGGAAACTCCAGAGCAGGTCTAGGGCAGCCTGACAGCTGGAGTGGTCCAGAAGGAAGCCTGAGACTGAATTACAAGGTTTGCTCTGATTGGAAGGGTGGGCACACCTATCTGAACAGATAAGTTTAGGGGAAAAACAGGTGGGTGTGCTCTTACAGGATTCAAATAATTAGAAGTAGGTGTGTATTGAGTGGGTGTGGGGGTCGCTGGGAAGAATGAGGCCTACGTGACAGGAAAGTTAGCCATTCCCTGTGGGATTGCACTGGCCTAGCATGATCTGTCCCCCCCCAAAAAGACATCTTCTAACTAACACCCAGGAATGATTTGACATCCATGATGAACTTTTAGATAATAGTCATGAAAGGAGTGGCTGCAGATATAATTTCATTCAAAAGTATATTTTGTGAGTTCAATGGTATGCCCAGATCAAAAGACCTCCCAAGAGACCACCAGGGACCACAACTCTGATGTAAGCACACGAGAGTCTTTACTTGAGTTTGGACTTGGGTTATAAACCTTCCTGATAGAATAGGTTAGGAAAGTAACACAGTTCTAGGGGTTTAGAGTTTATATAGAAAAAATTGCAAGTAGAGGCTTTTAGACCTAGGCATTACAGGATTGGGTAAATGGGTGAAGGAATGTTAACCTTTAAACTGATTGGTACACAGCATTTGTTCAAACCACTGGGAGATAACAGACATCTCAAAGGGGCATCTTGACCTGGGAATGATTCACGTTTTCTTAACTCATCCTGTTGTTGTAACCAGTTTTTCCTGTTATTGCAGGCTGACCACAGTTGTTATGTCTATTTTCGACTGCTGAGAATGCTTAGTAATCTTTTCCCCAGAGCCCAAGGGTAGGTCATGTCACTCTAAGGACAAAGCAACTTTAAATGGAATTTGGAAGACAAGATGGAGTCCATCCTGTTGCTTTGGATTCTTTAGTGTAAACATTGACATTTGAAAGTAAACTTTTTACCCACCATTAATTTTTCATCTGTATATAAATACAGCATTCTGCTGTAACTACACCAAGCTTGTTGGCACACACCTTTAATCTCAACATAGGGAGAGACAGGCAGAGCTCAGGAAGTTGGACACCATCTTGGTTTACATGCTGAGTTCAGGGTAGTCAGATCAACATGGTAAGCCATTGTCTTTTTTCTTTTTTCTTTTTTTTTCTATTCTTTTTTTTTTCGGAGCTGGGGATTGAACCCAGGGCCTTGCGCTTGCTAGGCAAGCGCTCTACCACTGAGCCAAATCCCCAACCCCCCATTGTCTTTTTTCAAAAAAGAAGGAAAGAAAGAAAGAACAAAAGTGTCTTTTTGTGCTGAGATCCTAGGGTTTTGAAAAATACAGTATGCTATTTGAGGGTATCAGGTTACAGCATTTCCACAGTAGGGCATTATAAACCAGGTGATGTTGGCACAGGACTTTATCCCTACATTTGGAAAACAGGCACATAGATCTGGAAGTTGCTTGCTATCTTCAAATACAGAAATACTTTAAGGACAGTCAGGGCCATATATATATTACTATAAAGGATTTATAAATAATACTATAACATTTCTACATCAGAAAAATATTAACACTAGCCTATTGTCTCCTTGAATAAAGAAACTACTCTGTCCATGGACACACTGCTATTTTTTGGTTCTTGTGTTTGTTGTGTTTTAGACATGAACCCATTGTGTTGCTCTGTCTGGCTTGGATTAAAGGTATGCACCAGGACAATTATTCAAACAGTTCTTTTGAATTTTGTGGTCAGTTCATAGCCATGAATGTGACTGTGATCTTGTCCCAGAAAAATGGGTAATGTTAGGACCCTGCTGGGCAGACTTTGTACAGAGATTAAATTTTGCAGAATTACAGCAGTCTGGTTTGTGTGGGAGAGAATAGTCTGCTTCCAGCCTTCCTTGCTCCTCCTCAGGGTTTCCTATCCAGTTACTCTGCAAATATGAGTTCCTTTGGGAGTGACAGGCTTTTGTCATTTTTAGTCCATGATAAATTCAGAACCTCACTAGTATGTAATATTCTCATCCCAATCATTCAACTCTATTTCTGCCCCTGAGGTTTGACTGAGCTGTGATTGGAAGTAAGTTTTAAGTTATGGTTACTGAAAATCCTTTATAAAATGCTTTATAAATGTGTTCAGTACTTGGGGGATCCCTGTAGATTCCTCTCTTTATCTCCTGTGATAATTAATAATCCAGGTATTTGCTGAAGAATATATTTCAGGAGCAGGGCTCACTGATCATCCAGACCCACTCACTGTGGAGAAGAACTGTCAACGAGGGTGCAGAGGGTACCTGGAAGAGAATGGGGGACAAGAGACGCGAAGAAGGACGCCAAGACAAGAGTCTGATCAAGGCGACAATTTTATTTTTTCCCAAGACTGAATTTATACCATAACAGGGGTAACAGAGGAAGGGGGCAATTATGAAACATTTACACAGGCCAAGGACACAGTATTCGTGTGGTCAGGGAATCGGCTGATGTTGACAGGATATTAGAAAGGTCACAGGTTTGTCATATCTATTGGTCAGCAGGATGTTGGTTTTTCAGAAAGGTTACAGGTCATCACATTGGGTATCTTGACATCAGATTTATTTCTCAGCAAGGTCAGAACTTTATCATATCATTATTCATCCCGACCACCAGATCTGTATTAGTCCTCTGCATCTGGCTGGGGATTTTCCATGAACCCAGTAATACTTAACTAACCATAATAATAACAGCAATAATGGAGGGTTTCAAGGGCACCGCTCCGAAAAAAGAACAAAGAGCCTGAAAAGGTGGAGAGACATGAGACAATAGCTAAGTATCCAGGTACATTGGAGGATTGGTGAAGGGATGGCAAGAAGCTCAGGTAAATGTGGAAGTAGGACATGAAATCAGTTTTGCCGCATTCTGTTTCACTAGAAGTAATTCTGGGGAGTTCCACTGAGAAAAATCTCACAATTATCCTATTGAAGTTCAGAAGATGAATAGATATGTAAAAATGAAAGTTTCTACAGAAGAACTGATTCTCAGAGGCAATAAAACTGACTGTGCATGTGAGTGATGCCATCCTTATTCCATGTACATCACTGATCAGGTCTACGCACCAATATTAAATGGTTTTCATTTCGGTGATTTTAATGTATTATAAAATGATGAAAATTAATACCTTTAGGTATGATTATTGTTTTCTGAATTTTGAAGGTTTTGGTATTCTAGAGCATTCTTTAGCTTTAGTGTTACTTTCTCCATTCCTGAAAATAATGCCACCAGAGTAAGATCAAGAACTATATTTGCCCTCAGGTAAACTCTGTCTATCTTGTCTTCCCAGGGACATCTCCTATTATGTATTGTCATGACAATTCCAAGTGATTTTCATTGCTGTGATTGTTATATACTGTGAGATCACCTCTAGGTGCGATCCTCTTCATATTTTCCTGCTCTGTGCTGTGTTGTGGATTTTAATAGGAGCTGGTTAGCACCTTAGAGAAGACAAACCTCCTCCTAGGTTATCTTATTATATTTGGAAAGTATGTGAGACAATGGTCCAGTTTTCGTGTGTTTTATGTTTTACTCTGTTTTCTGTCTGCTGTGAATGTCTGTGTTCCAGATGTAATTAAATGCACCCATTTAAACCATAGAACTTTCTATTTAATGGACCATTTTATCACTTGCTAATATTCTTTATTTTGTATTTTGGCAGTTTTGCTTGATTTTTCTATCACTATTATAACTATGATCACCAGTCTTTATTGCAGTTCATAGTCAGGGTACTTTTAAAATTTTTTTTTTGTTTTCTTGACATCTCGTATCTTTAAGCAATAAAATGTATTTTTGGTAGAAAACATATTTTACTCTCACCTGTCATTTTTTTGTATTTTTGCCTTTTTTGGTTTGTTTGTGTGTTTGTATGTGTGTGTATGTATGTGCTGTAGTCTCTGTACATCTTTACCTTACAGAATATTATCCATTTACATTTTACAAAATCACTGAAAAATGCATTTGTTATTCCTAGAACTTTCAGTGTGAACACTGACTGCAAAATTGAAATTATGTAACATATGCATTGCCTTTTGACCTAAAATGTATAGCTTCTTAGTATAGTATATATGTATATATGTGTGTATATATATATATGACATATGTTAATATAGTATACTGGACATTTCATGTGTTCTTGACAATGGTCTGTTCAATTCATTTTTTGATTGATTTATTATATCATCATTTTCTTATTTGTAATATTTTGATAGTTTCTGTGTTGTATTCATTGTACTATAAATAGATAACCAATATATATATTCTGTCTCTTCATAGTTTTAGTTATTATTTCCCCAGATGCTTTTAATTTTACATAGTACTTTTTGTCAGTTGCTATTCTTATATCAAGTATTTCCCCTTTCTGTTACTCTGCAGGATTCCCTGCTACAGATCATACATGAAGGTCTGTGTTTCCTTGTATTGTAGGAGAAACTTGAACCCAGGTTCATGTTTTTATATGTGGATAGACAATTTTCCCAATACCACTGTTTGAAGAGACTGTCTAGTCTGCAACCCTTGCTTGTGGTATCTTGGTAGCATTCACATGGCCATTGCTATTGGCATCTGCTGCTCTACTGCATTGGGTTGATCTGGAATCACACTGGGATAGCTTGAACTCTGAACATGTTCCTGGGTGTGTACTGTACCCAGGTAATTTCTAGGTCAATATAAATTCTAGGTTTCTCTTTACTAATTTTCTGAAGGGCATTTTGGGAAGTTTAAATGGCATGGTATATATCTAGAGGTTAGGCCCAGCCCCTGGTTGAGGGATGAGGCCACCCATCCTTCTCAAATTTTAACCCAGAATTGTTCCTGTCTAAAGGAAATACAGGAATGAAGAGTGGAGCAGAGACTGAAAGAAAGGTCATCCAGAGACTGCCACACCTGGAAATCCATCCCGTATACAGACACCAAAGCCAGACACTATTGGTGATGCCAAGAAGTGCTTGCTGACAGGAGCCTGATATGGATGTTTCCTGAGAGGCTTGGCTGGAGCCTTATGGATATAGATATGGATGCTTGCAGCCAATCATCAGACTGAGCATGGGGACCCCAATAGAGGATTTAGGGGAAGGATTGAAGAAGCTGAAGGGGTTTGTAACTCCATAGGAAAAACAACAATATCAACCAACCAGACCCCCCAGAGCTCCCAGGGAATAAACCACCAGCCAAAGAATATGCATGGAGGGACCCATGGCTCCAGTGCAAATGTAGCAGAGGATGGCCTTGTCTGGCATCAATGGGAGGGGAGGCCCTTGGTCTTGTGGAGGCTTGATATCCCAACATAGGGGACTGCTAGGTCGGTGGGACCAGAGTGGGTGGATGGGTGAGGAAGCACCCTTGTGGAGGAGGAAGGAGGGAGTGGGATGGGTTGTTTTCAGAGGGAAAATTGGGAAGGTTTGGGAGTCACACTGTTGGTTCTCGGAATGTAGCCTTGGCCTCTACAAGTACAATAGGCAATCATAACCATCTCTCTAATTGCCTATTAAGTGTTATTTATATAAGTTGCTATAATACAAAAATGGTCAAAAAACCATTTTGGTCATTTTTATGTAAATGATGCCAAATCTTTTCACAGACATTTATTATTTCTTAATAACTTTTTCTTTCATCATTACTGTATTTTTGTGTGAATTCCCAAACAAAGAATTACAACTTATTCAGTATGTATGTGTTCATATCTGAACAACCAAAACCATATGGTGTACTATTCTCTGGGAAATTTTAATTCTCCAGCTCTCAGAATTTTTCATTATTTGACTAGGCTTGAAGACTAGTAAGCTTTCATGTATAAGCAACCATGATTGTAAGATTTTATGTATGTAGCTTCTCTGCAATTTCTAGGAGACACGATATCATAGCAAACCTCCTGTTCATCTGGCTCTTACAATATTCCTGCCCCTTCTTGTTCAGTGATGGCTGAGCCTTAGATGCCAGAGTTGTTTTGCTTATGTGTCAGTTGTAATATCCATTACACTCTACATTTTGACTGATTGTAGATTTATGTAATTACCTCCATTTCTTTGATGAAAGGTGAATACTAAATTTATCTGTGGAAATCAGGATAGATATTTAGAATGCATTTAGGTTTTTTCTGATTTAGTAAATAGTGGTTGTAGCTTTTCCTCCAAGATACATGACTTTACTAGCCTTGGGGAAACTGCCTGTGTTTCCAGGCCTCAGCATGATTTCCCTCATCAAGAGGGTCTTAAGTAAATTAGAGGCTGTTGGTTGCCAGCAGTGTATTGTTGCTACTCTTGTACCCTCAGGATATCCATGCAGGGCAGCTTGTTCTGGTTCATAGGCGTCATAGATGGGTAAAATTGGTGGTTGGCTCCAATTTTGGTAAGCTTTCATGTTGCCTTCTCATACCATCCATGAAAGCCAGTCCCAAAGGAAGTCTTTAATGTCATATCCATCTCTTGATGACTTCTGACCTTTTACATCAGGGAACAAATATGAACAACAGCAATAGAGTATAATTAGGAGTCTCTTGTACAGCTGTAACTAATAACTTCAAAGCAAGCTTCTTGTTGGTTGTTTCATTGGACAATATATGACTCTCGTAGGAAGAATTATAAACCCAAGGGGAAGTTTACCTTTACACTCCAAATCTATAAGCATTCATAGTTTTATATGAATGTTAGGCATTTTATGGTAGATGGAGAATATTATGTTTCCTTATGAAAATTTAGACATCTTTACTGTTATTTTTATCCTTCTTAAATGTTTTTATTTTTCCCTTCTGTATAAGGAAAGCTCTCTTATACATTTTCCATTTCATCCTTTGAATCATTCTTACTCTATTACCACTGTCTATTACTCCTCACCTCCTACCCATGATCCATGTTTTACTTTTCTGGTTTCTGCAGTTACTCTAGATTGTGAACTCACACGTGAAGGTTTGGAGCTACGAACTTCCTATGAGAGAGAACAAGCAATGTCTCTCTTTCTGGGTCTGGGTTACTCCACTCAGATCTGTTCTAAGTCCATCCATTTACCTGTAGAACCCATGATTTAAATTTTTTACAGCTCAATATTTTATACTGCATATATACACTTTTACTTCTCAGTTGGAGGACTTTTCTGTTTTTTCCATTTTGTACCTATTATGAATATAGCAGCAGTGGACAATGTTGAGCACGTCTCTGTGGAGTAGGATGTTGAGATCTTTGAGCATATGCCGAGGAGTGGAAGAGCTGAGTCATGTGCTAGATTTATTTAATGTGAGGATTTGTTTATTTAATTGAGGATTCTCCATATTGATTTCAAGAATGGCTATGGGTATTTTGTGTAGAATTTATATTCCCTGGGATTTTGTTTTTGTTATTGCTGGTTGGATTATTTATAGTATTCTTCTTCCCCTTCCCCTTCCCCTTCCCATTCCCCTTCCCCTTCCTCCTCTTCTTCTTCTTCTTCTTCTTCTTCTTCTTCTTCTTCTTCTTCTTCTTCTTCTTCTTCTTCTTCTTCTTCTTCTTCTTCTGTGAGAAAGAGTGGTTTGCTGTCTTGAGCATGGAGGATTATTTCCCAGTTCTCGTGTTTTTATCTATTCTTCACATTAATTGTACTGTTTCCCATGCTCTCATAGGTAATCCCTCTATTTCTCCCATGTATGTACATGCTGCTTTATAATATGAATTGTGCTAATTTGTGACTATCTTCACTTGCACTTATGACTCCATCAATTTTGAGAGAGTGTTTTTCTGAGTGTAACCATATGCTTGATGGTGACTTTTTTCTCCAAGTTTTATTATATATAAGTACACTGTAGCTGTCTTCAGATACACCAGAAGATACACACATCTCTTTACAGATGGTTGTGAGCCACCATGTGGTTGCTGGGAATTGAACTCATGACCTCTGGAAGAGCAGTCGGGTGCTCTTAACTGCTGAGTCATCTCTCCAGCCCTTTCTCCAAGTTTTAAATGTCTTTCCATGCTCTCCTGGCTTTGGGATCACCGACCAGACACCAGTTAGTATTCTGTTGCTTGAGTCTTTTCATGTGATCTCACATTGTTTTTTTTTTTTTAACAACATTCACTATTAATTTTACTTTTCCTGTTTGACTCCTTGATATTAAAGGGCCACCAGCCAGCTATTTATTCATTCCTCAAAGAGAAAAATCAAAGAAGAGACACAGAATGAAATGACTGATTGTCCAGCAAACATGTCCCAGGTCAGTAGTCATGTCCAGTCTATTTCTAAAAATGTTATAGTTGGATACATTACAAGCCTTTAATTTTCTGCTTCTGATAATTTTTTAAATTTTATTTTGAAATTGTTGCAAATAGACCAACAAAATCACAAACTATAATTCACCAGACTCAGAGCAGAAGCTCTGGGGCCTCAGATATGATTTTATGTTTCACTATCACATATGTCTTGATAAACTGACCCACCACTCAAACCCAAAAACTTTGTGACAGTATTAGAAGAAGAAAAGCAATTAGCTTTATATCCTCTTTCATAACTTGTGGTCATTATCTTCATAGCAGGCATATGTGACTTAATTGTGCCATGAAACTGATGTTGTTGAGTGTAGACTCAGATTGTAGTCTACTTGTATTTTCCTTTGGTGTTTAATATCATGATGGTGTCCACATGTTTGTTGGCACCTCACTTCTGTTTGTCTTAGGAGAATCACTCACTTGACTAGGAGGCTTACTGGTAACTTTCCATAGTAGAGAGATCAGTATTTTTTTTTGTCGCCCCACTCCATCACACTGTGCAGCATCACTTGGCCTTGGACTTATCATATAGAGTTATGTGGAATGCATCAATAAAAATGTCTTGTAAGCATAGACTGATAAATGTACATTTGATGCAGAGATTATCCCATATGATATCCTCGTTCTAGTTACTTTCTGCTTGCATGTAGGTTTTCCAAGACTACCCTGCAGAAGCACTGTTCTGAAGTTATTTGTCTAAAGCAGACCTTGTATATTCTTAGGAGAAATTAGATTATATTAAATGTAGCTAATGAAAATTTTCTATTTCCTTGTTACTAGACAAAATATCCTCATAAAATTAATTGAGCAGACCACTTAATTTTTATAAGTTATAGTTACATTTTCAGTATGTAGTATTACTATAATCCTTGCTACTGTCACATAAAACCACAATTCTTTGCCTAAAAGTCAATCATAAATTCTCCCTTCTACACCTACCCCTTTGTATTTAATGGTGTGGCACTGTACCTAGAGTTTAAAACTTATACCTGAACCTGTTAGAATCGAGTTATATAAGGCCAAATACAGACAGAATTATTCAGCATCTGTATTTTAGCATGATCTTTAGCAAAAATATTAAGAACACATGTCGATATCAAGAAATGTCTGAGATATGTATACTGTGATCCGTTGGGACATAAAAATACCATCTATAACAGATAGATGACCGTGTCCAGACCTTAAATGTGTGTCCTGTTTCATGTGTAACTGTTTGTAAAACTGTTGTGTTGTCCTGTTTTCACAGAGTTAGAACATTCATTCTAGAATGTAACCATATTGGAAATCATGCTTTTATTTATTTTTTTTAATTTTTCTATGCTTTTGATGATAATTGTCTTTAATTATATGCACCCTGTTTCCTTATATCTAAAAAAAATTCATTCTACCCTGTAGCACGTAGTCAAACTGCAATTTTTATTTCAGGGTCTGTTGACATTCTGGGATGTTTTTGTGTGCTTCTCCCAGGAGTAGTGGAAATGCCTGGGCTGGGCTCAAAGGACTTTTTACATAGATGTGATGTTGGAGAATTACAGCAATATCTCTTGGTAAAGACATTTTTCTTATACAATTCCTAACTCATTCATTGTAAGTACTGACTTTATAGGTTGAAACCTCACTATTAAGCTGTCATGGAGATAAAAACAGAAGAGTACGCAAAGTTTGGTAGTGAAAAAAATTTTTTCAAGAGGTTCACCTGTTCATTCTAGCAGAAGACAGCCAGAAGGTGCTACTACTTTGATCACATATATGGTGGAGAGACTGGGGACAGAGAGAAGCATAGTGGTTTGTGTTCTATGAAGATGTACTGGAACTGAAAACTCAAGCACAGTGAAAAATAGCCACATATGAGAGTCCTGTGCTACCCTCTGAGGCCATGGTGATGTCCAGACCATGTCACCACTGCCTAGGGCCATGTCTTGGTCCTTGGGTCTACTGGCACCATGGTCTGTGTAGATGTCTCTGTCCCATGTTGCCCAAAAGGCCATGGGGGTATCTGTGGTCTAGGCTGTTGCCTGAGGTCATGTTGATGTGTGAGGGTTATGCTGAGGTGATTCTGCCTCTCACCAGCCACCACATGGTGGTACGAGGTGTGATTTGGGATGGGAGAGCTGGCCTATCCCCTCATCTAGGCAGCATGAGAGAGCTGGCCCTGATTGCACGGCTGTAGGAGAGCTTGTAGACAACCCAGCTCAGCTTCCATCTGGGACCAGTTCTAGGACGTTTATTCAGCCACCACAACGTCTACCCTATCTATGCCCTGCTGGGTTACGTGAAGGTGCCTCTCCTTCTGAACCAAAGCAACGGGATCTTCGTGATTTATGGCAAGAGCAGGATATCCAAGAAGGGTCTTCCCGAGGGTCCAGTATTGGTGGTGTAAAAGAGGCCAGAAGCCTAGAACCAGACCAATAACTCATTGGAACAAACATTTGCAAGGAAAGCTGTTTGGTCAAAAGAGTGTACAGTGCAATATACCACAGTTTCCAGTGCTACTGTGACAAAGATATGATGGAGGAGTGAACTAGGACATGCACAGCAGCACTGGTGCAGGAACATGGTTGCAGGTGTGAGAAAAGGCTGCAGCTGATATAATACCAGGTTCTTGCCTTGAGGGATGGCAAATTTTTTTCTTAATTTTAATTTTTTATTTTCTTTTGTGGGGAAGGTTACAAAGGTGGCAGGCAGATATGGAAGGACCAGGAAATGTGTGGAATTTGGGATGCATGATGTGAAGTTTACGAAGAATAAGCAAGGAAAAACAAAATTTTCATAGTATTTAGGTTTTTCTTTTCATTTTCCATTTAGAGTTGTCATAAACTATTGATTTTGATTCAAGGTTGCATTCAGAAATTCAGTCACACATATTCTTTCCAACCATATCCTCAAGCTCCGTAACCATCATTGCAATTGACATTGTTTCAGTTATACAATAAACTTAAGGTATGTAAACTGAAAATTCTCCCAGAATATGCTAGAGATGCTGACTGGAAATAATAATTGGGAATTCATTCCTAGATTCTTCTACTTTGTTCTTATCATGTATTGAGCACAGTACTGTCTTAGACATCTGTACTGTTTCTAAGAATTCTATCATAGATTGTGGGTTTCCTCACAGAATTATTGCCTCACTGGATTATTGTATGCTGTAGGCCTGATCATCTGTCTGGAGCCAATGACATTGCTGTGGAAGGTGGAGAAAATGTAGTAACCGAAACCAGGGAGTGCAAGTGAATATGTAGTAATTGAAACCAGGGAGAGCAGGACAATAGTGAAGGATTCGAGTGAAAGAGAAAGCAAAAGACTGAAATTGCTTTTGCTGTATTCAATTCTCCTTGCAAGGATTCCTGATCATTGCACTTACTACAGTCTCTTGTCCTCACTATGCATCCTGCCTGCTGTAACTCTTAGAAGGTATTGTGATTAATTAAACCTACATTATGGGATCTTAATACTAGTACAACCTGTCATTTTACTTGACAATGCTGGGATCAGATTGGAATAACTTTATAAACTATAAGTTTAATGTGAGTTCATGAAATAGGATTATTCTGTAATTGCTTTCCTTACATAGACATCCTTCTTTAAAATAATCTTAAGAGCTGGTGTACAGAATAGTTTTGAGAATAGCCATATATGGAAAGTTAGGAAACAGAGCAGTATGTACAGCACATATAATGTAGGAAAAGATATAAGCAATAGCTGCTTGTGAAAACCCTGCCTCTAGTGGTATAAAGCCTTGAATATAAAGCATAATATTTGGTTTGTATCCATTCCTCTTGAAGAATCTAATGCTGTTTGGTAGATTAAAAAATTTTGATGTTTTTCATTAAGCCTTCAATCTTGAAAGGAAATAGGCTTCCAAAACAGTAATGTTCGTTGCTATATATTAAGAAGTGCAAACATTGTGAGCCTGGATTGGATTAAAATCTTCTTCCATTTCTGAGGAAAAGTATTTAAAATAGGGACGTGTGTTATAAATATAATCACTGTGTGAACTTCATCACAAATCTAACTAATTACACTCCCTTATTTGTTCCATCTTGTGCCAAGTTAGACACTTTCAATAAAGATCAGATGTGTATTAGAAATCACTGACCTTGAAGTCTGGCATGCTGTTTTAGTGAGAATCCATACAGTTACAATGAATGAAAAGTGTCAGCTGCTGGGAGTTCTTTTCTAAATAGTTGCAGACTGAATTATCTTAAAAGAGAACTTAGTAATTTGTCATGTGTGTAATCTGGGAACAAGCCCTATTAATCTGAATTGTACTTACTTCTGTATGCAATACTATCAACATGTGAAAACTGAAAAAGAGTCTTGTCAATGTAATGAGCTTGGCACAACGCTTCAAGATCCCTTCAACTGTGCACCTTATAAAACAAGTGACATGGGGTTGGGGATTTGGCTCAGTTACCTAGGAAGCGCAAGGTCCTGGGTTCGGTCCCCAGCCCCGGAAAAAAGAAAAAAAATAAATAAAACAAGTGACACTACAGAAACATCTAATAATTATACATGCTTTAATGACAGGGATGTCTCTATTGACTCGTCAAATCTAGATGAACATAAAAGCATGCACACTGGAGAAGAATGTTCCGTTTCTGTGCATTGAATGAAATCTTTATATTTGTGTTACAAAATTTGTCAAGATCAAAAATGCTGGGGCTGGGGATTTAGCTCAGTGGTAGAGCGCTTACCTAGGAAGTGCAAGGCCCTGGGTTCGGTCCCCAGCTCCAAAAAAAAAAAAAAGAACCAAAAAAAAAAAATGCTACCCTGAAAAGAAGGAGCAGAGACAGGAAGAATATGATGATGATTTCAGTTCTACATAAAGTTTCTTTTTTTTTTTTTTTTTTTTTTTTTTTTTTTTTTTTTTTTTTTTTGGAGCTGGGGACCGAACCCAGGGCCTTGCGCTTGCTAGGCAAGCGCTCTAATGCTGAGCTAAATCCCCAACCCCAAAAGCAGGCTCTTCTACCCCAGGTGGGACTCGAACCCACAATCCCTGGCTTAGGAGGCCAGTGCCTTATCCATTAGGCCACTGGGGCCCACCTACATAAAGTTTCATGCAACAAATAATATACACTAGAGAGAAACCATATCAGTGTGGGCACTGTAGGAAATACTTCAGTACCGCCTCAAGCCTCAGTATACATCAGAGAATTCATACTGGAGAGAAACCCTGCAAGAGCAATGTTTATGACAAATCCTTTAACAAGTGCATAAATCTTAAAACACATCAAAGACTTAATACTGGAGAGACACTTTTCAAATGCACAGAATGTGCAAAGAGTCATCAGTTGTCAGGACTTAAGAGCCATCAGAAAAGGCATACTGGAGAGAAGCCTTACAAATGTAAGGACTGTGACAGATCCTTTGCCCACTGTACTTCATTAAGATGGCATCAGAAAACTCATTCTCCTGAGATATATCATGAATGCAAAGAATGTGATAAGTCCGTTTTTGAATTATCACATCTTAAAAAGGCATCACAGAATCCACATGGGTGGGAAGCCTTACAAATGTGAGGTATGTGATAAACCCTTTACTATAAACTCAACTCTTAAAACTCACCAGAAAATTCATACTTGAGAGAAACCCTACAAATGTAGGGAATGTGACAAATGTTTTAACAAGTGATCACATCTTCAAAGACATCATAGTGTTCATACTGAAGAGAAACCCTACAGATTTAGAGAATGTAACAAACCCTCTACCCAGCTTTATCTTATTAGAACATATGCAGAGTTCATACTGGAGAGAGACCTTACATATGTAAGGAATGTGGCAAGTCTTTTACTAAGTGATCAACTCTTCAATGCATCAGAAAATACATAATGAGAAGAAACCTTGCAAATGTATGGAATGTGATAAATCCTATACGCAGGCTTTAAATCTTCAATCACATCAGAGTTTATACTGGTGAGAGACCTTGCAGATGTATGAAATATGTCAAATCTTTTACTAAGCACTCACTTCTTAGAGAACAGCAGAAAATTATACTGGAGAGATAAGCCTTATAAATGTTGGAAATGTGACAAATCTTTTACTCAGGCCTCAAATCTTTGAACACATCAGAAAGTTCATACTTGTGAGAGGTCTTATAGATGTATGGGATGTGACAAATCTTTTACTAAGCACTAACTCTTAGAGGACATAAAAATTCATATTGGGGAGAAATCTTACAAATAAAAAAAACCTGATGGTTCCATTATCTACCTTTCAAACCCTAGAAGAAATCAGAAAGTTCATACTGGAGAAAAACATACCATTCTATCCATTGTAACATGTTATACCCATTGTCTGGCATAACCTGCTTACAAATCACAATGTGAGTAATAGAAAAAATGAGGATAACTAGCTTGTGAATGCTTATACTAAAGATTTAAATCTTAAAAAATGTAAGAAAGTTTATATTAAAATAAAAATCTGTAAATATGACTTTGGGAAAAGCTTTTCATTTTCTTTAATATGTATGAGTGCCTGGCCTGCAAGTATATCATGTATGCCTGGTATAGGTAGAAACAAAAAGTGTGCATCAGATCCCCTGAAGTTGGCACTATAGACAGTTATGTATCCCTTTTTATACATTGGAAATTGAACCCCAGTTCTTTGAAAGAGCAACAATTACTCTTTACCATGGAGCCTTCTCTCCCATCCCTGGGAAAAACTGAAAGAAAAACATTTAGCTTATTCAGTATTCAACCATTCATAATAATGCCAGACAAGATGGTATGTGCCTTTAATCATGTATGGAGACATATCCAAGAAGATCACTGTGAATCCAGGTCCATCCTGGCCTACATTGGAGTTCCAGGACTGCCAGGACTACATAGACTCTGTAGCAACATAAAAATGTAAAAAAAAATATGAAGACTCTAATTCTGCTCTACAACACAAAGTCCATACCTCTGAGAAACCGTGTGACAGTATATTATATATAATAACCATGGCTTGGTGTTCACTGGAAATTACAACCCCTCCCAAAATTATTGTATTTAACAAATGCTTTACAAAGTAGTGCTGAAATTGCAAACATAAAAGAAAATTCATCATCAAAGAAAATGTTGTAATAAGTTCTCATCTTTCACTCACCTTCAAAATATTCATACTAAAGTAAGTCTTTACAAATACCAAAAAGGAGACTAGGTGTAAAGAGACAGATTTTGCATGTTCCGTCACTGATATGCTGACATACAGCTTAGAAATCCTCAAAGGCTTAGGATATAGTGATGTATGCCTTTCATTCTAATAATCTGGACAAAGAGGTTAGGTGCATTTCTTTGAGTTTGATGCTAGCCTTGTTGACAAATTCCATGTTAGTCAAGGTTAAACACGGAAACCCCAGTCTCAAAAAAAGAAAAGGAGAGGATAAAAGAAAAAAGATAAAGAAAGTTAGAAGAAGAGGAGGAGGAGGGAAGGAAAGAAGGAAAAGAAAAGAAGAAAGGAAGAAAGAAAGAAACATTGAAAGGCAATCCGGCAGGCATGCAGGAATTCCTTTTGAGGTACTGATGGGGAAGTATTACTCTACATTCTAAAATTAAATAAAATAGCTGCTACTGATAGCCATTATAACTTCATGGAGTTAATGCAGACTCTGAAACCCTTCATCAGCCATGATGAAATCGTAATTGCCCTAGTCTTACACAGTTACTTATTCTTAGTACTTTCTCAACAGTATGGGTCCTTGCTTTACCCACCTCCTACGGTAAGAGTAGTTGTCCTTCACAATGCTAGAGAGTGGCACAAACTGAAAGGCTTGGAATTATCACTGTATGAATTTCTCTATGGATCAGGCCTCAAATCCATTCAAAAGAGAGGTCAATTATGCCTATATACAGTAGTGCCAGAATTGCATCAGTGCACACATCTTGGCTAGTACTTTCATTCTGTAGGATGCATGGTCCAGGGGTATATAAGATCATGACATCATTTTACTTCCAGAAGCCTGCAGAAGACCTTGCAGTGCTACAAAAGTTAGTCAGTTGGGAGAGTTTTCTGTTAAGTTCACAATTGCTCTCTGTCTATCTTGTAACCAAACTGTCTTCAGTAAACACCATGTGCATAGGATAGTCATGAAAGAGCTCTAGGAATGGCCTGTCTTGTTTGGGGTGCCTCCATGAGAAGGAATTCCTAAGAAGACACCATATATCCAAATTTTAATTTTTTTTCAGAGCTGGGGACCAAACCCAGGGCCTTGCGCTTGCTAGGCATGCGCTCTACCACTGAGCTAAATCCCCAACCCCCAAACTTTAATTTTTATGTATAGATGAATAACATATCTTTATAGATGAATATTACATTTTCATTTTCACATGTGTCAGTTGATGGATATCTGAATTGATTTCATTGCCTAGGTACTGTGAATAAAGATGCAATGAACATGATGGACAAGTACTCCTCGGTAAAGATGGAGAGTCCTTGGAGGTCACGCCTAGGAGAGGATGTTGTGTATCAGTTTCCTCTGTGATTACAGTCTCCAACTTGGAGGAAGCTCCTTAAAACACAGGATGTTAAAGGAGAGGTAAAGCAACAGGATGCTCTAATGGCAGGTGATACTTTCAATCCTACAGAGAATCACCAGAAGCTCAGAAATATATAGCTTCAGGAAGTCCCAGAAACTGGAAAATTCTCTACTGTGCTTCTGCCTCAAGCATATATAATCAGTAAGGATTCTGACATTGTCAGACAAAATGAACTTCCTAGAAGATGCTCAGACCAGCCATGAAGTAGTCACCAGTCAAGTAGTCTGCCTGGACCAGAGGAGACAAGATAAGCTGTTTGTTGGAAATAGTGAGTGGCTTGAAAGACTTCCCTCCTTGGGTGAGCTACCAGTAAGCTGTGCAGTGATCTCCAGTTTGCAGCTTCATTAGCTATCGCCCTCACCAGGTGATGCAGCTGTCAACATTCAGTCCTTCATTCTTTTATCAGTAGATCCTCCTCCATACTCTTGTAACTCATCCCATTTAAACTCACCGAGAATTAGAGATGTCTCAGCGGTTGAGAGCTCTGCTCTTTCACAGACTCACTTTGAGTTCCCAGCACACTCATATTTGCACTCGATATGTAACCTCACGGTCAGGCCATCCAATGCCCTCTTCTGGCTTCTGTGAGCACCAGGAACACACACAGCTCAAAGACACTCATGCAGACAAAACACCTCTTTAAAAAACAAAACAAAACAAACCAGGTTTGTTTAACAAGTTGCAGTTTGTTGGTTCAGAATATTAATTTTTCATTGGTTCCTTGTCTGGAATAAGTAGATATGTGTCTTTTTTTCCCAGAGGAATAATGACATATGCAGGTCTATAATTGGGTCACCCAGATTTCTTTGATCTCTCTCTCTCTCTCTCTCTCTCTCTCTCTCTCTCTCTCTCTCTCTCTCTCTCTCTCTCAGTGGTGAGTTTGGGCTACACCACTTTGGCTCCTATCAAATGACAGGTGGCCTCCTGCCCAGGACCTATCTGGATTAGTGAATGGAAAACACACACATGCACACACGCATGCACACCAGTTAATTCTAAAATGCCTTGGACCTCAAAAAGACTGGGCACTCCTAAACATTTCCCTTCTACCCCAGGCCCAATCAGGGAAGTGGCCAGTGGACACTTACCCAAATTCTTACATGGCTCATTGGCTATTTCTCTTTCCTGTAGCTCTAGATCTGATCCATCTCCTGCTGTATCATGGTGATCTTCTTTTTTCTTCCCAGCCTTGCATCCTAGCCTGTGCAACAATAAGGGTCCTGCCCCATACCCAGCGTTTGGCTGTTGGCATCTTTATTCGTTGATCAAAAACCAGTAGAGGACAAGGACTTTCAGTGTTTGCATACACAGATTTCAGATTGAATAAAAGCATCAGGACCAATCTCCAAGCCTTTTTTTCTTTTTGTGAGAACATATACAATGATTTTCAAAATAGACTTTCTAGTCCTCATTCCCACAGCAGAATTTGAACTCCTTCCCCCACTTAAATGCCAACAGTAGTTACCATTCTATTCATGATGATGGCCACTGTAGCTAGGGCAGAATGGTAGCTTATAATAATCCTTGTCTGCATTTCACTGATAGGTTTAAAAACTTCTTTGTTTGTTTTTTTCTTTGGGTTTGTTGTTGTTGTTCCTTCGTTCGTTTTGTTGTTGTTATTGTTATTCTGCTTTTTTTGTGCTTTTAAATTTTTGAGATAATAGTGTAATCATGACATGCTGCTTTTCTCTTTCCTTTTGCAAATCCTCCCATATATTCTTCCCTGCTCTCTTTTAAATTCGTCTTCTCATTTCATTATTTGCTAATATATATATTATATGTATACGTATAATGTATGTATAATTGGTATACTTATATAGTCCTAAATACGACCTAATCTATCTATATCATGCTAATTGTATATGTTTCCAAGGTTGTCTACACTTTGTAGGGATTGAGGCCTTGTGGGCTTTTCCCTGTCTATTTTGCCGTGTTCATTTTTGTTGCCTTGGCTCAGCTCTTGTTTGGGCAGTCATGCTTGTGACCTTCTTCTTCTTGTAGGTGATTAGTGCTATTTAAGATCACCCTGGCAGTGGTGCAAATTCCTTGCTATTCACCCCAGTGTTGTGGATTCCTGAATAAAGCACACACACACACACACACACACACACACACACACACACGTGCACACACACAGAGAAAGAGAGAGAGAGAAAGAGAGAGAGAGAAAGAGAGAGAGAGAAAGAGAGAAAGAGAGAGAGAGAAAGAGAGCGAGAGAAAGAGAGAGAGAGAGAGAGAGAGAAAGAGAGAGAGAGAGAGAAAGAGAGAGAGAGAGAGAGAGAGAGAGAGAGAGAGAGAGAGAGAGCCTTATATTTAATAAGTCTTAGTCAGCTTGATGGCTGGGCCACTACCAAACTTCCATGTTGCTAACACCTCTCCTCAGATACTCTTGAGTTACTACCTACTAAAATCTATATTTTATCTTTGTTACCCTAGACCAAATTGCGGGGGGAGCCTCTTTCCTGGCTCTTACATGATTGGTATTCAGTATTCTACAGCTTTTAAGCCTGTATCTTATCCCTTTCCTTGGTCCTCTTGCCCAAAAATCCTACAGTTCCGCCACTGCTTCCCTGCCCAGACACTGTCTGACAGGAACTTTGTTTCTCAATCAGAACCAACTTGGAGTAGGGACCTTTAGCATCTTACATGTGTGATTCTCATGTAAATTTTGGAACCCAATTAATATAATATAGGCATTAAGCAATATAAAACACTTTCCCCATTTCATCCACTAAAAAGGCCTTTTCTTCCAGATATACATTGAAGATAGTTAAAAGCTATGTAAATTATAAGGTATGTTATACACTAACAACATTTGTCAATTTAGGTACATTATTTTAACATCTATCTTAATTTAAGAGTTTGTCATTTTATATCTGAATTATATTTTGATTTTAACTTGTATTATCATCTGAAAAACATTCTTTTAGATCTATGTCATCTTTTTCAATGTTAAACAACTTAAATTTGATTATGAGACTATAACTAGTCTTCAAGCCCATCAGTGATCTGAGAACCAATTAAATACTACCTGAATATATAGGAAGCACAAAAACATAGCTTCCAAAACTTAAACGATTTGTAGAGACAGTTAATTACCTGGACAGTCCACTGTTCCTCAAAATGTTGGAGCATCTGTCTTTAGCCTTCTGGCTCAGAACCATCTGACAGACCTTAAATGAAGTAGGAATTATGAGGACTAGCTTGATTTATCTTGGCACAGCTAAGCTGTCAATTATTCCACACTTTGTGTCCTTTCCTGGACAGTATTTTTTCTGTACATGAATTAGGGCAATTCTTGCACAGTGGCAATCTTGAAACAAGTGGAGTAACTCTTGTTTAATATTGTCTTTGAGCCATGAAGGGGATACTGCCAGGAGTAGACATGTCTGTTAGTCAAAATCTATAACAGACCACACCCCAGGATCCCGGCCCGCAGCAGCTCTCTGCTCCCAGACCCGGTGAGAGAGAGACCCAACCGCCTGGTCAGGTGGGCACTCCTGAGGCTGCAGAGCCGAAGAGACCACCAACACTGCTCACCCCTGCCCACATCCCTGGCCCAAGAGGAAACTGTATAAGGCCTCTGGGCTCCCGTGGGGGAGGGCCCAGGAGCAGCAGGACCCCTGCCAGAGACACCGCCGGACCCTGAAGGAAACAGACCGGATAAACAGTTCTCTGCACCCAAATCCCGTGGGAGGGAGAGCTAAACCTTCAGAGAGGCAGACAAGCCTGGGAAACCAGAAGAGACTGCTCCCTGCACACACATCTCGGACGCCAGAGGAAAAAGCCAAAGACCATCTGGAACCCTGGTGCACTGAAGCTCCCGGAAGGGGCGGCACAGGTCTTCCTGGTTGCTGCCGCTGCAGAGAGCCCCTGGGCAGCACCCCACTAGTGAACCTGAGCCTCGGGACCACAGGTAAGACCAAATTTTCTGCTGCAAGAAAGCTGCCTGGTGAACTCAAGACACAGGCCCACAGGAACAGCTGAAGACCTGTAGAGAGGAAAAACTACACGCCCAAAAGCAGAACACTCTGTCCCCATAACTGACTGAAAGAGAGGAAAACAGGTCTACAGCACTCCTGACACACAGGCTTATAGGACAGTCTACCCACTGTCAGAAATAGCAGAACAAAGTAACACTAGAGATAATCTGATGGCGAGAGGCAAGCGCAGGAACCCAAGCAACAGAAACCAAGACTACATGCCATCATCGGAGCCCAATTCTCCCACCAAAACAAACATGGAATATCCAAACACACCAGAAAAGCAAGATCTAGTTTCAAAATCATATTTGATCATGATGCTGGAGGACTTCAAGAAAGACATGAACACACTTAGGGAAGCACAGGAAAACATTAATAAACAAGTAGAAGCCTACAGAGAGGAATCACAAAAATCCCTGAAAGAATTCCAGGAAAACACAATCAAACAGTTGAAGGAATTAAAAATGGAAATAGAAGCAATCAAGAAAGAACACATGGAAACAACCCTGGATATAGAAAACCAAAAGAAGAGACAAGGAGCTGTAGATACAAGCTTCACCAACAGAATACAAGAGATGGAAGAGAGAATCTCAGGAGCAGAAGATTCCATAGAAATCATTGACTCAACTGTCAAAGATAATGTAAAGCGGAAAAAGCTACTGGTCCAAAACATACAGGAAATCCAGGACTCAATGAGAAGATCAAACCTAAGGATAATAGGTATAGAAGAGAGTGAAGACTCCCAGCTCAAAGGACCAGTAAATATCTTCAACAAAATCATAGAAGAAAACTTCCCTAACCTAAAAAAAGAGATACCCATAGACATACAAGAAGCCTACAGAACTCCAAACAGATTGGACCAGAAAAGAAACACCTCCCGTCACATAATTGTCAAAACACCAAACGCACAAAATAAAGAAAGAATATTAAAAGCAGTAAGGGAAAAAGGTCAAGTAACATATAAAGGGAGACCTATCAGAATCACACCAGACTTCTCGCCAGAAACTATGAAGGCCAGAAGATCCTGGACTGATGTTATACAGACCCTAAGAGAACACAAATGCCAGCCCAGGTTACTGTATCCAGCAAAACTCTCAATTAACATTGATGGAGAAACCAAGATATTCCATGACAAAACCAAATTTACACAATATCTTTCTACAAATCCAGCACTACAAAGGATAATAAATGGTAAAGCCCAACATAAGGAGGCAAGCTATACCCTAGAAGAAGCAAGAAACTAATCGTCTTGGCAACAAAACAAAGAGAATGAAAGCACACAAACATAACCTCACATCCAAATATGAATATAACGGGAAGCAATAATCACTATTCCTTAATATCTCTCAATATCAATGGCCTCAACTCCCCAATAAAAAGACATAGATTAACAAACTGGATACGCAACGAGGACCCTGCATTCTGCTGCCTACAGGAAACACACCTCAGAGACAAAGACAGACATTACCTCAGAGTGAAAGGCTGGAAAACAACTTTCCAAGCAAATGGTCAGAAGAAGCAAGCTGGAGTAGCCATTCTAATATCAAATAAAATCAATTTCCAACTAAAAGTCATCAAAAAAGATAAGGAAGGACACTTCATATTCATCAAAGGAAAAATCCACCAAGATGAACTCTCAATCCTAAATATCTATGCCCCAAATACAAGGGCACCTACATACGTAAAAGAAACCTTACTAAAGCTCAAAACACAAATTGCACCTCACACAATAATAGTGGGAGATTTCAACACCCCACTCTCATCAATGGACAGATCATGGAAACAGAAATTAAACAGTGATGTAGACAGACTAAGAGAAGTCATGAGCCAAATGGACTTAACGGATATTTATAGAACATTCTATCCTAAAGCAAAAGGATATACCTTCTTCTCAGCTCCTCATGGTACTTTCTCCAAAATTGACCATATAATTGGTCAAAAAACGGGCCTCAACAGGTACAGAAAGATAGAAATAATCCCATGCGTGCTATCGGACCACCACGGCCTAAAACTGGTCTTCAATAACAATAAGGGAAGAATGCCCACATATACGTGGAAATTGAACAATGCTCTACTCAATGATAACCTGGTCAAGGAAGAAATAAAGAAAGAAATTAAAAACTTTTTAGAATTTAATGAAAATGAAGATACAACATACTCAAACTTATGGGACACAATGAAAGCTGTGCTAAGAGGAAAACTCATAGCGCTGAGTGCCTGCAGAAAGAAACAGGAAAGAGCATATGTCAGCAGCTTGACAGCACACCTAAAAGCTCTAGAACAAAAAGAAGCAAATACACCCAGGAGGAGTAGAAGGCAGGAAATAATCAAACTCAGAGCTGAAATCAACCAAGTAGAAACAAAAAGGACCATAGAAAGAATCAACAGAACCAAAAGTTGGTTCTTTGAGAAAATCAACAAGATAGATAAACCCTTAGCCAGACTAACGAGAGGACACAGAGAGTGTGTCCAAATTAATAAAATCAGAAATGAAAAGGGAGACATAACTACAGATTCGGAGGAAATTCAAAAAATCATCAGATCTTACTATAAAAACCTATATTCAACAAAATTTGAAAATCTTCAGGAAATGGACAATTTCCTAGACAGATACCAGGTATCGAGGTTAAATCAGGAACAGATAAACCAGTTAAACAACCCCATAACTCCTAAGGAAATAGAAGCAGTCATTAAAGGTCTCCCAACCAAAAAGAGCCCAGGTCCAGACGGGTTTAGTGCAGAATTCTATCAAACCTTCATAGAAGACCTCATACCAATATTATCCAAACTATTCCACAAAATTGAAACAGATGGAGCCCTACCGAATTCCTTCTACGAAGCCACAATTACTCTTATACCTAAACCACACAAAGACACAACAAAGAAAGAGAACTTCAGACCAATTTCCCTTATGAATATCGACGCAAAAATACTCAATAAAATTCTGGCAAACCGAATTCAAGAGCACATCAAAACAATCATCCACCATGATCAAGTAGGCTTCATCCCAGGCATGCAGGGATGGTTTAATATACGGAAAACCATCAACGTGATCCATCATATAAACAAACTGAAAGAACAGAACCACATGATCATTTCATTAGATGCTGAGAAAGCAGTTGACAAAATTCAACACCCCTTCATGATAAAAGTCCTAGAAAGAATAGGAATTCAAGGCCCATACCTAAACATAGTAAAAGCCATATACAGCAAACCAGTTGCTAACATTAAACTAAATGGAGAGAAACTTGAAGCAATCCCACTAAAATCAGGTACTAGACAAGGCTGCCCACTCTCTCCCTACTTATTCAATATAGTTCTTGAAGTTCTAGCCAGTGCAATCAGACAACAAAAGGAGATCAAAGGGATACAGATCGGAAAAGAAGAGGTCAAAATATCACTATTTGCAGATGACATGATAGTATATTTAAGTGATCCCAAAAGTTCCACCAGAGAACTACTAAAGCTGATAAACAACTTCAGCAAAGTGGCTGGGTATAAAATTAACTCAAATAAATCAGTTGCCTTCCTCTATACAAAAGAGAAACAAGCCGAGAAAGAAATTAGGGAAACGACACCCTTCATAATAGACCCAAATAATATAAAGTACCTCGGTGTGACTTTAACCAAGCAAGTAAAAGATCTGTACAATAAGAACTTCAAGACACTGAGGAAAGAAATTGAAGAAGACCTCAGAAGATGGAAAGATCTCCCATGCTCATGGATTGGCAGGATTAATATAGTAAAAATGGCCATTTTACCAAAAGCAATCTACAGATTCAATGCAATCCCCATCAAAATACCAATCCAATTCTTCAAAGAGTTAGACAGAACAATTTGCAAATTCATCTGGAATAACAAAAAGCCCAGGATAGCTAAAGCTATCCTCAACAATAAAAGAACTTCAGGGGGAATCACTATCCCTGAACTCAAGCAGTATTACAGAGCAATAGTGATAAAAACTGCATGGTATTGGTACAGAGACAGACAGATAGACCAATGGAATAGAATTGAAGACCCAGAAATGAACCCACACACCTATGGTCACTTGATTTTTGACAAAGGAGCCAAAACCATCCAATGGAAAAAAGATAGCATTTTCAGCAAATGGTGCTGGTTCAACTGGAGGGCAACATGTAGAAGAATGCAGATCGATCCATGCTTATCACCCTGTACAAAGCTTAAGTCCAAGTGGATCAAGGACCTCCACATCAAACCAGACACACTCAAACTAATAGAAGAAAAACTAGGGAAGCATCTGGAACACATGGGCACTGGAAAAAATTTCCTAAACAAAACACCAATGGCTTATGCTCTAAGATCAAGAATCGACAAATGGGATCTCATAAAACTGCAAAGCTTCTGTAAGGCAAAGGACACTGTGGTTAGGACAAAACGGCAACCAACAGATTGGGAAAAGATCTTTACCAATCCTACAACAGATAGAGGCCTTATATCCAAAATATACAAAGAACTCAAGAAGTTAGACCGCAGGGAAACAAATAACCCTATTAAAAAATGGGGTTCAGAGCTAAACAAAGAATTCACAGCTGAGGAATGCCGAATGGCTGAGAAACACCTAAAGAAATGTTCAACATCTTTAGTCATAAGGGAAATGCAAATCAAAACAACCCTGAGATTTCACCTCACACCAGTGAGAATGGCTAAGATCAAAAACTCAGGTGACAGCAGATGCTGGAGAGGATGTGGAGAAAGAGGAACACTCCTCCATTGTTGGTGGGATTGCAGACTGGTAAAACCATTCTGGAAATCAGTCTGGAGGTTCCTCAGAAAATTGGACATTGAACTGCCTGAGGATCCAGCTATACCTCTCTTGGGCATATACCCAAAAGATGCCTCAACATATAAAAGAGACACGTGCTCCACTATGTTCATCGCAGCCTTATTTATAATAGCCAGAAACTGGAAAGAACCCAGATGCCCTTCAACAGAGGAATGGATACAGAAAATGTGGTACATCTACACAATGGAATATTACTCAGCTATCAAAAACAACGAGTTTATGAAATTCGTAGGCAAATGGTTGGAACTGGAAAATATCATCCTGAGTGAGCTAACCCAATCACAGAAAGACATACATGGTATGCACTCATTGATAAGTGGCTATTAGCCCAAATGCTTGAATTACCCTAGATCCCTAGAACAAACGAAACTCAAGACGGATGATCAAAATGTGAATGCGTCACTCCTTCTTTAAATGAGGAAAAAGAATACCCTTGGCAGGGAAGGGAGAGGCAAAGATTAAAACAGAGACTGAAGGAACACCCATTCAGAGCCTGCCCCACATGTGGCCCATACATATACAGCCACCCAATTAGACAAGATGGATGAAGCAAAGGAGTGCAGACCGACAGGAGCCGGATGTAGATCGCTCCTGAGAGACACAGCCAGAATACAGCAAATATAGAGGCGAATGCCAGCAGCAAACCACTGAACTGAGAATAGGTCCCCTATTGAAGGAATCAGAGAAAGAACTGGAAGAGCTTGAAGGGGCTCGAGACCCCAAAAGTACAACAATGCCAAGCAACCAGAGCTTCCAGGGACTAAGCCACTACCTAAAGACTATACATGGACTGACCCTGGACTCTGACCCCATAGGTAGCAATGAATATCCTAGTAAGAGCACCAGTGGAAGGGGAAGCCCTGGGTCCTGCTAAGACTGAACCCCCAGTGAACTAGTCTATGGGGGGAGGGCGGCTTTGGGGGGAGGGTTTGGAGGGGAACACCCATAAGTAAGGGGAGGGGGGAGGGGGATGTTTGCCCGGAAACCGGGAAAGGGAATAACACTCGAAATGTATATAAGAAATACTCAAGTTAATAAAAAAATAAATAAAAAAAAAATAAAATAAAAAAAATCTATAACAGCTTCTGGCATTACTAGGAGTAACAATCCACAGCAAACTCCTTAATCCTCTGCCTCTTAGAATATCTCTATCCCATCTTCAAAAATATTCCTTGAGCCTAATATCATAAAAGCTATTCCTCTAGGAGGAAAGTGGCTTTCTTTTGAGACAGAGTCTCCCTCTGCATTGCCAGGTGTCTTAGATTATGTATGTGAACCAGGCTGGCCTGGAGCACCAACTTCTCTGTCTGTTTAAATGCTGGATTTGAAGGCTTTCATGACCTTGCCCAACTACATATACCATTTTCTGTGTGTTGGTTTATTTGTAGAGATCGACCTTCACTGTGTAATGTTGGCTGACCTGGAACTCACTCTGTAGGCCAGGTTTGCCTTGAACTCAGAGATCTAACTGCCTCTGCCTCCTGAGTGCTTTGATTGAAGCAGTACTCCACCACTTCCTAGTTTGTAATGACCTAACAGTTTACCCAAGGTAAAAGCACAACATACTTGGTAGAAATGAGATGACAATTAGCGCTCTGTCGATTGACATTAAGACCTCTTTTGCACTAAATTGGAAACTCCAATGGAAATAGGTGAGGTTCCAGATGCATATAGTACACCAAATGTAAACAACATGAAATAAATAATGATGAACAAGACTACAAGTAACAATCTGACTGAAGCAGTATAAAATGCCACCCTTAAAACAACCTCATGCTCTCAGGATTCTCTCAGAATTGCATAGAACTAACAGCAATGTGACCTATCATTGACTTACTTCTTGACATAAAATGGAACACTTCCTGACTCTTACTTGGTTCTAAAGCAGATACTTAGCTGGGCTTGGTGTAGCGTCCCATTAATCCTAGCATCCCAGAGGCAGAGTAGGCTGATCTCAGTGATTTTAGGGCCAGCCTTTCTCAAAAACAAAAATAAATAAATAAATAAAGCCCATTAGATATTTGTACAACTAAAAACAAATTACAGACTGATGTCATAATTTAAAAAAGTGAGTTGGGCATGGGCACCTTTAAATCCAGGTTTACACAGAGAAGCCCTGTCTAGAATGAATGAATGAACTTTATTGTCTATTTCATACTGGCAGATAAATGTATAACACTGTGTGTGTGTGTGTGTGTGTGTGTGTCTGTGTGTCTGTGTGTCTGTGTGTCTGTGTTAGTGTGCACATGGGCAGGTACACTTCAAATACTGCCCATCTACCTCCTACCTCTCTACTCTCCTGGTCCATAACTGAAACAGTCACTCTACTGTGTTCATCTCTATTCATACTGCCTAGGGCCCAGTAAGATTAATCAGAGTCATTTTTGAGACTGCGGGTTTGGAGCTATGTGCTGGAACCTGATGTGCTCAGCACAGGATAACAACTAAAGGCAGAGAGCGATTCTTTTCCTCGAATCTATCTATAGCCAACACCTGAGAGGGAAAGTGAGTTGTTCCCTTTCCTAGACTGTGGTGTTCTGTGAGGCCAGTGCAAGTAAGTACATTTGCTGTTGGCCACTGATTACAGTAGTTGTATGGAGTTTAGAGAATGACATGTCTTTCCCTCCTGATATCCTAACCTCTTCTTCCCCATTGTCCTTCCATTCAGCAGTCATAAGCATAAAGCTATAATATATATATATACAGAGGACAAGGTGCAGACCTGTGTAAGTCCTGTGCCTGCTACATCAGTCCCTGTGAGTTCACTTGCACTTGACTAGTTCAATCAGAGGGTCTTTTGTCCCGGTGTCCTCCATTTCTCCTGCCTCTTACACTTTTTCTGCCTCATCCTCTGTAAGGTTCCTTGAGCTCTGAGAGGAGGGATTTGATGGAGACTTCCATGTAGACTCTCTCTCCTCTGGATGTCTGACTTGGGCGTCTGCATCTGTTCCCATCTGCAGCTGGAGGAAGCTTTCTTTCATGACTGAATAAGGCACTGTTCTGAATACAGCAGAGTATCATCAGGAGTAATTTTGTTCATACTTCCATTTCTCATTTTACACGAGAAGTGTTCAGTTTTATCCTACGTTTCTGGGAGTTCTAGGCTCTGGGCTTTGGTTAATGTAAGCAGTTTGGGTATGACTTTCACCTTTTGGAGTGACCCTTAAGTCAAATCAGACATTGGTTGGCGACTTGTATAATTTCTGTTCCACCATTGCTGTGCATATTTTGTGGGTAGGACAGATTGTAAGTCACAAGTTTTGTAGCTGGTTGCAGCCATAACTTAAAACTCAAAATCATTACTGCGTTTCACAAACTTTTAATTGTGAGAAAAACTGAAGATATGCAAGCAGAGATTTCTCCCTAAATATACTGAAGATTTGACTGGACATAGCATTTGGAAAATCATTCCTAGATGTCTCTATTCTGTCTTCTCTTTATATACCAAGTACAGTGCTGTGTTAGATGTCTATGTTTTTTTCTGTGGGCTACCTCACAGAACACATGAATTATTATATTCAAGTTAGATTTGGTCACCTGTCTGGGGCAAATGAGATTGCCCAGAAATGTGGAGATGTAGCTACAACCATGGTGGGCAAGTGAATGAACAGGACAAAACAGTCCTCCTACCTGTTGAAACCGTTAGAAAACATTGTTCCTTATTGTACCCAAATTATGGTGACTTAATACTAGTATAAGATAAATTTTATTTGACTATGCTGACATTAGACTAGAATTATTTTTATAAATTTTTAGTTGAACATGAGTCCATGAAGTAGCATTTTTCTGTAATTGCCCTCCTTATATGTAGGTATTCATATTACATTTTCTTCTCAGTGGATGATAAACAGATATCCTTCTCTTTTTTTTTTTTTTTTTTTTTGGAGCTGAGGACCGAACCCAGGGCCTTGCACTTGCTAGGTAAGCGGTCTACCACTGAGCTAAATCCCCAACCCCTTGACAGATACCCTTCTCATAAATGATATCAGGAGTCACTGTAGAGAGTTGACTTGAATAACTGTATAAGGAAAGTGAAGAAACACAACAGTGTGTGAGGCTCAGACAGTGAAGGAAAGAAATAGCAATAGCTTCCCATTGCAGATCTGCCCCAAATCGTCTAAAACCTCTGACATCTGGCAGAATATTTGCTTTACATCAGTCACTTTGGAAGAATCTAGTAGTTCTCTCTCTCTCTCTCTCTCTCTCTCACTCTCTCTCTCTCTCTGTGTGTGTGTGTGTGTGTGTGTGTGTGTTAGAAAGAAAAAAAGACTTTGATGCTTTAAACAGGGCCTTTAATTTTCTAATTTTATTTAAAAATTTTTAGACTTCAGAGTTTATCCCCCTCCTGGTCCACCCTCTGACTGTTCCACATCCCATACCCCCCTCCCTCATCAGAGCCTTTACTACTACAAAGCCTGGGTCACTAGTACACAAGTATTGTGAATCTGAGTTGCGTTAAACTCTTCTTCATCAATTTCTGAGATAAAATATTTAAAATAGAAACATATACCCTGAATATAATCAATTACTGAGCTGCATCCTAAAGCTGATTACTGTTTTCTCAATTATTTGTTTCAGCTTCCTAGAATACTGTCACCCTGTTTTTCTGACTATCCATGCAATTATAGTGTAAGAAAATGTTAACTCCCCAGAGGTCTGCTTAAAAATCACAACAGTGTAAGTAATAAAAACATAAAGTTAAGAAACTTGAGAAAGCTTTTAATGAAGTTTCACTCTTAGAAAATACCTCAGTTTATACTAAACTAAAATTCTGCAAAAGTAACTGAGACCATTGATGTGGATCATAGACACCACAAGTGGGTATGACTTTTCAGTGGCTTCCACCTTTGGAGTTTGCAACGTGTTACTGATACAGTGAAAGCTGTTCTTTAGGTAGGAGTTTTCTTTATTTTGAGACAGAGACTATGTTCCACATTCCTGAAAGGTCTCTCCCCAAATCAAAATATGGTTTTGTCTTCTCGCGTTTGTGTTTTAATAGATGGCGCTCTGGCATCTGAATTGAGCCCTGTTGCTCTTCGGTATACATTATACAGTCCAGAGGCTGTTAGTCCAATGTGTTAGGCTGCCTACTTTACATAATGAGTTCAGAACTCATTATGGGGGTCAAATACAGGGGTGCTGCGATCTGTCAGCTCCAGTTCTGGTCTAGCTGGCATCAAACATGTGGGGAGACTGTGCTTAGGGAGTGCAGGTCAGCCTGACTTCTGGAGCTGCGAGGAAGGAAGCCTTAGACCGAGTGGGAGGGACCGATTCCCGTGGGGCGGGGCCACTCACCCGGAAACAGAGGATGGGAGGATGCTACACATTGGATAGGTGTAAAGGAAGGGTGTGGAGTGGGCGGGTGTAGAAGAGTGACGAGCACGGTGCTGGGATGCAAAGTGTGTGAGCTTAAGAAATTGAGACTATAGAGTCAGAGCCAGAAGTGTCATTTTCCGACCTAGGGCCTGCACCGTGCGGAGAGCACAGGGCCCGTGTCTCGCGGGACCCGTGAACTCCCCTAAGTCACTGGTACCAGGAGGGGTATCCTGGGAGAATCAGCAACTCAGCGACAGGAACCCCAGCCCAGCGGCCCTGGAACCCCCAGGTCAGAGTAACTGCGGGGCTGGAGAACGGGCGGGAGCGGAGCAGAGTATGATCAGAGTCTACACTACTCATAAGGAATACAGCTCTCAAAATTGTGCTGTGGATGTCTTACCCTCTTCGATAAATTTTCAATAATATTAACTGGATAATGCGATTTTTAATTGACCGTCTAGCCTCCAGATATTCTCCTAAGAATTATCTAGTAGAACATATAAATTTGTCTGTTGATATTTGCAAACGCTGTTCTATTTGCTATGGTGGAAAGGCCAAAGCTCTTGAAATTTGTGATCATCTATGCTAAGTTCCGTATTCTACCACTTCCCTGTTCAAGAGAGTGGCATATGGACCTAGGGACTTGGATTCCCCTAGAGTTTTTAGGTATTAGTCATTAAAGGAACACCTGCAAATTTAATTGAGAGTACAATTTATTGTGAGTTCCACAGGTATGGATGTAAACATTAACTTTTAAAAGTCAACGTTTTATCCACCATTAACTGTCCATCTAAAATTGTGTATGCACTCAGTGATGTAAATACAGCACTGTGAAAAGCACTGTGCTGCCAGGCTTGGCGACACTCATCTCTTATCTCAGCACTCCGGAGACAAAGGCAGGTGGATCTCAGTGAGTTAGTTGTAGGCCAACCAGGTCTACACAGTGAGTTTCAGGACTACCACAGCTACGTTGTGAGACCCTGTCTCCAAAAACTTAAATATAAATACAACAATAAGGAAAACAAGGGGAAGGAAGAAAGAAGTTTAGGAGGGAGGAAAGAAGGGAAAAAAGGAAGGAAGGAAGGCAGGTGAGACAAGAAAAAGAAAAAAAAATGTGTCTTCTTGTTTTGAATACTTAATTGTGCAAATCGAGCCTGGAAAACCACAGTATGCATTTGAAGGAATCAGGTCACGGGATTTTCACAGTTAGCCAGGGCATTATAAACCAGCGTTTAGTGGAGGCACACACCTTTAATCCGAGCACTTCAGAGGCAGAGGCAGGTAGATCTTGGAGTTCTTTGCCAGCCTGGTCTACAGAGTGAGTTTAAGGACAGCCAGGGCTACACAGAGAAACCCTGTTTTGCAGGAAAAGAAAGAAAGAGAGGGAGAATGAAACAAAATTAAAAGGCATTAATTGTAGTATAGGATAATATTAGAAATAGTCTTGTGAATAATTATAACTCATCTACATCAGAAAACTATCTGCAATCCTCTTTTCTTAATAGTTCAAGAAAAGCATTCTGTCCCTGGATACATGACCAAACTGTTATGTAGAAGTTACCGTGTAGACCAGGCTGGACTGGAATTCACAGATTTCCACCCATCTTTATCTCCTCAGTGATCACATTAAAGTTGTGCACCAGCAGGAATGTTCAAACTGTTATCTTTAATTCTGTGGTCTGTTGACAATCAGTGGTGGCCGTGGACTTCTGCCAGGAGGAGGGGCAATGCCTTGTGCCTGCTCAGAGGTCTCTGTACAGAGACTGCATGTTGCAGAATTAGATGAGTCTGATTTCTGTGGGTGAGAATAATTTGCTTGCTTTCTCCCTTGCTTTTTCTTGGGTTCTTGGCAAATTAGACTGCAAGTATGTGAGATTTGTGTGACTATGTCTTGCATTCCACTGAGTAAGGCCAAATCCTCAGAGGAACAAAAACAGATTTCAGGAAATGTTTTCTCCTTTAGTGTGTTCCTTTTGGGGAGTATAAGGCTTCATCAGTTTTAGTCCAGAATAAATTTATAACCTCACTAGTATATACTATTCACATCCCCATCATTCAGTTCCATTTCTGCCCCTGAGATTAAACTGAATTGTGATTGGAAGTGAGGTTCAAGTTATGGAAACTGAAAATACTTTTAAAATATTTTCAGTATTCCAACACTACATACATGACTGTAGAATCCTAAATTTTGTTTCTCTTAACTTACTGGGCACAGTAGTATGTAATACTACTTTCTGAATTCAGGTACTTTCTGAAGAATCTCTTTCTCATGTGCAGGGCTCACTGACCACCTAGACCTGCTCTCCTGTGGTACAGAACAAAGAGACCTGGACGATGGAGAGGGAAGAGACAGTAGCTAAGGATCCAGGTATCTTGGAGGATTGTTGAGGGAATGGCAAGGGGTTCAAGTGACTGTGGAAGTGGGACATGAAATCAGTTTTGTCACATTCTGTTTCACTAGCAATAATTCTGGAGACTTCCTCTGAAAAAAATCTCCTCAGGATTATCCTATTTTAGAAGTGAGAAGACTTTCTACAGAAGAATTGATACTCGAAGGGAAATAAAAATTTATTTGACTGTGCATAGAATGATGCCGTCCTTATTCCATGCACATCACTGATCAGGTCTACATACCAATATTAAATGGTTTTCATCTCAGTGATTTCAATATATTATAGAATGATGAAAATTAATACCTCTAGGTTTATGTGCTTTAAGAAATTTTGAGCACATTCTAGCACATTCTCTACATTTTCTTCATTCTGAAAATAATACCAACTGAGTTTTGATAAGAATCAAGAAATTATTTGCAGACTATTAAATTCTGTCTATTCTGTCTTCCCATGGACATCTATTGTCTGTTGTCCTGACAATTCTAAGTGGTTTCCATTGCTGTATTTGTTAATATACTTTGAGATCACCTTTACGTGAGATATTTTTTCTGTCTCTTTACTGTTCCTTGGTACTATAGGATTATTTTCAGTAAAATATGCAAATAGGATTATATGAATTAGTTTAACAGGAATCAGTTGGCATCTGAAAGCAAATGGCCTTCCTTCTAGGTTGTCTCCTCAGGTTGAAAAGAACATGGTCATTTTCACATGTTTAATGTAGTCTTCTGTTTGTGTCTGCTGGGGATGTCTGCATTCTGGGTTTTGTGACATGTACCTGTGTTGATCAAGGACTATCTAGTGGACCATTTTATCATTTGCTAATACTCTTTATTTTGTATTTTAATACTTTTGTCTTTTTTGTCACTATTATAATTATGATCATCAGTTGTCTTTACTGCTCCCTATAGTCATAGCCTTTAAAACATTTTTTTAGGCCAGGGTGTGGTAGTGCAAGTCTTTAATCCTAGCACTTTTGAGGAAGAGGCAGGCAGATCTCTATGAGTTCTAGGCCAGCGTCATCTGTCGAGTAAGTTCCAGGACAGCCACAGCTACATAGAGAAACCTTGTCTTGAAAAAATATATATTACTGTTCAATATCTTGTATCTTTAGATATGAAATAGATTTTTTGATAGAAAATATGTATTTTAATTTAAGCTGTCAATTTTTTTGGATACTGTGCTCCCTTTACATCTTTGGTTTAGGGAATATTACCCACTTACATTTCAGGAAAATGCTGAAAAGATACATTTGCTACTATTTAGTAACACGAGTGTGGATAGTGACTAGAGATTGGAATCTCTGTATATTGAATTTACAGTATCTTATGGCCTATAATGTAGAGCTTTTTTAATATGTACATATTGGCCATCGCAAGTGCTATTGAGCATTTGTTTGCTTATTTATTGATTATATTATCATTTGTTTCCTTTCTAGTGTTTTGATCGATTCTGGATTCTTATCCATTATTCTGTAAATAGATTGCTAATGAGTGTATCTACCGTGCATTGTGTCTCTTTATACTTTCAGTTATTGGTATTTTCCTGGATGTTTTTCATTTTACACAATACTATTTGTCAGTTGCTCCTCTTCTACCAAGTGTTTCCTCCTTCTTATTATTTTGGAGTTTACAGTTTCAATCATACATGAAGGTCTGTGATTCTAGGAGAGACTTAGACTTAGGTTTTTATGTATGTTTTTATGTAAGGATGGATAATTTTCCCAGTGCCACTATTTGAGGAGGCTGTCTAGCTGCAACCCATGCTTGAGGTAAACATGATTGTAGTCATGTGGTCATTGCTATTGGGCAGGTACAAGGTCTGCTGCTCCACTACATTGGGCTGATCTAGAATCACACTAGGATAGCTAAAACATTGCAACCTTTTCCTGAGGTTGTTCTGTACCCAGGAAATTTCTGGGTCAATATAAATTTTGGGTTTTTCTTTCCTAATTCTCTGAAGATTATTGTGGGAAGTTTAATTGTAATGCTAGTAGAACTGAAGATATAAATCACTTTCACATATATAGCAAATTTCACAATAGTATACCCCATTCTTTTTTTTCTTTTTTGTTTTTACATTTTTTATTATTTTTTAAATTTTTTTTTCTGTTTCACTGGATTTTCTTTTCTTTTCTTTTTTTTTCTTGGGGGGTTCTTTTTTTCGGAGCTGGGGACCGAACCCAGGGCCTTGTGCTTCCTAGGCAAGCGCTCTACCACTGAGCTAAATCCCCAACCCCTGGATTTTATTTTCAATGTTTCAAATCTTTCCAGTTTTTTTTAATTTTTTGCACCAAAAAAAGTATCAATACTTTTCATTCTGCTCTTGTCAACTTTAGCCAAAGCCTTCTGAGCTGCAGTCATTTTGCTATTTTTCTTGCCGTTCTTCAAGTCCTTAGTGTTAAACTTAGTGTAATCTTCTTCTGCTTCTACAGGCTCATCTGATAACTTTAGTCTTTGTGGGGGGGTATTGCAGGGAGGCTGGAGGTTCTGGAAGCTTCAAGAACTTGGATAAATCGTCACTTAATTCTTTAGGGATGTAATCAGAGATCAGACCGTAGGCATATCTAACATAGTCTTCTTTGTCCCTGGAAACCTGAACACCAGATAAATATGCAGAAGACTGTATTCGGGCTCCAACATTGACATTATTGGCTTTCAGTGCTGCCACGGTTTGGTTGACCTTCTTCTCCATCCACTTCAGTGTCTTCTCCGTGCTGTATATATAGTACTTCTTGCTGTTCACTTCTTTTTCCTCTGTCACATGCCGAAGTGACTTCTCAAGTTCAGGAAATCTCAGCAGCAAGGTGCAATCTGGAAACATGTCATCCACTACAACCTGATCCAAGGGCTGATACTTCCCCCTCTTTGCCAGCCTTTATGTGATAGTGAAGGAGCAGAAATAAAGGGTCCATGGGTGTGGCAAAGTAGAGAAGGCCCCCAGATTGAACTGATTGATTTATAAACCAAGCTTCTGTAGACACGCATCAATTAAGTAAGGGGCTCCTTCTGCTGAGTGCGGGTTGACCAGCTTTACAAACAGGAGGCCGCTCTTCAACTTCTTCAAGGCATCTTTTAAATATTCTGGAAGTAGGAACACTAGCTGCCTAGCAGCCAAGTCCCCGTGGTCCCAGCCTCCGGCCATGTCGCACGCCGCCGGAAGTCTTAATTTTTTTTATCATATATTTCTTTATTTACATTTCAAAGGTTATTCCCCTTCCCGGTTTCCTGTCCATAAGCCCACATTCCCTCACCTGCCCCTCCCCCATATGGGTAGTCCCCCTATACATCCCCCTTATTGCCCTCCCCCATATTCCCCTGCACTGGGGGTCCAACCTTGGCAAGACCAAGGACTTTGTCTTCCACTGGTGGCCCAACAAGGCTATTCTCTGCTACATATGCAGTTGGAGCCCTGGGTCAATCCATGTATAGTCTTTCGGTAGTGGTTTAGTCCCTGGAAACTCTGGTTGGTTAGCATTGTTGTTTTTATGGGGTTGCAAGCTCCTTCAACTTTTTTTTTCTTTTTTTCCGAGCTGAGGACCGAACCCAGGGCCTTGCACTTACAAGGCAAGCGCCCTACCACTGAGCTAAATCCCCAACCCCCCTTCAACTCTTTCAATACTTCCTCTAATTCCCCCTCAAGGGGGTCTTATTCTCAGTTCACTGGTTTGCTGCTAGCATTGACCTCTATATTGGACATACTCTGGATGTATCTCTCAGGAGAGATCTATATCCAGTCCCTTTTTGCATGCATTTTTTAGCTTCATCAATCTTATCTAGTTTTGGTGGCTGTATATATATGGGCCACAAGTGTGTCAGGCTCTGAATGGCCATTCCTTGAGTTGCTGCTCTAAACTTTGCTTCCATATCCCCTCCTATGAATAGTTTTTCCCCTTTTAAGAAGGAGTGGGAGCATCTGCATTTTGGTCATCCTTCTTGTGCTTCCTGTGGTCTGTGTAGATTGCATCTTGGGTAATTTTAGCTTTTTGGCTAACATCTACTTATCAATGAGTGCATACCAAGTGTGTTTTCCTGTGATTGAGTTACCTCACTCAGGATGATATTTTTCTAGTTCATTCTATTTGCCTATGAATTTCATGAAGTCATTGTTTTTGATAGCTGACTAGTACTCCGTTGTGTAGATGTACCACATTTTTTGAATCCATTCCTCTGTGGAAGGGCATCTGGGTTCCTTCCAGCTTCTGGCTATTATAAATAAGGCTGCTATGAACATAGTGGAGCACGTGTCTTTGTTGTATGTTGGAGCATCTTTTGGGTATATGTCCAAGAGAGGTATAGCTGGTTCTTCAGGTAGTATAATGTCGAATTTTCTGAGGAACGTCCAGACTGATTTCCAGTATGGTTGTACCAGTTTGCAATCCCTCCAACAATGGAGAAGTGTTCCTCTTTCTCCACATTCTCGCCAGCATCTGCTGTCACCTGAGTTTTTTATCTTTGCCATTCTGACTGTTGTGAGGTGGAATCTCAGGGTTGTTTTGACTTGCATTTCCCTGATGACTAAGGATGTTGAACATTTCTTTAGGTGCTTTTTGGCCATTTGATAATCCTCAGCTGATAATGTTTTGTTTAGCTCTGTACCCCACTTTAATAGGGTGATTTGGCTCTCTGGAGTCTAACTTCTTGAGTTCTTCATATATTTTAGATATTAGCCCTCTATCAGATGTAGGATTGGTAAAGATCTTTTCCCAATCTGTTAGTTGCCATTTTGTCCTAATGACAGTGTCTTTGCCTTACAAAAGCTTTGCAGTTTTATGAGGTCCCATTTGTCGATTGTTGATCTTAGAGCATAAGCCATTGGTGTTTTGTTCAGGAAATTTTCCCCAGTGCCCATGTGTTCGAGATATTTCCCCACTTTTTCTTCTATTAGTTTGAGTGTATCTGGTTTGATGTGGAGGTCCTTGATCCACTTGGACTTAAGCTTTGTACAGGGTGATAAGAATGGATTGATTTGCATTCTTCTACATGCTGACCTCCCATTGAACCAGCACCATTTGTTGAAAATGCCATCTTTCTTCCATTGGATGGTTTTAGCTCCTTTGTCAAAGATCAAGTAGCTATAGGTGTGTGGGTTCATTTCTGTGTCTTCAATTCTGTTCCACTGATCTACCTGCCTGTCTCTATAACAATACCATGCAGTTTTTATCACTATTGCTCTGTAATACTGCTTGAAGTCAGAGATAGTGATTCCTTTACTGTTGAGTATAGTTTTCGCTATCATGGGCTTTTTGCTATTCCAAATGAATTTGCAAATTGCTCTTTCTATCTCTATAAAGAATTGAGTAGGAATTTTGATGGGGATTGCATTGAATCTGTAGATCGCTTTTGGCAAAATGGCCATCTTTACTATATTAATCCTGCCAATCCATGAGCATGGACGATCTTTCCGTCTTCTGAGATCTTCTTCAATTTCTTTCTTCAGAGATTTGAAGTTCTTGTCATACAGATCTTTCTCTTGCTTGGTTAAAGTCACACCAAGATATTTTATGTTATTTGGGACTATTATGAAGGGTGTCGTTTCCTTAATTTCTTTCTCTGCTTGTTTCTCTTTTTGTGTAGAGGAAGGCTACTGATTTATTTGAGCTAATTTTATATCCAGCCACTTTGCTGAAGGCATTTATCAGGTTTAGTAGTTCTCTGGTGGAACTTTTGGGATCACGTAAGTATACAATCATTTCGTGATTAGTGATATTTTGACTTCTTCCTTTCCAATCTGTATCCCTTTGATCTCCTTTTGTTGTCTGATTGTTCTGGCTAGGACTTCGAGAACTATATTGAATAAGTAGGGAGAGAGTGGGGAACCTTGTCTAGTCCCTGATTTTAGTGGGATTGCTTCAAGTTTCTCTCCATTTAGTTTAATATTAGCTAATAGTTTGCTGTATATGGCTTTTACTATGTTTAGGTATGGGCCTTGAATTCCTATTCTTTCCAGGACTTTTATCATGAAGGGGTGTTGAATTTTGTCAAATGCTTTCTCAGCATCTAATGAAATGCCCATGTGTTTCTTATCTTGGAGTTTGTTTATATAGTGGATTACATTGGTGGATTTTCATATATTAAACCATCCCTGCATCCCTGGGATGAAGCCTACTTGATCATGATGGATGATCGTTTTGATATGTTCTTGGATTCAGTTTGCAAGAATTTTATTGAGTATTTTTGTGTCAATATTCATAAGGGAAATTGGTCTGAGGTTTTCTTTCTTTGTTGGGTCTTCATGTGGTTTCAGTATAAGAGTAATTGTGGCTTCATAGAAGGAATTCGGTAGTGCTCCATCTGTTTCAATTTTGTGGAATAGTTTGGACAGTATTGGTATGAGGTCTTCTATGAAGGTCTGATAGAATTCTGTACTGAACCCATCTGGACCTGGGCTCTTTTTTGGTTGGGAGACCTTTAATGACTGCTTCTATTTCTTTAGGAGTTATGGGGTTGTGGTATCTGTCTAGGAAATTGTCCATTTCCTCCAGATTTTCAAGTTTTGTTGAATATAGGCTTCTGTAGTAGGATCTGATGATTTTTTAATTTCTTCAGATTCTGTTGTTATGTTTCCCTTTTCATTTCTGATTTTCTTAATTTGGATACATTCTCTGTGACCTCTAGTTAGTCTGGCTAAGGGTTAATCTGTCTTGTTGATTTTCTTAAAGAACCAGCTCCTCCTTTTGTTGATTCTTTGTATAGTCCTTTTTGTTTCTACTTGGTTGATTTCAGCTCTGAGTTTGGTTATTTCTTGCCTTCTACTCCTCTTGGGTTTATTTATTCTTCTTTGTTCTAGAGCTTTAAGGTGTGCTGTCAAGCTTCTGACATATGTTCTCTCCTGTTTCTTTTTGCAGACACTCAGAATTATGAGTTTTCCTCTTAGTACCACTTACATTGTGTCCCAAAAGTTTGGAAATGTTATATCTTCATTTTCATTAAATTCTAATAAGTTTTAAATTTCTTTCCTTATTCCTTCCTTGACCAAGTTGTCATTGAGTAGAGAATTGTTCAACTTCCATGTTTATGTGGGCTTTCTGTCATTATTGCTGTTATTGAAGACCAGTCTTAGTGCGTAGTGATCTGATAGGATGCATGGGATTACTTCTATCTTTCTGTATCTGTTGAGGCCTGTTTTGTGACTGATTATATAGTCAGTTTTGGAGAAGGTTCCATGAGGTGCTGAGAAGACAGTATATCCTTTTGTTTTAGGATGGAGTGTTCTATAAATATCTGTTAAATCCAATTGGTTCATAACTTCTGTTAGTTTCTCTACGTCTCTTTTTAATTTCTGTTTCCATGATCTGTCCAGTGATGAGAGTGGGCTGTTGAAATCTCCTACTATTATCGTGTGAGGTTCAATGTGTGCTTTGCGCTATAGTAAGGTTTCTTTTATGAATGTAGGTGCCCTTGCATTTGGAGCATAGATATTTAGGATTGAGAGTTCATCTTGGTGGATTTTTCCTTTGATGAATATGAAGTGTCATTCCTTATCTTTTTAAATGACTCTTGGCTGAAAGTCAATTTTATTTGATATTAGAATGGCAACTCCAGCTTGTTTCTTCGGGCCATTTGCTCAGAAAATTGTTTTCCAGCCATTTACTCTGAGGTAGTGTCTGTCCTTGTCTTAGAGGTGTGTTTCCTGCATGCAGCAAAATGCTGGGTCCTCTTTATGTATCCAGTCTGTTAGTCTATGTCTTTTTATTGGGGAATTGACTCCATTGATGTTGAGAGATATTAGGAATAGTGATTGTAGCTTCATGTTATTTTCATTGTTAGAGGTGAAATTATGTTTGTTTGTCTCTCTTTTGGTTTCATTGCAAGGAAATTATATTCTTGCTTTATGTACAGTGTAGTTTCTCTCCTTGTGTTGGAGTTTTCCATCTATTATCCTTTGTAGGGCTGGATTTGTAGAAAGATATTACGTAAATTTGGTTTTTGTCATGGAATATCTTTGTTTCTCCATCAATGTTATTTGAAAGTTTTGCTGGATACAGTAAATTGGGCTGGCATTTGTGTTCTCTTAGGGTCTGTATGACATCTGTCTAGGATCTTCTGGCTTTCATAGTCTCTGATGCGAAGTCTAGTATAATTCTTATAGGTCTGCCTTTAAATGTCACTTTACCTTTTTCCCTTACTGCTTTTAATATTCTTTCTTTGTTTTGTGCATTTGGTGTTTTAACTATTATGTGATGGGGGGAATTTCTCTTCTGGTCCAATATATTTGGAGCTGGGTAGGCTTCTTGTATGTTTATGGGCATCTCTTTCTTTAGGCTAGGGAAGTTTTCTTCTATAATTTTGTTGAGTATATTTACTGGCCCCTTAAGTTGGAACTCTTCACTTTCTTCTATACCTATTATCCTTACGTTTGATCTTCTTATTGTGTCCTGGATTTCCTATATGTTTTGGGCTAGGAGCTTTTTGCGTTTTACATTATCTTTGACAGTTGTGTTGATGTTTTCTATGTTATCTTTCTTCCCTGAGATTCTCTCTATTATCTCTTGTATTCTGTTGGTCATGCTTGGGTCTACAGCTCTTTGTCTCTTCCTTTGGTTTTCTGTATCCAGAGTCATCTCCCTTTGTGCTTTCTTTATTGTTTCTATTTCAACTTTCAATTCCTTCACCTGTTTGGTTGTGTTTTCCTGTAATTCTTTCAGAGATTTTTGTGTTTCCTCTAATGGCTTCTACTTGTTTATTTGTGCTTTCCTTCATTTCTCTAAGGGAATTTTTTATGACTTTCTTAAAGTCCTCCATCATTATCAAAAAATGTGATCTCATTTCAAATCTAGATCTTGCTTTTCTGGTGTGTTTGGATATCCAGTATTTTCTTTGGTGGGAATACAGGGCTCTGATGATGCCAAGTAGTTTTGGTTTCTGTTGATTAGGTTCCTGCACTTGCCTCTAGTTATTGGGTTGTCTCTGATGTTTCCTTGTCTTGCTGTTTCTGGGAAGCTGTACTGGACCCTGCTGTATGCCTCTGTGTCAGCACTCCTGTAGAACTGTTTTCCTCTTTTCTTTCAGCCTGTCCTGAGAACAGGTGCTCTGCTGTGGGGGAACTCCTGGAGACTGTCTTCCACCTCGAGGCTCAGGCAGTAATCTAAGGGTCCTTCCCCTGATTGCTTGTGTAGGTCCTTGCAGCCCTCAGGCACAGTTGGCACTATGCGATTCCCTCTTGGGTCTGGACTGTGGGCAGAGGGTATTCTCAGGATTATCCACACTTCTGAGGTTCCAGGTCTCTCCCCCACGGGATTTTGGTGCAGGGAGCTGTTTGGCTGGATCAGTTGGGTCCTAGGCGCAGACCTGAATCACGGGTACAGTCGGCTGTCTGTACCTATATCCCTCTGTGCAGAGGCACTGTGCAGTTTCCCCTTGGACCAGGAATGTTGGCCGAAGTGTGCAGAGGTTGCCCATCTGTCCTGTGGCCGCAGGATGTCTGCACTCCTGGGTGGTCTGCTCTCTTCACCATGGGATTTGGGTCCCCATTCTTTTGTAATTAATTCATTTACTTTACAACCCCAATATCAGGCCCCATCCTCTAAGTACCCCCTTGTACAGGTAGAGGGGGTACTCCTTCCTCATGCTTCCCTCCTCTTCTCCTCTGATAAGGGGGAGGGCCCCCCGGAGGGCCCCCCCTCCATTACCAGGCCATGGTACATCAAGTCTCTGGTCATTTGACTATGGTTGGCCCAAGGACGTATGGCCTTGTTGGTGTGGGTGCGGCCTTGTTGGAGCAAGTGTGTCACTGTGGGCACCAGCTTTAAAACCTTTGAACTAGCTGCCTGGAAGCCAGTCTTCTCCTAGCAGCCTAAAGATGAAGGTTTAGAACTCTCAGCTCCTCCTGCATCATGCTTGCATGGATGCTGCCATGGTCCCTCCTTGATGATAATGGACTGAACCTCTGAACCTGTAAGTCAGTCCCGATTAAATGTTGCCCTTATAAGAGTTTCCTTGGTAATGGTTCTCTTCACATCAGTAAAACCCTAACCAACACAAAAGTTGGTACCAGGAACTGGGGTATTGCTGTGATAGGCCTGGCCATGTTTTTATTTGGAGGAATGTGGATTTTAGGACTTTGGATTTGGAAAGCAGTGGGATGCTTTAAGTGAGGCTTAATGGACTATCCTAGTAGGAATATAGAACACTTTGTTGCTGAGAGTGATTTAAACTGTTCAGACCTGGTCCAAGAAGTTTCAGTGGAGAAGAATTTCAATATATAACCTACAGACTCTTCTGTGGTATTTTGGTGAAGAATATGGTTGTTTTTTGCCCTTGTCTGAAGAGTCTACCTAAGGCTAAAGTAAAAAGACTTATATTCATTGCATTGATAAAAGAAGTCTCCAAAGAGCCCAGCAGAGACTTTGTTCTCTAGTTTAGTCTTATGAAGAGTGTTTTAGTGAAAAGGAGCAAGAAAGGAAAAATACACAGCATATGGTTCAAGTAATAAAGGGACACCAACAAGTGAAATGGAGCTGAATCCTATGTTCAAGGAGATAAAGAGATGAAGGGAGTGGTAATCTCAGGGCATGATCCCACCCAGCTAAAAGCTTATTGTTTGTGTTTGCAGTTGAACAAGGAATAGTTTAGACTTTTAATCTGGAATGAATACAATCTAGAAACGGAGCTGTGATCCAGTTATTGAGATTGGAAGACACAGGCTTTTTATCCAGATCTTAGAAACAACGGCCATGAGAAACTGAGGTCCAAGCATGGTGGTGCATATATGAACACAAAGGGAAGCATATTCCCAAGTTAGAGGCCACCCTGGTATAGAACAAGTTCCAAGTAGAAAAAAGCTTAAATTCAGGCTTGGGGGACAGAGCCATGCAGTTCTCTGAGTTTAAGGTCAACCTACAGAGCAAGTTTCAGGACAGCTAATCTTAGGCAGTGAGGGAGGTGGAGAACAGAAAGTTGATAATAGAATAAGTGGGCCATGTTCCAGCCGGAGCAAGCAGAACTCAGCAGCTTCGGCCATGTAGCTCTGGCTTTAGAGTTAAGAATAGAAGGGACTCGGGATTGGGGATTTAGCTCAGTGGTAGAGCGCTTGCCTAGCAAGTGCAAGGCCCTGGGTTCGGTTCCCAGCTTCGAAAAAAAGAAAAAGGAAAAAAAAAAGAGTAGAAGGGACTCTTGGGACAATTGGTGCTGGTTAGTTGGAGTTAAGAAGTTAATGGTGATTAAGAAGTGAAGATCAGCTTCACTGAGGTGAAATCCTCTGCAAAATGTTTTTTTGAGAGCACAAAGAAGCTGTGTTCCAGAGATAGCTAAGGTCGTATCTTGTGCTGCAGCTGGACTTGGTACTGTGTAAGAATCACGAAAGTGGTACTAGCTTTGGAGGTATGAAGGGGTCATGGAGAGCAGCTGAGGCTTCATACAGTGAGAGGTCAAGGAAAGCCATTGGTGAAGGTGTAGCCTCAGTTGCAATTTACAGCCCAGACTGAAGGGGTTATACAAAGAAGTTGAGCTTGCCACCATGAAGAAAGCCTAGGAAAGGCTATTAGTGAAGCCTAGTTGTAGTGGAAGACCCCAGTGTATTCGAGATACTGTACCAGGAACAGCAGTAGCATTAGAGTAGTGTCAACCAGAGTCTAGGGTGCTACAAAGGGCAGAGTTGGAGATGTGACCCAAGCTCTTTGGAGAAGCCCAGAAGATCATGTGTAGATCCCAAACATTGAAATAAGGAGCTGTGAAGTTGAAGTTGCCTTAGAGACGCCAAGATGTTTGAGATGCCAGAGTGTTGGGTTATCTGCTAAGGATGGAACCAGCCCAGGAGAAAGAAGTTTGTTGCAATCAACAAATACAAAAAGGGAGTTGGAGAACTGAAGAGTGCCTTGACATCAGACATGGAAATGCAGAGTTTGGAGTTTGCCAAGATGTTTTTCTTTTTCTTTCTTTCTTTCTTTCTTTCTTTCTTTCTTTCTTTCTTTCTTTCTTTTTTTTTTTTCCGGAGCTGAGGATCAAACCCAGGGCCTTGCGCTTGCTAGGCAAGCGCACTACCACTGAGCTAAATCCCCAACCCCGCCAAGATGTTTTTCTATCTTGCTTTGGGGATTATAGTTATGTGATTGGATGAATCTCAGAAGAAGATCTAGGTATGCCCCCCTAGACTCATGCATTTGAACAAGCCTATAGGGGCCAGGGAGTGGAATGTGATGGTTTGAATATGCTTGGAGACAGATAATAAACAGAGAAATAATGAAACTAACAGAATCAAATGGACTTAAGCGATATCTACAAAATATTTCACCGAAACACCAAATATGCTATCTTCTTCACAATGCCTCATGCAGAATTCTCCAAAATTGATCAAATACTCAGTGTCAAAGAAAGCCTCAACCAATACAAGAAAATTAAAATAACTCTTATAGCCTATCATCACCATGCAATAAAGCTGGACTTCAACAACAACAGAAACAACAAAAAGCCTACAAAATCATAGAAACTGAACAACACTCTACTCAATGACCACTGAGTCAAAGAAGAAATAAAGAAATAAAATACTATGTAGAATTCAATGAAAATATACCCTAACTTATGGGACACAATAAAAGCAGAGATAGGAGGGAAGTTCATACTACTAAGTGCTTTCTAAAGAAATTGTGGAGTTCTCATACTAACAATTTAGCAGTATACCTGAAATCTCTAGGGAAAAAAAAAAAGAAGCTAACACAGCCAAGAGCAGTAGACAGCAGGGAGTAATCAAACTGAGGGTTGATATCAATCAACTAGAAACAAAGAGATCAATACAAACAGTCTAGGAAAGCAAGAGCTAGTTCTTTGACACAATCAACAAGATAGACAAACCCTTGACCAAACTAAGGAAAAGGCAGAGAGACAGTATCCCAATTAATAAATCAAAGGGGAAAAAGGAAACAACAACAGACACTAGGGAAATTCAAAGAATCGTTACTTCAAAAGCCTGAACTCCACAAAATTGGAAAATCTAAATAAAATGGATGATTGTCTAGTCAGATACCACTTACCAAACTTAAATCAAGATCAGATAAACTGTCTAAATAGTCCTATAACCAATAAGGAAATAGAAGCAGTCATTAAAAGTCTCCCCCTCACCCAAAAAAGGCCAGAGCCAAATGGTGTCTATCAGACAGAATTCTACCAGACTGTTTCAAAGAACAGCTAATAGCAGTACTCCTCTAACTATTCTGCTAAACAGAAACAGAAAGAACATCGCCAAATTCATTTTTGAAAACTGTGTCATCCTGATAACTAAACCCACAAAGACTCAAGAAAGAAAGAGAATTTCAGACAAATCTCCCTTCTGAACATTGATGCAAAAATATTCGGTAAAGTTCTTTCAAACCAACTCCAAGAATACACCAAAGATATAATTCACCAAGATCAAGTAGGATTCATCCAAGGGATGCATGGGTGGTTTATTATACAAAAATACATTAACACACTCTACCTTATAATCAAACTGAAAGAAAAACAAATCACATGATCATCTCATTAGATACTGAAAATCCTTGGACAAAATCCCAAACCCCTTCATATTAAAAGTCTTGGAGAGATCAGGGATAAAAGGCACATACCAGCTACCCAATAGCCAACATCAAATTAAATGGAAAGAAATATAAAGAAATTCCATTGTTGTGGTTTGCCCTGAAGTTATCTGTATTTTGATGCTAATTCCACGGCCCCAAGGACAGCTGCCTAGTCAAGGACTCAGAACTCGGGTGACTTCACCAGGACCACCTCCCCATTCAATTTGTAAAGTACAGGTGAGGGGCAGGTACAGCATAGAAGGAGGCCTGTCATTGGAGGAGAAGGAAGGATGGGTGGGAGATAAATTTGAAGGAAGAGGAGGGGACAGAGAGAAGAGACGGGACAGAGGAGAGAGAGAGGGGAGAAGCCATGGCAGTTGATGTTAAGATTCTGCTCCGTGTATTTACAGGTTGTTATCAATGTTCCTAAGGGATGGATGGTACCGGGCTTTGTATGTTTAAGTGGGCAATTATATCTTACCAATTGGGTCAAAGATTATTGTGTTGTGTGTTCTTTTATGTGAGGGTTTGAGTATAGGAAAGTGTGTGGCGGCAAAAGACACTGGGTCGCCGAGGAGTGGGGATGTGTTTCCACCAAGATATCTACCAGATATCTTGGGCACCTAGCGGGATAAAAGACCAACAATACCTTTTTTATTCTTATATTTTTACAACAACATTCCATTAAAATCAGGGACAAGGAAAGGCTGTCTGTGCACTCTCTCCATATCTCTTCAAAGAGTGCTTGAAGTTCTACCCAGAGCAATAAGACAACTAAAGTAGATCAAGGATATACAATTTGGAAAAGAAGCCAAAGTGTCCCTATTTGAAGACAATATGGAAGTATATAGAGGTCACTTCCAAAATTCTATCAGAGAACAACTGATAAACAAGTTCTGCAACGTGGCTAGATAAAAAATTAACTCAAAGCAGTCAGTAGCCCTCCTTTATACAAATGATAAATGGGCTAAGAAAGAAATTAGGGAGATAACACCCTGCACAATTGTTACAAATAATATGAAATATTTTTGTGTAACTCTAACCAAGCAAGTTAAAGACCTGTATGACAAGAATTGAAGTCTCTGAAGATGTCAGAAGATGGAATGATCTCCCTTTGTCATGGTTTGGTAGGATCAACATAGTGTGAATGGCCATCTTACCAAAAGTAATCTACAAATTCAATGCAATTCTCATTAAAATTCCAACAAAATTTTTCACAGACCTTGAAAGAATAATTCCCAATTTTATATGGAAAATAAAAAACCTAGGATACATAAAACAGTGTTGCACAGTAAAAGAAATCCTGGAACTATGACCATCCCTGACTTCAAGGTGTGCTACAGAGCAATAGTAATGTGTCCCATTCTATTTGTCATACAAATAACCTCTTAATAATTTTATTATGAATTAATAATTATGAATTTAATAATCTCTTTTCCTAGTCCGTGATTTCTTCAGTTCCTTCAAGGAATCAAATTGTTGATTGTAGACATGTTTCTTCTATGTGATTAGTTCATTTAAAGAGTTTGTATTCTCTCTGTCTCCTTACCAGTATTTATCTACTATTCAGTTTCTTTAAATTTAGATTCATATATTCTGGGCACATGAGTGCTTTGCCTACAAGTATGACTGTATATCATGTGTATCCTAGTACTGGAGTTATGAATAGTTGGGAGCCACAAATTGGGTTCTAGGGGTGTAATCTGGCTCTCTGCAAGAACAATGGGAGCTCATAACCACTGAGCCATCTATTTTGTTGCCTGTTGAATGTTATTTTATGTGAGTAGCAGTAACACAAAATGGTACAAAACCATTCTGGTCATTTTTTATGTAAATGATGCAAAATCTTTATTATTTCTTAATAGCTTTTTCTTTCATTGTTATAGTATATTGGTATGAATTCCTAAACATAATAGTACAACTTACTTAGTCTATATGTTTTCAGGGATGAGCATTTGCTATTGAATAACTATATGGTATACTATTGTCTAGGGAAGACTGTTTCTCCAGCTCTCAGAATTCCTTAGTGTTTGATGAGGGTTGAGGCCTAGTAAGCTTTCTCCTTTCTATGTTAGCATGTCTCCTGGTCATGTCCTTCCTCAGGTCATGTATAGGCCACCATGATTTTAAGGTCTCATGCATGTAGCTTCTCTGACATTTCTAGGAGACACAATGTCACAGCAAACCTCCTCTTCATCTGGCTCTTACAATATTCACGCCCCTTCTCGCTCAGTGATGCTTGAGTCTTAGATGGCAGAGTTGTTTTACTTATGAGTCAACTCTGCATTTTGAATGATTGTAGCTTTTTTAATCTCCATTTGCTGAAAAGAAAAACAAAAAAATTCAAACAAAACCCTCCAAAACCACATTTCTTTATCAAGGATGAGTATTACATTTATCTGTCAGAATTAGGACAAATATTTAGACTTCAATTAGGGTTTATTCTGATTTAGTAAAGTAGTGGTTGTAGCTTCTCCTCCAAGATTTGTGACTTTACCAGCCTTGGGGAAACTGGCTAGGTTTCCAGTACCAGGTATGATTTCCATCTTGTTGCGGGGCGTGGGTCTTAAGTCAATTAGAAAGCTGTTGTTTCTCGACAAAGGCATGGTTACCATTCTTGCACCCTCAGGGTTATTGTGCAGTAGAGATTGTTCTGGTTCATAAGTGTCATAACTGGATAGGATTGTCGGTTAGCTGCCTCCTTGATAAGCTTGCATGTTGCCTTCTGGTACTAAGTAAGCTAGTACTAGGGAGGAAGATTTAGTGTCATCTAAAGATCCATCTGTTGAGTCCCCTGGGATCTGTGTCCAAAGTACATAGCTTCTTAAAAATAGGGACTCATCTTCTATGTCTGGGAGACAATCGTGGACAACAGCAATATCCTATAATGTATTGGGAGTCACATAAAGAGCTGTAACAGCAACCTCAAAGCAAGCTTTTCATTAGTGATTTTATTAGAAAATATATGGCTCTTGTAGGGAGCATTATCAGCCCAATGGGAAGTTTTCCTTCACACTCCAAATGTATATGCATTCATAGTCTTTTATGCATGGTAAGCATTTTGTGGTAGATGGATGCCTTATGACTGTATAGACATCTTTATTTTTATTTTACTGTCCTTCCAAGGTTATATCTATCTAAGAGACCCCCCAATACATTTTCATTTTTATCTTTAAGATCACTTGTTACCTGTTATTTCCTGTCTATCATTCCTCCACATCCCACCATGGTCTGTTTTTATTTTTCTGGTTATTGTAGTTACTCAAGGTTGAGAACTCATATTTGAAGATTTGGAGCTAGGAACTTCATTTGAGGGTGAACATTCAATGTCTGTGGTTCTGGTCTGGGTTACTCTACTCAGTATGATCCTTTCTAGGTCCAACCATTTACCTGCAAATATGATTTCAATTTTCTATACAGCTGAGTAATATTCCATAGTTTATATGTACATTGTAATTTTCCAGTTGAAGGAAATTTACATTGTTTGCATTTTGCACCAGTTGTGACTATAGTGGCATTTGACATGTATTAATGGAATAGGATGTTGAGTCCTTTAAGCATATGCCAGAGAGCGGAACAGCCGTGTCATGTGCTAGATTTATGTAATTTAAGGGTTTGTTTATTTGACAATTCTCTTTATATATTGATTTCCAGAGTAGCCACTTGTTTTTGTTCATAGTGTTTTTATTCCCTATAATTTTGTTTTTTATGTTGATGGTTGGATTATTTATAGGATTCTTCTATCTTTACTGTATGAAAGAGTGGTCGGCTGTCTTGAGCTTGGGTGATTATTTCCCAGTTTCCTGTGTTTATCTATTCTTCACATGAAATGTGTTCTTTTCCATGTTCTGATAGATAATTCCTCCAATTCTCCTGCATAAGTTTTAACTCTAATTTATTATGTGCTATGCTGCTTTAGTAAAATGAATTGTGTTAATTCGTGACTGTCTTCAAATGCACTTCTGTCCCCATCAATTTTGAGAGAGTATTGTCCTGAATGCTACAATATAGTTAATGGTGATTTTCTCTCCAGGTTTTAAATGTCTTTCTATGCTCTCCTGGCTTTGGGATCACTGACACAGATAGAGTTTTGTTACTTGGGTGTTTTCATGTGGTTTCACTTTGTTTTTTAACAACATTCAGTATTAATTTACTTTTCCTGTTTGACTCCTTGACGTTAAAGGGCCACAAGCCGGCTATTCATTGTTCTTCAAAGAGAAAATCAAAGAAGAAACACGGAAAGAAATGGCTGATTCTCCATTAATCATGTCCCAGGTCAGTGGTCATGTCTACTCTGTTTCTAAAAATGTTGTAGTTGGATACATTGCAAGCCTTTAATTTTCTGCTCCTGATAATTTTTTAAATTTTATTTTGAAAACTGTTGCAAACAGATAAAGAAAAACACATTGCAATTCACCAGATGCAGAGGCTAGTCAAGTCAATGCATTAACAGAAGCTCTGGAGCCTCAGATGTGGTTTCCTGTTTTCATGATCAAATATATCCTTATGAACTGTTCCACTACCCAAACCCAAAATACCTGTGTTATTTCCTATGATGTTTTGCTGGAGCAGATGTACATGAAAGAGTGTTGAAGCTGCCATATTAAAGAATGCCACAGCAGACATGTGAAAGAATGTTTCACTTAAGCACATAGGTGAGAGGATATTTTCCTGAAGCAGATACTTGATACGATGTTTTCCTAAAGCAGACATGGGAAAGAGAATGTTTTGCTGAAGCAGTTGCATGAGAGGACATGTGTGATGTTTAGAAAGAATATAAATAGGACCCCACAGACAGCAAGAGGAGGCTCTGGCATTGGTTCACCTTACTCAGCCTCACCAGTCTTTGCAGGTGATGCTCCTATATTGGTTTGCCTTGTCTCACATTGCTGATCTATGCTTGTTGTGACTTCATAGAGAATAACTGCCAAAGAGCTTGTGGTGATATTCCAACAGCTTTTTGTGGCTTTCGTGGTCTTGCGCCAATTGGCAGAGATTGGCAGAGCCTCGCTGTTTCTTCTGGATCTAACTGCAGTTGCTGATTTGTGAGTGGTGATGGCTGAGGGGGACTGAACTGCTGCTGGTGATTATTGTTGGTGTTTTGCTAGCGGACTGGACTCTGACAATGAAGATTGGAATAGCCTTCAAAAACTATTTCTAAACATGTCCACATCCCTCATTTCCTATTAATATTTCTTTTTCACTACCTCTGGTGGATAGTGTTCTAGAAGGGAGGTTAAAACATTTAAGAACCCTTATTAAGGTAGGTTTTGAAAAATTGAGGCCTACACATATTATAAGCTAGATTCTGCATCTGAGGGAAAATGTTGTCTCTTCCTTCTTACTCGTATGTCTTCACATAATATTACACATTTTGAGTCCATCTGTGTTTTTCTGCAAATTATTACATTTTTCTCTTCACCTCAATAGTATTTCATTTTATATGTATAACGTTTTTATTATCCATTTATCTGTTGACAATTAAATTGATTTAATACTTTTCTATAGTGAACAAAGCAGCAGCCAATATGGTATATGAGTATCTCGAGAGTGGGGTATAGCATTTTCTGGGTACATTACCAGGAAGGAAAGAGCTGAATTATAGATTAGTTGTAGGCTTAAATTTTTAAATTATCCCTAAACTTATTTTTGCAATGACTGTAATTTACACACACACACACACACACACACACACACACACACACACACACACACACCCCAATAGTGAATAAGGCTTCCTTCTTCTCCACATTCTCTAACATTTGTTAAACTAGATGACACTGCCTGGGGTGAGCCACTATTTCAGAGTAGTTTTTATTTTATTACCCTGATAGCATCTTAGGAATCCTGAACACCTTTTCCATGTTTGTTGGCAATTTGTTTTCCAATCTACAAAGTGTCTGTTTAATATATTTACCCATTTATTCATTGGCAGTTTTATTTTCTTGGAGTTTTATTTCTGTATTCTTGGCAAATTCTAGATATAAGCACCTGTCCACAATGTTGCTGTTACAAATTTTGTCCCATTTTGTGGGTGTCTTTCTGCTCTTCTGCTTGTTCCCTTTGATGGATAGAAACTTTATCTTCATGTCCTGCCATCTGTTGCTGCTTGGAGTTACTTCCTGTGCTGTTGGCCTTCTTTCTATTAAAGTTCTTCCCTGTCCCAGTGGGTATCCTGATGGGTATTCACTTTGTTTTCTAGGTTTCTTTTTTGTGTGTCTGGTTTTAAATAAGGTATTTGGTTCATTTTGAATGGACTTTTGCACAAAGTGGAAAATAAGAATTTAATTTTATTCTACTACTGGATCTAATTTTGGCAGCACAATTTGTTGAGAAAAACCATATTTTTGAAATATATGTTTTTTGCCTCCTTTGTTAAATATTAAAGTAGGCATATATTTGTAGTTTTGGTTTTGGGTTCTATCTTCTATTTTGTCATACTCCTTTCTTATTTTATGACTATACCAGGCTATTTTTATGACTACAGCTATGCAGTATAATACCCAAAATTCATACCTATAGCACTTTTCTCCATTCTTCTAAGATTTTTATTTTTGAGAACAAGTATTCTGCATGAACTAATGACTTGTAATTTTAAAATAAATCCACTTTGACACATAAACAAAATATATGTTAATATCCATTTGTGTAGTCTTTGGACTATATTACAGAGTGAGGGCTATGTGCTGTGCAGGTTTTATTTGTGGGATCTGTCACATTTTCTTGAATCATGGTCCAAAACATGCATATTGGAACACATGGAGTAGTTAGCACAATGTATTAGCAATGAGTGGAATTAAAAAAGACTTAGCTCTTGATTCTTAACCATAAATAAACTTGGATCCTACTAGTAAAGATTTAAGCATACTGTAGAGTACTGAAATGGCAGGCATATGTGGCTTAATTATGCCATGAACTTACGTTCTTGAGTATAGATTAAGATTGGAGTCTACTTATATTTCTCTTTGGGGTTTAATATGATGGTGGTGATGTGTTCACGTGTTTATTGGCACCTCATACCTGTTTGTCTCAGGAGAATCACTCACTTGGTTAGAAAGCTCAGGGGTACCTTCCCAAAATAGAGAATTTTTACTCTTTTTGTTTTTGTTTTTGTTTTTTGTTTTTTTGTTTTTTTTTTTTTTTACAAACAACATCTCACTATGCAGAGAACTTGGGCTTGGACTCATTAGGTAGAATTATGTGGAATGCATCCATACAAATGTCTCAAGGGCATTGACTCACATGTGTATAAGCTGTTACATTTCTTGCAAAGAGACTATCCCTCATAGTGGCCTTGCTGTAGACACTGTGTTCGCATGTCAGGGCTCCATGCCTACCCTGCAGCTGCAGTATACTAAAATTGTTGTCTATGGTGGCTCTTGTGTATGTTAAGGAAAAATTGAAATGTTTAGATCTTTTCAATGTTGCTGATACAGATTTTTCCCTTTGCATATTAGTAGCACAAATATTCTTAAAAATTAATTGCGCAAAGTACTGATTTTTATGTGATATAGTTAAAAATGTCAGTGTGTAGTGTGACTACAATCCTTGCTACTATGGAAGAAAACTCTTTGCCAAAAAGTCAGTCATGAGTTCTTCCTTCCATACCCCTTTGCTATTTAATGGTATAGCATTATACCTAGAATTTAAAAATCATACCTGAGCTTGTTAGCATAGAGTTAGGTAAGACCCAGTACAGACAAGATTGACTCAGCGTCTATATTCTAGGATCACCTTCAGGCAAAGCATTTAAAGGCACATGTCCTCATCACAAATTGTCCTTCTGAGATATGTATACTGTGTCCATAACAGATAGACAACCATGTCCAGACCTTAAATGTGAATCTTGTTTCATGTAGATTGCTTATAAAACTATTGTCACCCTGTTTTTACAGTTAGAAAATTTCATTATAGAAGGCTGGAGAGATGGCTCAGAGGTTCAGTGCACTGATTGCTCTTCCAGAGGTCCTAAGTTCAGTTCCCAGCAACAACATGTAGCTCATAATCATCTATAATGAGATCTGGCTCCCTATTCTGGTATGCAGGTCTATATGCAGGCAGAACACCGTGTACATAATAAATCTTTAAAAAAAAAAGAAAATTCACTATAGAATGTGACTATATTGAAAGTCATCTTCTTGAGGTTTTTTTTTTTTCTGATGATGTGTGATGATAATGGTCTTCACTCATCAACACCCATCTCCTTATATACAGGAAAGTATGCTGGATATAAGTAACACAAAGTATCCTTAACCCCAAGCCAAAATATATTTTTTTCAGCATCTGTTGACATTTGGGGATGTGGCTGTTGACTTCCCCCAGGAGGAGTGGGAATGCCTGGACTCTGCTCAGAGGGCTTTGTATATTGATGTGATGTTGGAGAATTACAGCAACCTGGTCTCTGTGGGTGAGCATATTCTTCTTGAATAATTCCTAACTTATTATTTATAAGTACTGACTTCATAGGTTGAAAACTCTCTATTAGGCTGTCACAGAAAAAAACCAGAAGAGTAATTTGGTAGTAAAAAAGAAATTTTCCAAGATGTCTGCTAGCCCATTCGGACAGAAGATAGCTAAAGGGCATTACTAGTATCAGCAAGTACATGGTTGAGAGACTAGGACAAATTGAACCATAGTGATTCATACATTATGTAGAAGCAGTACGACTTGAGACAAGGCCACAGTAAGGAGCAGCCAGATGTAAGAGGCCTGCACTGCCACCTAAGGTCACTGTACTATTCAGCCTATGCTGACATCCATGGCCAGGTTGGGTTCATGTTCCTATTGGCAGCAGCGGTCTATGTCGATGACTGTGGCCCACGTTACCACCAAAGGCCATAGAGATGTCCGTTGTCTGGGCTGCTGTGTGAGTCCATGGTGATGATTGAGAGACTCCTAGAGCTTGCCCCACCCCTCATCAGCCACCACATGGCACATGGTAGAGCAGGCTGTAACTTGGGCGTGGGGACGCTGACCCCCCACCTATTGCCTTGGCAACACTGTTGCCCTGGGTGCATTAATAGACAGACCAACCCAGCTACCACCAAGGCTCAGTTCCAGGACTTTGAGTTAACCCACCCCAACATGTATACCATCTATGAACTGCTGGAGCACATGAAAGGGCCAATCCTGGTGAACCAAACCTGCAGGATCTCTATGACACATTGCAACAACAGTATATCCAAGAGCAGTCTAGGCCAGGGTCTAGTCTTGGTGGTATAGGAGGAGCCAGAGGCTTGGAACTGGACTAATGACTCATTACAACAAGCATTTTCAATTAAAACTGTTTGGGTAAAAGGGTATATGGTGTGACAAACCACAGCTTCCCAATGCCACTATGACATGTATGCGTTGGAAGAGTGGACTTGTACATGCACAGCAGGACTGGTGCAGGAACAATTGTTCCGGGTGTGAGAGAAGGCTGCAGTTGATATACGGGCACATAGTTTTCCATAAGGGTTAAGCAGACTTTTTTTTAAATTTAATTTTTAATTTCTTTTGAGGGGTAGGTTACAAGGATAGAAGGCAAATATGGAAGGACTGAGATCAGTGGAAATAAGGTGCACTATGCAAAATTGACAAAGAATCAGTAAAAATTATTTTAAGGAGAAAAAACCAAAATTTTCATGATATTTAGTATTTTTCTTTTCATTTTTCATTTTAGAAGTGCCATCCACCCTTAATTTTGGTTCCAAGAAGCACTCAGAAATTCATTAGCATATACTATTTCCACCCACGTCTTAAAGCTCCATAGCCATCATTGCAGTTTACACTGTTTTAATTGTAAGGGAAACTCAAGACATGCAAATTGAAAATTCTCCCAGAATATGCTGGAGATGCTGACTGGAAATAGTAATTGGGAATTTATTCCTACATTCCTCTACTTTGTGTTCTTCTCATGTACTGAGCACAACACTCTCTTAGACATCTGAATTGTTTCTAAAAATTCTAAATTGGCTGTAGGTTTCTTCACAGAAAACATGGATTATTGTGCGCAGAGTAGACCTGGTCACCTGCCTGGAGCAAATGGTGTTGCCCTGGAAGACGGATAATTGTAGTAACCAAAACCAGGGAGTGCAAATGAATGAGCAGGACAACAGAGAAGGATTAAATGAAAGAGAAAGCAAGAGCTGAAATTGCCTTTGCTGTATTCAATTCTTCTTGAAAGGATTCCTGATCCTTGCACTTACTATATTCTCCTGTCCTCAAGATGCGTCCTGCCTGTTGTAACTCTTACAAGTCCTTGTGGCTTATTAGACCCGTAGACCTGTATGGGAACTTAATACTAGTACAATGTGCATCGTTACTTGACTGTGCAGCCATCAGATTGGAAAAATTTTACAAATTATATGTCTAGTGCGAGTTCATGAAGTAGGATTATTCTGTAATTGCCTTGCTTCCTTGTATGTCTTCATATGACATGATCAGTTTCATTTCAGTGGAGGATACACAGACATCCTTTAGGAAAATGATCTTAGGTTGTGTACAGCAGATACATGAGAATAACCATATAAGGAAGTTAGGAAACACAGCAGCGTGGAGCTCAGATGGTGGAGGAAAAGATGTGAGCAATCACTCCCTAGGAAAGCCCTGCCTCAGATGATCTAGAGCTTCGCATAGCTGGTTATCTGTGGAAGCCCTGCCTCAAATGGTCTAGAGCTTCTGAGAGCTGGCAGAATATTTGCTTGCCATCCATTACTTTTGAAAAATCTAACACACCCCTCTCCCCTTTTTTTTTAAAAAGAAAAGAAACAGATCCTTTCGTGGTTTTAGTAAGCCTTTATCTTAAAAGGAAATGGGACTCTTGAATAGCAGTCTTCATTGCCATACATTAGGAAGTACAAACACTGTGAGCCTGGGTTTGGATTAAAGTCTTTATCCATTTATGAGAAAAAAATATTTAAAAATACAAGTGTATTCTAAATATAATCACTGAGTGAGCTCCATCCCAAAGCTAATTATATACATAGAATTGTTTGTTCCATCTTGTGCCAAGTTAGACATTTTCAATAATGATCAGATATCTATTAGAAATCACTGACCTTGAAGGCTCGAATACTGTTTGGGGGACCTTGAAGGCTGGCATGCTGTTTTTGTGAGGATTCATACAGTTACAGTGAGTGAAAACTGTCAGCTCCTGGGAGATCTGTTCTAAATAGTTACAGGTTGACTTATTTTAACAGAGAACTTACAGAGACAGTCATTTATCGCAAATGTCATCTGGATACAACTCCTATTAATCTGAATTGTACTCATTTTCAGAGAACTACTGCATATGTGAAACTGTCCATCAACATGTGAAGACTGAAAAGGAGTCTTGTCAGTGTAATGAGCTTGGTGAAATGCTTCGTTGTCCCTCCAACTGTGCACTTTATAAAAGAAGTGACGCTATAGAAACCTCTAATAACTACAGATGCTGTAAGGACAGGGATGCCTCTGTTGACTCATCAGAGCCAGGTCAACATACAAGCACGCACACTGGAGAAGAACCTTGTGAATCTAAAAACTGTGAGAAATCTTTCAATTTGTGTTCCAACATTAGTCAAGATGCAAACAAGCTGCAGAGTCAGGGAAAATATGATGAATTCAGCTCTGCATACAGTCTCATGCAACAAACAATCTACATTGGAGATACACCACACCAATGTGAGAAATGCAGGAAATGCTTCAGTACCGCCTCAAGCCTCACTGTACACCAGAGAATTCATACTGGAAAGAAACCCTACAAGTGCAATGTTTGTCACAAATCCTTTACCCAGTGCACCAATCTTAAAACACATCAAAGACTTCACACTGGCGAGAAGCCTTACAAATGCAAAGATTGTGGCAAGTCATTTCCTCAGTTGTCAGCACTTAAGAGCCATCAGAAAATGCATACTGGAGAGAGACCTTATAAATGTAAAGAGTGTGACAAATCCTTTGCTCACTGTTCCAGTTTCAGGAGACATCAGAAAATCCATAGTGCTGAGGAATATTATACTTGTCAACAATGTGGCAAGGTCTTACATCAGCTTTCACACCTTAGAAGCCATCACAGACTCCATACTGGAGAGAAGCCTTACAAATGCAGTGAGTGTGACAGATCCTTTACCCACTATGCTTCCTACAGAAGGCATCAGAAAACTCATTCTCTAGAGAAATTTTACAAATGCAAAGAATGTGGTAAGTCCTTTCTTGAATTGTCACATCTTAAAAGGCATTACAGAATCCACACTGGTGAAAAGCCTTACAAATGTGAGGTATGTGATAAATCCTTTACTGTTAATTCTACTCTTAAAACACATCAGAAAATTCATACTGGAGAGAAACCTTTTAAATGTAGGGAATGTGATAAATCTTTTACCAAGTGCTCACATCTTCGAAGACATCAGAGTGTTCATACTGGAGAGAGACCTTACAAATGTAAGGAATGTGACAAATCTTTTACTGAGTGTTCAACTCTTAGAGCACATCAGAAAATTCATACTGGAGAGAAACCTTACAAATGTAGAGAATGTAACAAATCCTTTATCCAGCGTTCAAATCTTAGAATACATCAGAGAGTTCATACGGGAGAGAGACCTTACGTATGTAAAGAATGTGGCAAATCTTTTACTAAGTGTTCAACTCTTCAAACACATCAAAAAATTCATACTGGAGAGAAACCTTACAAATGTAGGGAATGCAACAAATCCTTTACCCAGGACTCACATCTTAGAACACATCAGAGAGTTCATACTGGAGAGAGACCTTACATATGTAAGGAATGTGGCAAATCTTTTACTAGGTGTTCATATCTTAGAGCACATCAGAAAATTCATACTGGAGAGAAACCGTACAAATGCAAAGACTGTGACGTATCCTTTATGCAGATTTCAAATCTGAGAAGACATCAGAGGGTTCATACTGGAGAAAAACTATTGTAACTATTGTGACATAGCATTTATCTGACATTCCTTGCTTACAAATCACAACAGTATAAGTAATAGAAACATAAAAATAACAAGTTCTGAATGCCTTTAATGAGCATTTAAAACTTTAAAATAAATAAGAGTTTATTTTAACATAAAATTCTGCAATTATAACTGTGGGAAAAGTTCTTGTGTATGTTTGCCAGGACTGCAAGTTTGTTCTGTGCACTACATGTATGCCTGGTACAGGTAGAAGCCAGAAGAGAGCATCTGATCCCCTGAAGTTGGCAGTATACCTAGTTGTGTGTTGCTATATTTATGTTGGAAATTGAACTCCCGTTCCCTCTAAGAGCAACCAGTGCTTTTTTTTAAATTAGATATAGCTCTTTATTTATATTTCAAATGTTATTCCCTTTCCAGGTTTCCTGTCCATAAGCCCCATCCCCTCCCCCATTCTGGTGTTCCCCCCACTACTGCCACCCCCCTCCCCAACATTCCCCTGCACAGGGGGTCCAACCTTGGCAGGACCAAGGACTTCCCCTTCCACTGGTGCCTCAACAAGGCTATTCTCTGCTACATATACAGTTGGAGCCCTAGGTCAGTTCATGTGTAGTCTTTCTGTAGTGGTTTATTCCCTGGAAGCTCTGGTTGGTTGGCATTGTTGTTCTTTTGGGGTTGCAAGCCCCTTCAGCTCTTTTAGTCCTTCCTCTAATTCCCCAAAGGGGGTCATGTTCTCAGTTCAGTGATTTGCTGCTAGCATTTACCTCAGTATTTGACATGCTCTGGTTGTGTCTCTCAGGAGAGATCTGTATCCCATCTCTTTCAGCATGCACTTTTTAGCTTCATCAATCTTATCTAGTTTTGGTGGCTGTTATATATATGGGTCACATGTGGGGCAGGTTTTGAATGTTCATTCATTCAGTCTCTGCTCTAAACTTTGCCTCCATATCCCTTCCTATGGATATTTTTGTTCTCGTTTTTGAGAAGGAGTGGGAGCATCCACATTTTTGTCATCCTTCTTGAGCTTCCTGTGGTCTGTTTGCATTTTGGGTAATTCGAACTTTTGGGCTAATATCCACTTATCAACGAATGCATACCAAGTATGTTTTTCTGGGATTGCAACCAGTGCTCTTAACCAGTGAGTTTTTCTCTCCCATCCCAGGGAAAAGCTATAACAAAAACAGTTATCTTATTTAACATCTAACCATTCCTAATAATGCCAGGTAAGATGGTGCATGCCTTTAATTGCAGCACTTAGAAGATACAGCCAAGAAGATCACTGTGAGTACTTGTCTACATAGTGAGTTCTAGCACTGTCAGGAGTACAGAGACCCTGTCTCAAAAAAAGAAAAAAAGGTAAATAAGAACAACATATAGTAACATAAAAATTTGGCAAAGACGTGTAATTAAAATGAATGTCAGAAAGTATATATTTCTGAGAAACCATGTTAAAGTATACCTTATATATTCCCCATGTCTCTTTGGAAATTACATCACCAACAATTGTTTTGAATTTGACAAATGCTTTACAAAATAGTGCTAAAATTGCAGAGATAAAAGGAAATTCATCATGAAAGTCAGTGTTCTAATTGTCATCTTTCATTCACTTTCAAAATCTTCATAATAGCATTAATCCTTAAATATATCAAGAGACAAACTGTAATGAGCTAGGCTGTGCATGTGATATAACTGGAATGTTGACATATAGCTTAGACATACTCAAAGGCTAAGGATGTGATGATGCACACAAGTCATCACCGTGCTCTGCACACAGAGATAGGTGCATCTGTGTGTGAGTTCACCATCTTGGATAGTGAATTCGTCCAGTAGGATACATGGTTCAGGGGTAAGACCACAACATCATTTCTCTGCTGGCAGCCTGTATTGTACCTTGCGGTGCTACAAAAGCTAACCAGTTAGGAGGGTTACCTGGTATGTTCAAGATTGTTCTCTGCCTATCTTGCAACCAAAGGTTTTGATGTCATCAATAGCTACCATGAGCTTAGGATGGCCATGCAAGAGAACTGACAATGACCTGTTTTGTTTGGGGTGCCTCTGTGTCCTCCATGAGGAGTAAGTCCTAAGCAGATACAAATATCTGGTACAGAGAGCTCCAATTAATAGCTCTGGCATCTGAAAGCAGCATTAATTAAGCACATGTGACACTGCTGCTCAATGGCTTTAAAATCATATCTCCTATATAACTTGTAAGATGGTGGGGTTTCATACGGCTTTTTTATAAAGCCTTATTTTGGATAACCCACCAACTCCTCTTTCTTCCTGTCTGCATCTTGAGTTAAACACATATTACACATTGTCCAGTATCCCATTCTTTTATAGCACATGTGTTCTGCTATTCCCTCTTTTTACTTGGGATGCAAAACAAGAGGTTTCCATGTAGCTCATTTGTGGACATCTCATGTGAGTCGAGCTTTAGCAGCCCCCTTTCTTCCCCATCACTCCACTACATGTTAGAACCATGCACTCAGCATTCCCACTCTCTATTTTCATATCACCTGTATTCCAGTGTTCACCCTGTCCTCCTCTCTCTTCCTGAATCTCTCCACTACAAGGTGCATTTCTAGCATCCTGGCATCTCCATGTAGTCTCACTAGAATACACAAAACAAAAGTTTGAAGCTAAGATCCACATGAGTGGGAATGTGATGGTTGACTGCTGGGGCCTAGGCGACAGCACTCATCATAACTTTCAGTAACCTACTTTTACTTCCAGATTTCCCAGTTCCATCTTGTTGACAGCTGAATAATATACCTTCCTATATAAGGGTCACAGTTTCATTTACGCATGTCTTGGTTGAGAGCCGACTGAGTTGATTCCATTGCCTAGACACCGTGAATAAAGGTGCAATGAACGTGATGAGCGGAGGGCCCCTGGGTAAAGATGGAGAGTCCCTGGAGGACATGCCCAGGAGTACTTGTTATGTATCAGCTCCAACTGAGACTAAACCTTTTAATTTGGAGAAAGTTTCTTAAAATATAGGATATTAAAGTAGAGGTAAATAAACAGATGTTCTAATGGGAGATCATACATTCTATCTTACAAAGAATCGCCAGGAGCTTAAGGCAACATAGATGACTTAGTAGCTTCAGGGAGTCCCAGAAACTGGCAAAATTCACTGGTGCCTCCTGCCTGAAGCATATATAATCAGTATGGACTCTGACTTATCAGCCAAAATGAGCTTCCCAGAAGATATTCAGACTAGCCATGAAGCACACACCAGTCAAAGTAACCTGAATCAGACAAGATAGGTCAAGCTGCCTGGAGGAGGTGTGAGTGACTTGAAAGACAAACTTCCCACCTCAGGTTGAGCTGCCTGCAAGCTGTTTGGTGATCCCCAGGTTTGCAGCTTTATTAGCCACTACCCTTACAGGGTGAAGCAACTATCATTCTGTCCTTTGTGTTCCCATCAGTAGCTACTCGTCCACACTCTTGTACGTCACCCAAGTGTACTCACTGGTCCACTGGCATTTAGAGATGACTCAGTAGTTGAGAGCACTCTCAGCTCTCTCACATGGGCACTCAATCTGTAACCTCAACTCCAAGGCATCCAGTACCCTGTTCTGAACTCTGAAAGCACCAGGAACACAAATAGTTCACTGACATACATGCAGATGAAACATCAATAAAAGAGAAACCATATTGATGCACCATGTTGAACTCTGTTGGTTCCCAGCATTGCTAAGTATATGAGTGTCTTTGTTTCCACAGGAATAGTGCCACAGGTCAGTATTGTAACACCCAGATTTATTTATTTCTTGGAGAATTTATACATTGATTTTCAAAGTTGATTCTCTAGTTCTCACTCCCCCAGCAATATTTGGCCTCCTTGCCCCATGTTTGTGCCAAGAGTAGTTAACATTACTATTCTTGATGATGGACACTGTAGTTATGGCAGCATGGTAGCTTCTAAGAATCCTTGTCTGGATTACACTGATAATTTTACAAACTTTTTGTTTTTGTTTGGTTTCTTGTCGTATTTGTTTCATTTTTGTTCTGATTTTTTATATTGTAAAATTTTAAAATAATAGTTTAGCTACATGTTTCATTTCCCTTTCCTACTGCCAAATTCTCACATGAATTCTTCCCTGCTCTGTTTTAAATTCATGGCTTCTCGTTTCATTGTTATTGTATGTATAATGTGTATGTGTGTATATATGTATAATGTGTGTATAATTGATATACATATATATTCCTAAATCTAACCACATCTAACTATATCATGGTACTTGTGTATATGTTTCTCAGGCTGACCATTTGGTAAGAGATGACTAGTTGGTGTGCTCGTTCCTGAAGTAGACTCCTGCCCCAATCATAATGTAGTTGCCTGTGGTGCATTCTGCAGGGATTGAGGCTGTGTGGGCTTTTCCCATCCACTTTGACATGTCCATTGTTGTGCTTGTTCAGTTCTTGTTTGGGGAGTCATGTTTTTGAGATTTTTATGGATATAGCTCTTAGCATTGTTAGTAGTAGAAACAATTTCACAGCAAACTACTTGGTCTCCTGCCTCTTGAATATTAATAGCCCATCTTCAAAATTATCCCTTAAGCCTTAGGTGCATGAGTGTTTTGTAGATGTGTCCATTAACTATGGACTCAACAACTCTACATTTTGATCAGTTGTAGATTTTTTGTAGTGGTCTCTGTTGAAAGAGAAATTTCCTTGCTGATGGAAGAAGACCTATTTGTGAGTACAAGAAAAATATTTGAATTTTATTAGGAACTAATCTGAATTAGTAAATTGGTGGTTGATTGGTTCTCCAATCATAACTTCACCAGAGGTGAGATGTTAGCTAGGTTTCCAGTACTAGTCATAGTTTCCCTGTTGTTAAGAGTGTCCTAAGTCCAATTAGAGAGCTATTGGTTTTCACCAAGGTGAGCTTGCCATTATTGAACCTTTAGAGTAGTCCTGACAACATGATCATCGATGTGGTTCATAGGCATGATAGTTGGGTAGGACTGTTCACGAGATTCTTCCTTTGGAGCCTTGAATGCTTATTCTGGTACCAAACAAGCTAAATTCTCTGAGAGGATTTTGCTTTATTTTGAGATAGGGTTTGTCTGTGTATTGCTAACTGGCTTAGATTCTATATGTAGACCAGGGTGGCCTTGAACACAAACTTCCCTGTTTCTGTCTCCTGAGTTCTAGATTTGAAGGTTTATAAGACCTTGCCCAATGAAATATAACTTCCTCTGATGCCTTTGTTTGTTGGTATGTTTGTTTGTAGAGACAGGGCTTAACCTTAGCTGACCTGGAACTCAGAGATCTGACTGCCTCTGTCTCCTGAGATTACAGGCTTGCACTACCACTGCCCAGCTTTTAATGTTCTGACAGTTCCCCAAGGTAAAGACACAACACACTTGATAAAAATGAATGAACAAATGGATCTTAATTCTACTGACATCTATTACACGAAATTGCTAACTTGAAATAGATAAGGTTCCAGGTGCATATAATACAGCAAATGTAAACAACATGAAATAAATAGTATAAACAATACTATAAGTAGCAATGTGACTTAAGCAATTATAAAATGCAACCCTGAAATTAACCGCACAATGAGATCAACAGGATTCTATGCAGAACTGCAAAGCAGAACTAACCGCAAAGCTACTTAACATTGAATACTTCTTGACACCCACAAAACAAGACTCCCTGACTCTATTATTCCCTGACATTAAACCAGATAATGATCCTGTTGTGGTGGAATATCTCCCTCGTGGACAAGCACACCAATTAGTTATCAAACAAACAAAAATCCCACCAGATGCTGGTACAAAAAACAAACCAAAAATGCCACACACTCATGTGGTCATTTTAAAGAAATTTGAGCTGGTCATGGTATCACATATCTTTACACACGGGATTAAACAGAAAAACCATGTCTACAATGACTGACTGAATGAATGAACCCCCTTTCTATTATTAGCGGTTTCACACTCATATGTATAAACACGCAGAATGTGTGTGTGCATTTGTGTCCACACATCAAATACTGCCCACTCTCACACCTCCTACCTCTCCCCCTCTTGTGGTCCACAATTCCAACAATCATTCTACTCTGTTCATCTCTATTCATATTGCCTGGACCCACTGAAATGAATGAGAGCCCTTTGTGAGACTGAGTTTGGAGCTATGTGCTGGAGCCGGATGTGCTCAGCAGAGGATGACAGCTAAAGGAAGTGGTTCTCCTACAATTTGTCCGTGGCCTACATCTGAGGGGCAAAGTGAACCGTTCCCTTTCTTAGACTGACTGTGGTCTTGTTTGGGCCCAACCACAGTTGCTCTTCATTACTGATTACAGTCGTTGTATGTACTTTAGAGAACGGTGTGTCTTCCCCCTTCCCTTCTTTCCCTTCTTATTGCCTAACCACCTCTTCTTCCTTGGTGTTCCCAGAGCTAGAGATAGGATGGTATAACTGACGTTTTTAGGCCAGGGACCGCATACCTTACTTATTTTCTGCATTTGGGACAGTCAAGAGTCTGCATTCACCACTTCATTAAAAAAAAAAAAAAAAAAAGGAAAAAAATATTTTCTGTTTCTCTCAAAGCACCTTTGCAAGAGTCACAGAGACTTAAATGACAAGACCGCCATCTAGTGGGGAAAGCAGTAGAGCGCGGGATGAACTCACCCCTAGGCTGTTAGCAAAGGCCTGGCCGGTGACTTTTTGAGATACCTATTTCTGTTCAAAATCCAAGTTCTTTAAATATCCCCAAGTCAAAGTTTCGGAATTTTGTTTTGGCTTTTTAATGTTTGTGTGTTGGAGATGGGACTCTGGCTTCTGAATTTAGCCTATTATTGGTTGGAATGAAATACGTAGGCCAGAGGTTAGTAGTCCAGTGGAGATGTTAGGCTGTTTATCTTTTTTATTATTATTCACTTTACATCCCAATATCACCCCCCCCATTCTCCTCTGAGAAGGGGGATTCCCACCACACCTGTATTCACACCGTCTGTCCCCTCCCACCCCCCAACTCCAGCCCCTAGCATATAAGTCACCTGAGGACTAAGCACATCCTCTCTGACTAAGGCCAGACAGGGCGTCCGGGTGAGGGGAAAGAGTCCACAGGCATTCAACTAATTCAGAGAAAGCCCCTGCTCCGGTTTTGGGACTGTCATTTATCTAAAGGGTTTAGAACCCAGAGTGGGCCTCAGATACTGGAGTGCAGCGTCCGACTGGGCTCGCAGCAAGAGTATGGGGAGGCTGTGCGGAGCCTGGGGCAGCCAACAGCTAGAGCTGTGTGAAAGACGCCTGAGACAAAGTGGGAGGGGCCCGTCTCTGATCAGGAAGCAGATGCTCACCCGGAAACAGATTTGGAGATCCGGAAGCATATTGGGAGGATGTTCGACTTTTAGCGATGTGTAGGGAAACTAGAGTGTGAGGTATTAGAGGAAAGACATGGGTGAGAACTGGAACGCTAAATTACTGAAGTTAGGGAAGTTTTATCTACAAAGCCAGAAGTCGCTTCGACAGCTCGCGGGTCTGCACCGTTGGGAATCGCGTGGTGTGCAGACTTGGGGTGGGAGTGGACTTCGGGGGGCGAGGGAGGGAGGGACTAAAATTTCCGCAGCTGCGGGTGCCGCGCGGGGCATCCTGGGAGAGTCAGCAATCAGCAGTGCAGCATCTGGAACCGCTGCCGGGCTATAGGAGCTGTGGAGCTGAGAAACAGCTCTACTTACTGTTCATAAGGAAGCTGCCTCTGAAATTCTGCAGTGGATGTCTTCCCTTGTGGATAAATTTTAGCTCATATAAAGTGGACTGACGCTCTCCCTTCCCCCCGATCTTCTGATAACCAAAAAATTTTTATTAGAATACTCTTTGTTGAGGTGAAACTCTTGGAATTCACATTCATCCACACTAACTCCCCTGTTATACCAGGGTATATACTTTGTGACTTAGCATCCCTGTAGAACTCTTAGATATTAGTCATGTCCTGTTTTTCCATGTCCCCCTCTAGATCAGTTTCTCTCTCTGATTCCCCAACATCTCCCCCATCCCCACCCCACCCCCGTGGCCTATTTTTACTTTTCTGATTACTGCAGTTACTCCAGGTTGTGAACTCACATCTGAAGATTTGGAGGGAGGACCTTCCTGTGAGAGAGAACATGCAGTGCCTGTCATTGTGGGTTTTGGTTACTCCACTCAGTCCTACTCCTACGTCCATCCATTTACCTGCAAATCTCATGACTTCAATTTTCTTTACAGTTCAATAAATAATATTCCATAGTGTGTATGTACCTCTTTTTCATTATCTGTTTGTCAGTTGCAGGACAGGTGGTTCCCATTTTGTGGCTATTGTGGATATAACAGCAATGTGTGAGCACATATCTGTGGAGTAGGATGTTGAGCCCTTTGAGCATGTGCCAAAGAGTAGAATAGCTCTGTCATGTGCTAGATTCATGTAACTTGAGGATTTCTTTATTTGATTGAGGATTCTCCATATTGATATCCAGAGTGACTGAATCTTTTGTTCATGGTTTTCTTCCCCCCTAATCCTTTTGTTTTTCATGTTGTTTCTGGTTTGATTATTGGTAGTATTCTTCTTCCTTCTCTATAAGTATTAGTGTTTTCTTGTCTTGCCCACAGATGATTACTTTTCAGTTTTCCTGTATTTACCTGTTTTTCACATGAAGTTTATTAGTTTCTATATTGTCAGATAATTCCTCTGATTCTCCTGTGTACATTTTTCTTCTAATTTTTTATGTACTGTCCTGATTATGTTTAAATGGACTATGTCTCCACCAGTTTAGAGAGGTTATATTTCCTAGTGCAACAATATTGTTGACAGGGATTTTTCTCTCCAAGTTTCAAGTGTGATTCTATGGGATCATTGACAGGGTACCTGGTAGTATTCTGCTGCTTGGATCTTTTTATGTGGTTTAACACTGTTCTTTAACAGCTATCAGCATTAATTATTGGGGGGTTTTTTTTGACCCTTTGATATGAAAGGGTGGCAGGTCACCTATTCATTGTTCCTGAAAAAGAAACCCAAAGAAGAGAAACAGAAAAAATGGCTGACTCTTCAGTTAGCATGTCCAAGGTCATGTTCTTTTTTTTCTAGAAATGTTATATTTTCAGACATTATAAGCCTTTAATTTTCTGTTCCTGATAATTTTTAGCTTAATTATAGTGTGTTGAAAACAAACAGAATCACACGCTAAAATTAGCTAATCCTAAAGACTATACACATGAATATAGAGTAGTCATTGGGAACATAAGCTCTGGAGTCCCACATTTGATTTTGTTTTCACTATCAAATATATTTTTATGAATTTATCCACCACAAAACCCAAAAAAATCCTGTGACAGTATCAGAACTAGAAAGAGAGTTTGCTTTATACTCTTTCATAACTGGTTTTCATTACCCACATTCAGCCCTACCTCAACCCCTGATTTTTAACCTTTCATGTTCTCTTTTCTCCATGTTCTACTATGCCACCATGTACATTATTTCCATATAGATATATTGGCTAGATATGGCATATGATAGAAAAAGTAGCTTCTTTCTGACACTGTATGAACTCACTTGATAGTATGCATTCTAAGTCCATCCATTTTCCTAAAATTATTATATTTTTTCTTTTCACCCAAATAGATTTCCATTTTATATACATACCATTTTCATTATACATTCATGGATTGATAATTAGGATGACTTCAGTAAATTTCTCTAGTGAATAAAGTATCAGAAACATAGGGTATAAATATCCTTAGAGTGGGATGTGGGGTTCTCTGAGTATGCTCCCAAGAGTGAAACTTCAGACTCATACTTTTTTTTAAAATTTTTAATAATCTTCAAACTGATTTCAACTTGCGTGTATTAATTTGCACACACACACACACACACACACACACATACATACACAAAGACAGTGAATAAAAGTTACTTTATCTCTGCATCTAATCATTTGTTGTCAAATTGGTTGTTGGCAGCCATTTTTTTTTTTTTGGAGTGAGACACTGTTTTGAAGTAGTTTTAATTTGTGTACTCTCTCTGATAGCATTTCTGGGATCCTCAACACTTTTTGCAATATTTATTGGCCATTTCTATTTCCATCTTCTCAAGGTATCTGCTCAGTTCATTTACTCATTTGTTGATTTCCTTAATATTTAATTTCTGTAATTCTTAGTGAGTTCTAGATATGAACCCCAATCCAGAGTGTTGCTGCTACAGATTCTCTTCCATTCTGTGGCTGTCTGTGTGCCCTGCTGATTATTCCCTTTGCTGGACAGAAACTTTATATTCTTGTCCTCCCATCTGTTGATTAGGGTTAGTTCCCTAATCCTAATCTGTTGCTGTTGGTGTTCTTTCTATTCAACAAATTCTTGTTTATCCCATTTCCTGATGGATATTCCCTACATTTTCTAGGTTTCTGTGTTTCTGGTTTTAAATAACGTATTTGATCAGTTTTGAATAGATTTTGTGTAAGTTAAAAGATAAGAATCTAATGTTATTTCTCTGCTGGATCCAGTTTTGCCAGCACCATTTGCTAAAGAGGCCAATTTTGGTAATGTATCTTTTCGCCTCCTTTGTATTAAGTAAACATAGCTATATGGTTTTCTTTCTGTGTCCTCTATTTTATTCTGTTATCCTCCATTCTATTTTTTTTTGCCCATGGGAGGCTGTTCTTATAAATCCAGTTCTAGTGTATAATACCATAAGTCCACACTTATAAAATTTTCTCCATTCTATCCTTCCCAGATTTTTTCCCTATGCCAAATATCTCACTTAAACTTAAGACATATAATTTTACAAGTATTTACATATTGACTCATGAAGAAAAAATGTTGATGCCTAGTTGTTACAGATGATGGACTATATCTTTATATATTAGTGTGTGTGGGTTCCTGCCCCTTGTGGATTCATAGATCCTTCAATCATAGAGACAGAGCATATTGAAACACATAGAACCGTTGTCACAATGTCTTAGCAATGTGTGTAGTTAAAAAGACATATCTTGGTTTTTTAATACTAGATAATACTAGGACACTCATACTAAACTTTTGAGCACACTGTAGAGTACTGAACATGGCAGGACTGTCTGGCTTGATTTTGCCATGAAATTGATGTTCTTGTGTGTAGATTCAGGTTTTACTCTACTTGTATTTTTCTTCAATGTTTAATTTCACACAGTGATGATGTATCCATGTGTTTGGTGACACTTCCTGTCTGTTTGTCTCAGGAGACTTGCTCCTCACATCATTCACTTGGTTAGGATGCTCAGTGGTAACCTCTCAAACTAGAGAAGTCAGTATTTTTTCATTTCCTTTTTTTTTTTTTTTTTTGCTTAACAGAATACAATTTTGCAGCTCTTTCTGGCTGGGACTCCTTCTGTGGAATAGCATTATGTGGAATGCATCAGTTAAAATGTCTTGAGTACAGTGTAAGCGATTGGTGTGCATAAGCCATCACATTTGATGCAGAGAGAGCATTCCTCGTGGTTGCTTTGTTCTGGTCAGTTCTTGTGAGAGTGATAGCTCTCCTCTCCTACCCTGAAGCTGCACTGTGTTAAAGTGGAGATTTTGGAAATGGATTCTGGATGACAGGTTTACATTTGTATCCCCGACTCATGGAATAGTCAGACTATGTCACTACATCTTTGTATTTTCAGAGAAAGAAAAGAAGAATCACAAACACTACTAATCTAAAATCCTGATAGACAATACACCATACTTACGAAAAAGAACACATTAAGAACTATAAAATTCAGACAGAATAGCTCAAATTTTCTCCTGAAACATTTTCCTGAGCTATAGTATATTTGAAAAACACTGAGAAGTGAGTAAAATCCTCACACAATTTGTGACTATATTAGTATATTCATTCAATCCCAGGAAATTTGCGTCATTATTCAATGCATCCACAATTACTGCAACCTAAACATTACTTGGTGTGTTTTGGGGCTTCCCTCAAATTTTATACCTCTTTGGGAATATATTCTTCAAAACTTATGGAATCATTATTTGTCTAAGTTGGTTTATACCTATAATTTTGGAAAATTTTGGATTATCCCAAATGTGCTTGGAAGTAGCCCAATATTCTCATAAAATTAATTTCATGGACTACTTGATCTTATATGTTAATGTTAAATTAAAAGTATGCTGTGTTTTTATGTTCCTTAATACTGTGGAAAAAAACAAAGCTCTGCCTATAAAATTAATCATGAATTCTGCCTTTCGTATCTACTCCTTCACTATTTAATGGTGTGGATTTAACCTAGAGTTTAAAAATCCCAACTGAACTTGGTAGAATAGCCGAAGAGCAGACAGGGGTGATTCGGAGTCAACATTCTAGCAAGATCTTCAGGTACAGCTTTCAAAGCACATTTCCTTATCACAAATTTGACTTCTGAGCCATGTAGACTGTAATCCTGTATTTGAGCCATGTAGACTGTAATCCTGTATCTGAGCCATGTAGACTGTGATCCTGTATCTGAGCCATGTAGACGACTGTGATCCTGTAGACACAAACACAAGCAGATCTAACAGATAACAGTGTCCAGATTTTAAATGTGTGTCTTTTTTTTTTCATGGATATTCTTGTGAGACTATTGTATTATCCTGTTTTTACACAGTTAGAACACCGTGTGACTGTATTAGAAATCATCTTTTTGAATAATAGTCTTCGCTTATCTATATCCCATCTCCTTATATCCAGGAAAGCACTGACCCATAGCACATAGTCAAATTGCATTTTTTTTCTTTTAGGGTCTGTTTTAGGCTGTGGATTTCTCCCAGGAGTGAGAGTGCCTGAACTCTGCTCAGAGGGCTTTGTACATTGATGTGATGTTGGAGAATTATAGCAACCTGGTTTCTGTCGGTAAGAACATTTTGTTTGTAGAACTTCCATCTCCTCTTTCTCTATATTGATTTTATGGTAGTAAACTCTGTTAAGCTGCTTGTAAACAACATGAGACAAGGGAAAGTTTGATAGTAGAAGGGAACGTTTTGATGGTATATGATTTATTCATTCCATTTTCCACTCTAGAGGTATCATGCAACTGTCATTTGGTTTCCACAATGCATTCAGAAACGTACTATCATATAATATTTAACCCCATGTCTTGCAGCTCCATGTCCATCATTGTAATTATATTATTTTAATTGTTAGAAGAAAAATTCAACATATAAACACTGAAAAGTTTTATACGTTCCCCAAGAAGGACAACATTTGAAATGTAAAAAATAACCAATAAAATTTTTTTTACAGAATCATAATGTAAATATCTGATATGCAGAGTGGTCGTGGCAAGCCCTGTGAAAAGGTCGTTTGACCCCAGAGGGGCCATGACTCACAGATTGAGAACCACTGACCTTGGATGAGAAGGAAGGATGGGTGGGAGAAAAGTTTTAAGGAGGAGGATACCAGAGCAAGTGAGAGGAGAGGGAACAGCTAAGAGAACAAAGTGGCGGATGTTATAACTATTTTTAAGGGATGGATGTTTACAGAACTTTGTATGTCTAGATGAACAAAATATATCTAAGGATGATTTATATCCTTACCAATTGGTTGTAAGTTAATTGTGGGAATGTATTGTACATTGAGCATTTAGCATATAAATCTGACTGTTGGGTTCCAGTTTGTTGAGTCATGACTTAACTGGTTTGTTGGGATTGTGAGCAGAGTTTGTGACAGGAAGCCATGCTAAGCTATAAAATGCTTGGGGCTAGCATGGTGTGGGGCCACGCTAGCATGGCCTGTGGAACACAATATATCTATCAAGGGTGGTAAAAACCCACCTAGTGGGCAATGTGTGAAAGTGGCTGACAGAGAAACAGAGTGTGTGGATTTGCGCGGAGTGGGAACTCATGGGACCAGGTCGAGCCCTTTTTTAATTATACCACAACAGAAGAAGCACCTTAAAACACAGGATATTAAAGCAGAAGTAAAGAAATTGGATTCTGTAATGAGAGATGTCAACATTCAGTCCTATAGAGTATCTCAGGAAGCTCAGAAATAAACGACTTAACAGCTTCAGGAAGCCCCAGAAACTGGCAAGATTCACTAGAGCCTTCTTGCCTCAAGCATATATAATTGGTAAGGACTGTTGACACTGTCAGACAAAATGAGCTACACAGAAGATGCTCAGACTAGCCATAAACTAGTTGAGCTGTGTGGACCAGACAAAAAAGCTTCTGAAGGAGGCAGCAAGTGGCTTGAAAGACAGACTTCTCACCTCAGATGAGCTGTCTGCAAGCTGTTCGGTGATCCCCAGGTTTGCAACTTGACTAACCTTTACCCTCACAGGATGAGGCAATTGCCATTGATTCATTTGTGCTATCAGTAGCCTCTCGCCACACTTATGTAAGTCACCCCAGTAAAGCTCACTGTTCTACTGGCATTTAGAGATGACTCAGTGGTTGAGAGTACTATCCGCTCTTTTGAAGACTCACTTTGAATTCTCGACACTCTCACATGGGCACTCCATCTGTAACCTCAACTCCAGGTCAGTCAAGTGCCCTCCTCTCACCTCTGCAAGTAGAACATATATAGGGTACAGACATACATGCAGACAAACACCCCTAAAAAAGAAACCACATTGGTTAATGAATTTGAATTGGCTTGCTGAACTGAGTCCTGCCTCGCTTCTGGGGTGTCTGAAGCACCACCAGCACACTGATCAGGGGAATCCGAATGCAGTCAGTAATTGGGGTCCTCAGTCCAAGTTTTCCTAGAGTGGAAAAGAGTGCAGTCCGGGATGATTTCTGTGGTTCCCAGTCTCCTGGGTACCCAGGCACTGCTGGCATATTACTGGGGCTCCTCATCACCCCTGGCCCTGTGGTGTTCCTCAATGAAGAGATGGTCCTTGCTTATTCATACTGATTATTTGACAGTGAATGAGAATACATACATAGTACTGAGGGTGAACCAGGGATTAAATACCTTTTGCAAGAAGGAACGCCCAGGGAGAGAAGCTAGGTGGCTGAATGCTCAAGACCTACCTAGATACTTTATTAATATAGAGAACTCAAGGGTTTTATGCTATGTAACTGATTGCTATGGTTCTCAGTAGTGTGTTCCAGAACAGATAAAGACAGGCAGGGAGCTGGCCCCACTCCTACTGAGATTCACAGGGTTTGAGCGCATTCAACCTTAATAGTTCTTTCTGGTGCCACTGTGCTTGCCCCACATTGGTTCCCAACATTGATTTGTCACTGATTCCTTCTCTGGGATAAGTAGACATGTGTCTTTGTTTTCACAGGAATAGTGCCACTCATCAGGTCTGTAATCGTGTCACCCGGATTTCTTTTTCTTTCCTTTCCTCTTTCTTTTCCTCCCTCCTTCCCTCCCTTCCTCTCCTTTTTATTTTAGAATATGGACACCAATGTTCAAAGTTGATTCTCTAGTTCTCACTCCCACAGCAGTATTTGACCCCACTTCCCCGAAGTTTATGCCAACAGTAGTTATTATTTCTATTCCTAATGTTGACTACTATAGGTAAGATAACATGGTAGCTTACAGGAGTTCCTTTTTGCATTTCAGTGATAGCTTTTAAACTGTTTTGTTTAGGTAGTTTATAATTTGTCTTAGTTAATAAAACCATTTTGTATAGTTACCCACAATAAGCTTGAACCCAAAACAACTACCCAATAGCACTTCCTGCACCTGTGAATAAGCATTTATGATACTAGGCTGCTCCTGGGATGTACCTCTACGTAAGAGAGACACCTGCACCAATATAAGAAACTAGAATACAATTTCCATTTTGAGTAGTGGTCCAGTAAAGTTTAAGCTTCCAAGACCCTGGAAACTGACATCCTACTAAGCAGAAAAAGACATGTATGTTGATACCTGACATCCTGGTTAGCAAGTTAAGACATGAATGTTAGACAGGTTCCCTCCTGTCAACAAGAACACATGAGTATTAGACAACGTAAGTCCCCTGCCCCACTTAAATACACCAACCGATGGGAACAGGTTAAATGTACAACAAAGACATGTTCCTAAGAAACTCCTTCTGTCCCTAAGTCCTGATTGGTGAAATAACTTGGCATAGATGTGTGTGGATTCAGAACTTAAAAACCCTGTGGGATCTTAACTCAGGGTCATGGTTCAGTTCCCAAATCGGGATTATGGTCCTCGTTGACCAGTCCTGGGATGTATACTTAATAAACGATCCCTGTCTGACTGAGATCAGTGTTTGTGTGGTTTATGAGGCAATTCCTAGACTCCAACAAACAGGAGGGTAAATAAGGCTTAATAATTAACTGCATCAGTTCTCAAGATGATCATGAATATAATTTCGAACACACTAGAGGATACAAACATTTATAAGGTTACTGCTTGAATTTTTAGTTATACTAGCTTTTATGAGACTAGTGATATGCCAGGAAGCATTTGTGAATCCCAAAAGACCACCAAGGAGCTGTTTCCCGTGTAATAGCACTAGGGTCTCTTTATTACAAGCTGAGGCTGG